>NW_025335269.1:4318947-4349894 GCF_004798865.1 Varanus komodoensis | reverse complement strand
TTTCACTTAGGGATGTACTCACTTTTGTTGCCAGCGGTTTAGACATTAATGGCTGTGTGTTGAGATATTTTGAGGGGACAGCAAATTTACACTGTTATACAAGCTGTATACTCACTACTTTACATTGTAGCAAAGTGTCATTTCTTCAGGGTTGTCACATGAAAAGATATAATAAAATATTTACAAAATGTGAAGGGTGTACTCACTTCTGTGATACACTGTATCTGTGTTCAAATACTTGTGCCATACTCCCTCTCTATATATAATGGACAGAGAGAAAATTAAAAAGCTGCTGTATTAAGTGTACCATACTGGCTCTCCTAGGAATATCACAGGAAACTGTCAAATGCTTAACTGAAATCAGCATCTCCAAGATCTATTTATTTTATTACATTTTTATACTTTTCAGCAACTGAAGCTCCCTGAACCCATTCATAAAATGACTACTAAACTAGTATCTAAACTAGTAAGTACTATAAAAAGGAGATAAGGCTGGTCGGAAATGAATTTTTCTTTTGTATATTAAACCACACTGGCTCCTCTATCAATGCATTCCTTTCTAAAGGCTTACAAACTGACCAATTTATCTGATTTGCAATTACAGAGACTGCTATCAAACTAACCTGCCTACAATTTCCAAAATGCACCCCCAACACTTATTGAAGGGAGGGACAAGAATTACCATCTCTTCTAGCACCTCCAAGAACTCTCAAGTATTACAGAAAGCACTTCCAAAATATCATCCATAATCTTCTACAGTAACGTGGGATGTAATTCATCTGGCCCTGGAGAGATATAATTCATCTGGCCCTGGACAGCTAGTTTTTCCTCTAACCATTTCCTTAGCTACCTTGTGCAGGATAACCTTTCTTTTGTTATTTATTCCAATATTCCCAGGGCAAATATAATTCCCCTTGTGAGTGAAGACTAAAGCAAAGTAACAGTTCAGTAGTTTTGCCTTTCCTCCATTACTCATCACTGCAACAGCTCCCTCTGAGTCTATGGTGCTATGATTTTCAGATGAATCCATCAAATATCCCCATCAAACACCATGCAAAACTCGCCTGTTAGCTCATTATAGTTACTCACTCCTAGAGAATTACAAGGGGTTTTTTGTTTTTTACAGAAATGACCGGCTCTGATTACCCAAGCTAAGGGTTCTACCTCAGTCCTTAGACAATCTGAAATATTGGCTTTACAAGTTACAAGGGTATTTCTTCTTCAAGTATGTGGGTGACAGTTTAGTGACTGCAACGTAGAATTACTGTGATCTACTCTTTTGTTACTTACCTTGCTTTCTTCTTTGCTGCTGTGGCTAGAGGAAAATCAAGATGGGAATATTATCAGAAACATATAAAGAACAACTTAATTATGTAAAAATGTAATTCATGCAAATTTCAGGGCTACTATTTCAGTTATATACACACACAGGTCTCTACTCTTTCATCTGTTGTTTGTCATGATGTACAGACCAGGAATTCTGGTTTGTCTCTCTCCAGACATGATGGAGTCACAAGTGAAGAACCAACTACAGCTTAAGTCCACAAAGTTTCTGGTTCACATGTCATGATAAATAAGTCTTATGCAAGGTTCATAGTTAGTTCTAGCTACTTTCAGTGTGTACCAGCACATTGGTCCACTTACAAGAAACCAGGATTCTTTAGAATTTTGTCTGTGATGTGTGATTGTAGGGGGTTCTCTTTCTTAACTACTGGTAATGCTAGTTTTGTATGTGTTTAGTTAAATGCAATTTGGAAATTCAGGCTGTTTTTAAAATATATAAAAATACAAAGCTCTTACTTACAAGGTTTGTGTGGTCTTTCAAAACCTTCACGCTAAAAAATAAAGAGGTTGGATCAAATTTAATGTCATTTATTCAATTCTATTCCAGTGGGACTGGGATGGGGAATCAAACCAAATAATAAAGATGTTGTTGCTTAGGGAAAAATGGTGAAGCACCATTTTTTTGTATCCAGAACTACTTCTGAAAATCATTTCCAGCTACAATGTATAAGCTCTAAAACCACTTTAGTTCAGATAAGTTAAAGAAAGAAGCAGTGTGGTACACTGCTTAACAGTGCTGGAACAGAGGCTTGGGAGATCCAGGTTCTAGTTTCCACTCAAACCCTGAAGCTCTCTGGGTGACTTTGGGCTAGTTAGCCTGACCTAACTTACAGGGATCTTGAGAAGATAAAATGGAGAAAGGGAAGATGATTATGTTAACCCCTTTGGGCTTCTTGCAGGAAAAAGTTGAGATACACCTTTTATAAATATAAATAATATAAATAAATAGGTTATTTTGATCTGTTTGACCCTCCACCATTTCTTTTGACAGTTCTAATTTGCTATTGGGGCACCTTGGAAGCATAGCTAGTAGCTGTCAAAAGGGGGCTCAGGTAGCTATTTTACCATCAGAAAGAAAAATACTTTAAAGGGAAAACCAAGCTACAACAAGAAAACTTTGCACCCACATGTGTGATACACAAAGAACTTGGTGTTCCTGTTGTGTCCCCCTGCAATACTCATGGGAGACCTGGGAGGTGGTGGAGGGGAAGGAAAGAAAGGAATGGAACAGAACAGGGGGAGGCAGGGGGCTACTACCCACGATGTGTCTAATTGCCTTTTGGGCACATGAAGAGTGGTGTGGTTTATAAGCCAAACTGAGGTGATTTTGCAGTGCGGCTTTATTGTGTCATGTGAACCTGCTTTGTGGCCCATTTCTCTTGCTGTATATGTAGGGGAAAGGAGTTAACACAATTACTCTTGGCGGCATGATCTGTTTGCCCTGCAAACCCAGACAATCTGTTTTGTTGTCACTGATAACAAGGAGCCCAGAACCCATGGACTATTACAGAGTTCAGAGTTGCTTATTACTCATGGCAACATGAGTTTGTACTAGCTAACTAACAGGGTTGGTACAACCTGACAAAATGTGCTGCCAGAGGTAATTATGCTAATCCCTCCTGTATGCAACCAAAATGTGCACCACGATTTATTAACTACCCTTTGTCTGTGCAAACCAGAGCATTTTATAGCAGTATTACCAAATGAAATCATAAACCCACCTTATACATTTTTAAACCTTCTGTCTTCTCTATTTCTCTTGCTCTCCGTCTAAGAAATCGAACTTTGTCTTCTTTATCCTTATTTGCACCCCTTTTCGCCTTGTCTGGATGATGTTTTAACTGCCAAGGAAAGAGAAAATTTTATATGTTGATTTTTTAGCCCACTCCTATCTCTAAGGCTTGAAGCAGCTTAACAACAAAAATACAGATATCACTTACTGTTTAAGCAACCATGAGCAAACTTCAGCTTTCCCTCTCTTGCACAGCAGATCCCTACAACTTCAGAGAGGCAAACTAGTTCCTTTAGGCCACTTTAGTCCAACCCTGGAAAATCAGTTGCGTTCAACCCAAATCAGAATGTTAAGTATGTAAGAAGAATGGGAATAGGAATAATACCACCACAAAGTGTAAGACACTTTAAATGTAAATTTGCCCACCTCAGTTGTTTACTCCTTAGCAAGAACTTTCAGATAAATTATGGTGCAAATGAAGTTTTATGCAGAATTAATGGAACTGGGAAGAGTCAACAAATGTACTTTATAAATTAAAAATGCATCTAAGCTAAAGGCATAAAGCAACTTTTTGGTACACTATCCTGTAAATTGGGGATGGGCAATTTGTGACCCTCCAGATATTTTGGCCTGTAATTCCCATCACCTCTAGCAATTAAAGGTAATGATGAAGGCTGATGAGAGTTCTAGTCCAAACACCAAGCATAATCTGGACAGCGCTCTTGAGTTTTGCAGGTGATATGGCTGGTGGTCCCATCAAAGCCCTGGCTGATTTCCAAAATGTGGTATCAGTCCCAGGCAATTGACATGATTGCTCCTGAGCATATTCTCTGTACTAGAGCTTATACAGCTCACTGATATATCTCAGAGCTGAAAGTGATGAAGCAAAATAGAAGATGGCTTGAATGCAGATGGAGGAAAACTCCCAAGTACATATAATCAACCCCTGGTACATGCCTCTAAGTCAAGTGTATCTGAGGACAGAGAGCAAGAATAAAAATCTCACCACTATTTAGTCTTCTTTTTGCAACCCAACAACCTCTTTAGGCCTAAGGCCTATTATATGCTGGTACCAAGAGCATTGTAGAGCCATCTGAGGTCTCACTGCAATCTATTTGCTAGAAACTACTAGGATAAAACCGCTTCTTCAATTAGGACTTAGACTCTTATGTTAAAACAACTGAATCAGGTGAGGTACCCAGAGCACAGACTGGTCAAGTTTTCTCAGATGAGTCCTAGTTTATGCAGAGCTCAAAGATGTTGACAAGGCACTTGGACAGATTCATGTGACTACATCCATACTGGATCTTTGCCCTTCTTGACTAATAATTGTTAGCAAAGACAGAGCAGCAGGTTGGGTCAAGCAGAAAATTAAAGGGAGTGGTCCACCGTGGATGGGAAAGGAGGTGGTTAGAGGGACTAGACATAAGAGGAACCTCCATTAGGAAATGGGTACTGGGGTAAATAGACAAAAGGATATACCAGGAGGACGAGGCCCATTGCAGGAGGATCCTTCGCAAGGCTAAGGCTGATTATGAGCTGAGATTTGCAAAGAATATCAAGAGCAACAAAAAGGGCTTCTTTCAGCATGTAAATAAGAAGAGGAAGGGGAGACAAGTGGTGGGACCACAAAATAAGGAGGAAGGAGATCCAGTGACTGATATGAGGGAACAGGCACAGATGCTAAATGACTATTTTGCCTCTGTGTTCCCCCCAAAGCAGGGCAGGGGAGATCCGCATGGGAGATTAGATGAGGCCAGGGACTTAGGGGCACAGATTAGAGTCAGCCCCCTAGAAGTCAAGGGGCTCCTCAGGGCATTGGACGTTACAAAGGGGCCAGGCCCTGAATGGTTACACCAGAGAGTACTTCGAGAGTTGGCAAGGGTTCTCTCATGTCTGTTGGCCTCCATTTTTGAGGCCTCATGGAGAACAAGTGAAGTTCCAGAAGACTGGAGGGTGGCGTCAGTGGTCCCAATTTTCAAAAAGGGTAGTAGAAGGGACATGGGGAATTACAAACCAGTTTGCCTTACGTCCATTGTAGGAAAAACAATGGAAAGGCTCATAATAGAGAGAGATCTAGTGGTGCTGGATAGGGAAGGGAGGCTGGCGGCCACACAACACGTTTTCTGCAATAACAGGTCCTGCCAGACAAACCTTGTGGAATTCTATGACAAGGTTTCAAGGTGGCTAGATTGAGAGGATGCAGTGAATGTAGTTTACCTGGATTTCAGGCAAGACCTTTGAGAAAGTGCCCCATGATATCCTGGTTGAGAAACTGAAGAGTTTTGGGATAGACCAATGCACTGTCCAATGAATTAGGGCATGGGTCCTCAAACTACGGCTCGCGGGACGGATCTGCCCCGCCATGACCATTTATCCGGCCTGTGCCACCGGACACATGCGCACTCGCCACTTGGCCAGTGGTGGCTTGCTCACTCAGAGATGGCTGTGGACTCTCTGGGAGATCTCCAAGCAAGCAAGCCACCACCGTGCATGTCCGACACCATCTCGTCAGCTCACATGCCCAGGCACCCCTGCCTCACCAGCCTGCACTGGTCGCAGCCGTCTTTCAACTAGTCCCCTATTGAAAAAGTTTGAGGTCCCCTGCATTAGGGCATGGTTGACTGACTGAAAGCAGAGGGTAACCATTAGTGGGGAATCATCAGGATGGCGGCCAGTGACAAGCGGAGTCCCGCAGGGCTCTGTCCTGGGGCCAATCCTGTTTAATCTTTTCATCAATGAAATGGAAGAAGGGGTGAACAGTCTGCTGATCAAATACTGAAACTGGGGTAGTGGCCACAACTGAGAAGCAGGTGCTCCAGATGCAAAAGGATCTGGACAGACTATGGAAGTGGGCAGGAGACAACAGGATGGCGTTCAATGTGGATAAGTGCAAGGTCTTGCACTTGGGGCATAGGAATAGCTGTCATAAGTACAGATTAGGGGACAAGTGGCTGGAGAGCAGCACTTGTGAAAGGAATCTCAGGGTGCTGGTCGACTGCAGGCTAAACATGAGTCAGCACTGTGATGTGGTGGTTAAGAAGGTGAACACCACCCTTGGTTGCATAGCCAGAAGTGTGGCTTCTAGATCAAGAGACGTATTACTACCACTCTATATGACTCTGGTGCACCTGCAACGGGAGTAATGTGTTCCATTTTGAGCCCCTCATTACAGGAAGGATATAGTCAGGTTAGAGTCAGTGCAGCGTAGGGCCTCAAGGTTGGTGGCCGCTTTGCAGGGGATGCCATATGAGGCGAGACTGAGGGAACTGGGTCTCTTCAGCCTGGAGAAGAGGAGACTCAGAGGGAATATGTTGGCGACATACAGATATGTGAGGGGATGTCACACGGAGATGGGTAGAGACCTGTTCTCCCCTGCAGAGGAAGGCAGGACGCGCTCCCACGGAGCAAAGCTCAGGGAACCAAGGTTCCATTTAGATGCCAGGAAGCACTTCCTGACAGTGAGGAACCCAAGGGTATGGAATGGGCTTCCATGGGAGGTGGTTGAGGCCCCATCGGTGAGGGTGTTCAAAGATAGGCTAGGCATGCATATGGTGGGCATGTTGTGAGCAGAGCCAGCTGGAGCCAGGAATCAGACCAGATAGCCCGGGTGGCCCCTTCGGACTCGCTCTGTTTCTATGTTTCTATACATGGGGCCTCTGGGATACAAGTAGCTAAGCTCCCATGGAGTGAGTTATCAGAACAAGTGAAGAGGGAGAGCAAACAGAGGTTTGGTGGCAGAGTACAGTGGGGGAGGTCCCTAACATTCCCCCTCCTTCTCTTCTTTCTGCCCCCATTAGTTTCCCCCCACACACTTGTTTTCCTTCTTGAACATACCTCCATTACTAGTAGGACTGTCTTGTTAGCCTTTAGTTAAGACAGGAGAAAGCACCAGTTGTCACAAGAGCCCCCCATGACAGAACCACAAAGGTTGTATGAAGAATGGACCCAGAAGACTCCACAGTGGTAATGACCTGCAACAACTGTGCAATGTTTGCTTTTTTATTTGAAGGCAACATGGCCTATACATGATGGGCTGCACCTCACGAAGAACAGAATGCATGTGGTTGGCCACTACATGAAAAAGTTAATCAAGAAGGCTTTAAAGGGAAACATACAGAAGAATGAAACATGCAACACAGCATACCATCACCTGACAAAGACTTATGTATTTCAATGGAGAAAAAATCTCAAGTAGGGCCTAAAATCAGTCTCCCAAAAAAGGTAGGAAGAAAACCAGGGCACAAGAAGAATGAACTTCAGTGTCTCCACACCAATGCTTGAAATATGGGAAACAAACAACACAAACTTGTGCTCAAAGTACACAAGGGCAATTATGATCTTGAAATAACTGAAACTTGGTGGGATCATTCACATGACTGGAACTCTACAATTGATGGCTACAATCTTTGAAAAACAAAAACAAAAACAGAAAAGACAAAAAGGGAGGTGGGGCCACCCTTTACGTAAGAGACACAAAGATCTGCACAGAAATATAAGAAGAGGAACTTAGTAGGCCCATTGAAAGCATCTGACTTAATTTTAAGGGTGCAAAAAATAAGAAAAACATAGTTAATTGGTATCTATTACCAACTATCCAGTCAAAAAGAGGACTAGGACACAACCTTCGAAAAGCAGCTTCCAAGAATGATGTAGTCATAATGGGGGACATATCAATTTCCCTGATATGCTGGGAGACAAATTCTGCCAAGCATGGCCCCTTCCAAGAGATTCCTAACATGCATTGCTGACAACTTCCCCCAGGAGAAGGTTGAGCAGTGGTCCTCAAACTTTTTCAATAGGGGGCCAGTTGAAAAGGCTGCAGTGACCATTGCAGGCTGGTGAGGTGCCATCGGGCATGCAAGAGGTCGCAGCTCACTTGCTCAGAGATCTCCCAGAGAGTCCAAAACCATATCCAAGCAAGCCACCACCTCCCAGTCTGCGCTGCGAGCAAGTGCGTGCGGCGAACAGTGGTGCGGGCTGGATCCGCCCTGCGGGCCATAGTTGGAGGACCCATGAGGTAGAGGAAGGAACGAAAGGAACAGCTATCCATGATTTAATACTAACAGGGATGACCTAGTGGACAAAATAGTGTAAAAGACAACAGAGGAAGCCCACATGGCTTCACAAAAAGTTAAGCAACAACCTGAAAGAAAAGAACATGTACAGCAGGTGGAAGCAAGACCAGACCACAAAGGAAGAATATAAACAAATAGCAAGGAATTGCAAGGACAGCATCAGGAATGCTAAAGCAGAAAATGAACTGAAAATAGCAAGGAATGCTAAGAATAAAAAGAACCCTTCTTCAGATACATCCAAAACAAAAGACAAAGAGAAGGGTGTCCAGCTACTTAAAGTGGATAGCGGAGTGATAACAGATGACAAGGAAGAGATGCTCAATTCCTACTTTGCTTCAGTGTTTTACCACAATAAAATATATAACCAAGAGGAAGTACAAGCTGAAAATGAGAGATAGCGGTTCAAGATTGACAGACAAATGGTTAAGGAATACCAGGATGGAATAAATATGTTCAAATCTCTAGGGCCTGATAACTCCATCCCAGAGTCATAAAATAGCTAGTGAAGGAATTCTCAGAACCACTGGCTATTATCTCAGTAATAAACCCAAGTTGCAACAACCCAGATTTGGGCTAAATTTCAGGAAAAAAAATCTTCACTGTCAGAGCAGGAACCAGTTGTCAAGCGAGGCCATGGGTTCTTCCACACTACAGACATTTCAGAAGAAACTAGACAGTCATCTGAAGGGAATGATGTAAACTGGTGACCTGTACCAGCAGGTTGGACCCAATGGCCTTCCTGGCCCCTTCCAACTCTACTGTTCTATGATTCTATTATTCCTTTACATGTTCAGCAGATAAGGCTGTGGTGTCTGCCTTTAACAGTGGACAGGATGAGGGCTAAAGAACTGAAGTTCATGTTTAAGCAGCTGGTTGATAGCTTGGGGGTGCTCCTTAAACCAACTTTGTCACTTGAGGCTCAGGTAGCCTCAGTCGCACAGCATATCTTCTACCAGCTTCAGCTGGTGGCCCAGCTCTGCCTCTATGCTGACAGGGATAGTCTAGTAATCAACACTCCAATAAGCTCTAAATTAAATAACTGCAATGAACTCTTTCTGAATCTGCTCATGAAGAACGTTCAGCAGCTGCAGTTTATGCAAAATGTGGCAACCAAACTATTAACTGGAACTAGAAGGTCTGAATATATAACAGCAATTCTGGCCCACTTGCTTTGCGTGTCTATATGCTTCTGAGTCCAATTCAAGGTCCTGGTTCTAACTTATCAAGCCCTATCCAGCTTGGTACCATGACACCTGATGGAAAGCAATCTACCTGGATGCTACAAGCAAAATCTGGGACTTGCCTCCAACTGTCACCTCTAAAGAGAGATTCAGTTGGTGGCTCCAAGAAGAGCTTTCTCAATGGTGGTCCCCAATTATAGACCAAGCTCCCTAACTAGAGACATGCTGATACCAACTCTACTATCTTTTGGTGCCAGGTTAAGACTGCCCTTAGGACACTTAAATCATATACAGGGGATTATATCAGCTGTCTAACAAGTCATATTAAGTAGCATGTGTTAGCTACTTTAGCTTTCTAAATTGGTTTTTAAATTCTGTAGTATAATTTGAGTATAAAAATGACATACAAGTAAAAATACAATCAAAATTATATGTATCTGTATTTTATATTGTACATCTATTATATTTTACATACATCAGGACCCCCATATCCACTGGCTCAGTTACTGCATTTTCTGTTAACTGCAGTTGACTTCAGCCAGAAAGAGAAGTTGTAATGTGCCATAAAATGCCAAAGGAAGTTGTGAAGTGCTTCCTACAAGTGAAGATGTTTGATTGAATATGGAAAGAAAAAAATGTATGCTGAGGTAAGAATGAAATTATGAAAAAATAAATGTATATAGTATATAACAGCAATTCCCAAACTTTTTTGATCATGGAACCTTTCTGAAGACATTTTCCCTGCCTGAAAGCCTAACTCTATCCCTGATTTTTACTAAGCATAATGAACCTTCAATGTTCTTCCTCCTTGTATCTACTTCTATTGCCTGAGTGCTTTGCATAACATAGTGGGTTTGGAAATAAAGAGAACACATTTTAAATATAACAAATGAATAATGTGATTATACAGTAATATGACAAATGAATTCCTTTGATTATCCTCAACACTATGCAATAGAGTCCTAGGAACCAAGTGACATGATGCATTCTCTTATTTGTTACTTGGCCACCAACTGACAATCAAATAGTTGGCCTCATGTGGTTTCATTTAAAAATCTGTTCTAAATTTGATTTTTGGGGTTTTTTTAAGGAACCCTTACGAGGCTTTTGCGGAACCATAGGGTTCCACGGAACACAGTTAGGGAACCGTTGCTGTATAGTGTTTATTATTATCCGCAGTCTCAGGAACCTGCTTGGGGGCCTGGAATTGATCCATGCAGATATGGAGGTCCTTCTGAACTTCTGTCAACGATGAAAAGAGATTCAATTACTGGGCAGTACAGAAATAATGATTATTTTATTGGGAGATACAGGTTTAAACTTGCAGAGGAGTAAGGTGTAGTTCATGGCTTACTAGAATTTCTAACAGAAGGTGAGTAGGAGGAATGCTCAAGAGACCTTACAGGGCATCACACTTCTAAGCACACCCCTTCTGTATAAATACAGAAGGATATATTTATTTTGCATGTTCTAAGAAGAAAAATATTGGAATGTTGCACAATGCCATTATTTTTCTTTCTTCCCCGCCCCCCCCCAAAAAAAACCAAAGCAGATACAGTACAAATAGGAACGTTTAAAACAATAGCGAGCTGTTAACACTTTGCACACATAAACTTTAACTTTGGGGTTTTTTTGTGCTATATTGAATAACTTTTTTTCTGATGGAGATAACTTACAAGATACGTTTTTCTGTGCCTTTGACCAGTGAGATGTTCTATCATTGGTGCCATTTCTGTATTAAACTGGCACAAGTGGCATTCATAGAATGGTTCTTTTCTCCCTTTAAATCGAACCTCTGTCACATATTCCAAACCTGTTAAGTACAGAAATAGTAGTGAGACAGAAGTTTCCTTGTCTAAGCAAACAGTGCAATTATTTTCATATAAGCGGCTTAATTTGCTAATGCCATAAGACAACACAGAACTAAAGGACTTTGCTATTTTTATTTTAGTTTCTCATTACCCACCAGAGAAAGAAGGGGAGAGGGGAGGGGGAGGTATGCTACATAAATTAAGAGTCCATTCCTCAAGCAGTTCTTTAGATGCAAGTACACGATAAGCCTAACCTAACCATAGAAGAACTTTTTGACTTGTGTCTCCAGTGACTCAAAGGCTAATTATCGCTGAGGTGGTACAATTTAAGACTGTAGGTAAAAATGAATGTTCTTGAATGTTCCCCCTTACAAAACATCCCTTCATATAGAAGGTTTAAACCCTTTGGCATGTTAGTTCGTATTGCATGGTAATATATATTAATATGGAGGAATACCCACTCTAGATCTCAAAAGCTACAGCCTAAACATGTAAAGCTTCTATAAATTTTGAAGCCCACATAAGGAAACCTTGTTTTAAAAAACTGAAATGCATGCAACATTTTTTTCTCTGTTCTCAACTGACATTACTAATAATACAAAATGCAGTGTCTCTCTTAGAACATAAAATTACACTGATTTGTTACAGTGCAAAATATAAAACACCCTAATTTCATTCAAATAATATTTTAAAATATACCCAGTAACAGTTTTTGGAGTAGCTGGTGTGTTAAGGCTGTTGCAGCAAACAGTCCTGTATCTTCAAAGACCAACAAATGTTATGTCATAAGCTTTCCTGGACCAGAGTTCAACTGATGTGATACAGCAGACCCAGTGTTAATCACTGAGCAGCAACAAAAGATATCAAACATATTCTGGTTTTTAGTTCAAAATAGAAAGTAGTAACATTAGCAGTAGAGGAACTGATGAAGCTTGAACAGGAGCTACAGGAAGATCCATCCAAAAACGATCTTAAGACACAAATGAATATTCTAAAACATAAACTGAACCTCTTGGATACAAATGAATGTACCAAGCAAATGAAATTGACTAAACAGAATTTTTTCAAAAATGCTAATAAACCAGGGAGATGGTTAGCTTATAAAGTAAAGGAGGAAAGAGAGAAGAGACTAATATATAAACTGAAGGATGGAGAAGGACAACTGCAAGTACAAAGTACACAAATTGAGAAAATAGTGAAAGATTTCTTTGCAAAGCTGTACCAGAAAGTGTTTAGTCATGCCGGCCACATGGCCATGGAGATTGTCTGTGGACAAATGCTGGCTCCCTCAGCTAGGAAACGGAGATGAGCACCGCCCCCTAGAGTCAGGCATGACTGGACGTAACATCAAGGGGAAACCTTTACCTTTACCAGAATAAAGAGACCTCAGTTGAGAAAATTAATGAGTATATCCGAAAGGGAAATCTACCAAAGCTACCAGAGAAATACCAAAAGGCACTAAATGAAGAAGTAACAATGACAGAAGTAATTGAGGCAATCAAGACAAAAGAATGACAAAACCCCAGGCCCGGATGGGCTACCAGCAGAGTTCTATAAAACTTTTGAAGGAATCCTGTCTGTGCCTCATAAGGATATATGTAACACAGCATTGCTAGATGCTAAAATACCAAATACTTGGACAGAGGCAAATATTACATTAATACCAAAAGAAGATACGGACTTGACACAGATCCAGAACTACAGACCTATATCACTAATAAATGTAGATTACAAAATTTTGCCCCTGGCAGAAAGACTTTTTACCTAAAAGACAAATGAGGAATAATATGAGAATTATCTTGGACATTTTAGAGTATTATGAGGTACATTCTGAAAAATCAATGGCGTTATTATTCACGGACGCACAGAAGGCCTTTGACAATGCCAACTGGCAATTTATGAAGCAACAACTAGTTCAAATGGAGTTTGGTGAAAAGTTCATTAATGCAATATTAAGCATCTATCAAAAGCAGTCTGCTATCAATATTATGAATGGAGAATTTACAAATATTATAGATATACACAAGGGTACAAGACAAGGATGCCCGCTATCACCACTGTTGTTTATATTGATCCTAGAAGTGTTAAACAGAAATATCAGGGACGATACGGACATTAAAGGTACTAGAGTTAGAGATGAAAGCTATAAATTGCAAGCATTCGCAGATGACCTAGTTTTCATAACTGAGGAACCTTTAGTAACAATGCCTAAACTCCTACAAAGGATTGAAGAGTATGGCGAGGTTACTGGGATGAAAATAAACAGAGAAAAGACAAAATTGTTAGTAAAAAATCTCACACAGGAGCAGAGAAAATCTCTGGTGGAACAAGTACTTTCAGATTGTTAAAAAGGTTAAATATTTGGGAATTTATCTTACAGCTAAGTTTACCACTCTGAAAGAAGACAATTATGATAAACTATTTAAGGAAATTAAGAGTGACTTGGAAAAATGGGCTAATTTGCAATTAACCTTGCTGGGAAGAATAGCACTAGTTAAAATGAATATATTACCAAAGCTTTTGTTTTTATTCCAAATGATTCCCATAAAAATTGATAAAAAATTCTTTGATGATTTAAATACCCAAATCTCGAGATTTATATGGAGAAAGAAGAAACCAAGGAGGCTAAAGGGAATGGGGGTTTTGGTCTTCCCGACTGGATTTTGTATTATCAAGCTTCTGTTTTAACATGGCTAAAAGAATGGATAACTTTAAGAAATAAGAGAATCTTGTATCTCGAAAGGCATGATTTGCAAAGGGGTTGGCATGCTTATATGTGGTATGGAAAGGCTAAGTCGCATGGTTCTTTTTTAAGTCATTATATTAGGAAATCATTAATGTTGGTGTGGGAAAAGTTAGATAAAACTGTATACTAAATTACCAAGATGGCTTTCACTTATGGAAGCTCTTGTATATCCAAATGCATTGAATTTTGATACGATTGAGAGATCTGATGATATTTTGGATGATGATGGAGGACTGAAATTGAATCAAAAAATACAAGAACAAGGAATTAATATTTCTTGGTGGCACAAGGTTCAAATGCAAATCGAGATATGCTAAAGACTATAGAATGTGGGGCTTTTATAAGGAGTTAACACATTTGACCACGTGATTCTGAAATCAGATGAAAAATAGATTAAAAGATTGTATAATTTCTTACTGGATAGGAGAATGGAAGATGAACAGGTTAAGGAAACTATGATAATGTGGACACAAAATTTTGGATATAATACTGAGTTAGAGAAATGGCAAACGCTGTGGGAAAGAAATATTAAAGTAACACTAGCAACCTCATACAAAGAAAACCTGTATAAAATGTTTTATAGATGGCGTTTGTTGCCAAATAGGTTAGCTGTTTCCAAATATGTCAAATGGATGTTGGAAATGTAAACACAAATCAGGTACTTTTTATCATATGTGGTGGACCTGTGATAAGGCAAAAAAGTACTGGATTAAAATACACAAATGGCTTGAGGAAATGTTACAAAAACCTCTAACATTTAAACCTGAAGTTTTCTTATGAGATATTGTACCTGATGATGTTGGTATACAAGCAATGTATTTGACTCTACATGTAACTACTGTGGCGAGGATTGCATTTGCCCAGCATTGGAAGAGTGAAGAGCCACCTACTGATGAAATGATTCTAAAAAAGATCTTGGACAGTGCAGAAATGGACAGATTGACTTTGTCTCTGAAGGAGAAAGAAGATACAGACTTCTATCAAACTTGGGACTCTTTTTATCATTGGCTAGAGAAACCAGACTATGCACAGATTTAAATATGTTTATAGTTTAACATAAAAAGAAAAAATGTGGGGGGCTGACCCAGTAGGTCTGATGTTTTTGATGATTTATTTTTTTTAGTTTTTTTCTTGTTATGTTTATTAAGAATAAAACTTTTTTTTAAAGAAGTAGTAACATTAGCATTGCATCTGATGAAGCGAGCTGGTTCCTTGACAGTCCAGGCCATAAGTAGGTAACCTGGTCCCATCTGGATGTTTTGGACTACATCTCCTGTCAGCATAAAACAGAGTGATACATACCTGATACTTATGGATGTTATACTCCAGGTGATTGCTCACTCCTGATTTATCCTATCGTACATTTATTAATGCTTCAGATGACACAAGAGTTTTAGGGTACCACAGCTACTCAAAAGGATAGTTAGAAATAAAATTAATTAAAAAATTAATTCCAAGATGTGACAATGCAGCAGTGTTGCCTCTCTGAAATTTTTTTTTATTTATTAAAACATTTCTATGCCACCCCTTGCCGAGGCCTCGGGGCGGCTTACAACATCATACACCAGCTTTTCTGAAATGTAGTAATACTTCTTGAGAAAAGGTTCCATAATATGACACCCACAAGCACCATAACAGCTGCAAAAACCTGCTACTGTGTCTGTGAGGCTTGCTGCTATTGCTGTGCCTATGCCTTACTCACTATCCATGCTCAACCTGGCAATGCTTCTTATGGGACCCTATCAGTTCCCATTTGCATCAGGCAATTATCATTTAGATTGCAAGCTGCACTGTCTTATGTCAAGCTTAGGAATGGATTTGAGGGGATCTCAGATGGAAACCACCAGCTGCAGATGAGCATCAAGTGACTTCCATACAAAAGCACTACCACAGGCCCCAAGGAAAAGAATAAGAGGGAGAAAAAGCTTAGGTGAATGAGGAGCAGAACAGAGTGACTGGGATTGCAGATAGGCAGACAAATATATTTGCACACACAGAGAGAGAACACTAGAGGAAGAAGCCGGCAACTGCAAAGAGTGCCTGTCATCTGTATTCCTCAGAATGCCTCGGCCCCATGTGGACTGAGAGACATACAGTGATGCCTCATAGTTTGAGCAACTCTAACTTCAACGTTTGAATGTTAGATTTGAAATAAAATCTCTTTGAAGTTCAAACAATGCTTCTAGCAGGCAGTGAAAAAAAATGTGGCTGCTGCATAAACGTCATCACTTGTGCACCCAAATCATCTCGTCACATCTGTACCTTTTCACTGCATGCATTTTCTATCCTATTTTATCATTCTCAGTGCCTTTTAACTGCCTAAGTCCTGCCCTAAGGTCTCAAAAGCACAGATTTTCCCTCTGCCCTGCATCCTCAGATTTTTTTCTTCATACACAGTAGGAAATGAAGTCAGGGCCTTTGCTGAGTTTCTCCTCCCCCTGGTCATGACCGTGTTCAAAGTCCTGGCCTTCAATGGCTTGCAGTATGATCATCCCATCCCATTAATTCCATCACATCATGGAATGCAGGGAGATTTAGGACAGATACAAAGAAAGGACTCCTCGCAGTGCATAGTTCAGCTATGGAATTCCACTTCAGCCATCAATGAATTCATCTATTCACTTGGCTTTGGATCGGTCTCAGTGCCTTTTAACTAAGTGCCTTCTCAACCCTTTTCTGTGCCCCCCTCCACTGCCACAGGCTGTGTGCTGGGCCACTGCTGTACTCCATACCAGCCTACTGAATAAGAGGTGGCATCTGTTTTCTTCCAGCAATGGGAACTTCATCTCCAAAGCCCAGGCATCAGATTAGGGGTTAATTGGGTGGGGTTTTTCAGTGTGCACCTTTTCAAGCATTTTCAGTGCTTTTTCAAGCTTTACTTAATAAATTTGGCATTTAATTGTGTTGTTTTTACCTTAAATTATGTGTATTTGCTGTTTAAGTTTATTGAGATGGGTGTTGTTCAGGGTCTGCAAATGGATTAATTCACTTTCCATTATTTCTAGTGGGGAGCATTGTTTCGGACTTCAAACAATTTAGTGTTCAAATGGCCTCCTGAAATGAACTAAGTTCAAAATATGAGGCACCTCTGTACTTAGTAAGTAAAGCTGAATGGTGGCCAAATCTTCACTCTGAAGTCTATCCAGCCAAAAAAGTAAAGTAACAGAACAGAACAGAACCAAAACTATCTCAGAGGAGAAAGGCTTAGGTACAGGAAGTGGGGAGAATGGGTGGAAGGAAGAAGCAAGGAGGAGGGCTGTTGAGAGGGGGAGGTATTAGAAAGGGTTGAAGAAGGGAGTGAGAAATGGGAAGTGTGAGGGACTGTGTGTTCATTCTGGGTATGAGAGAGTAAGTTGCGGGGGGGGGGGGACAATCCTAAGAAAGAGGGGAACAAAGGGAAAGTGTGGGAAGGGAGAGAGGAACAGTGTTGGGGGTGACGGGGGGTAATTCTGACATGAAGGTTCAAAGGAGTAAGTTTGTATTTTGGAGCTCAATTTTCCTAACTGTGAAATGTATGTTTTGTGACTGGCCACAGCCACTATGACCACCATTTTGTGGCATTATACTCACAAAATTTCAAATGTCCCCACAAGCTTATTGGTAATATCTGTGGAGATGTAACATGAACAGTGAGCAGATAAAACAATTCTTCCTTTGTGTGCCAATGGAACATGACTACAGCTTGATAAGGAGGCTGGTCCAGTATGTAATCCAAAATCAGCACGGTATATCATCCAGAACTGAGAAGGATAACTACTATGTAAACTGGGTAATAACTTAAAAATAATAACCTATCATCAGAAGCAATGTGTCGTGGGCTCAATTTTATCCAGTCGTATGACACAAAGTACACTGTCTGCAATTGTCAAATGAGAAGGGCAAAATCCTTTCCCTAATTATTCACTTAGATAAGGAGCTACCCATGGGGAATTATATTGCTCTATACACATGCCTAGAATATCAGCAATATCAAGTTCCTCCATCTAACACTACCCTACTTATCATAACAGCTGTTTTGTTAGCTTATTTTTAAAAAAATATTTAATAATCTGAAATACAACAGTTGTCATTGTTAGTCGTGAAGTCGTGTCTGACCCATCGTGACCCCATGGACAACATTCCTCCAGGCCTTCCTGTCCACCATCCCCCGGAGTCCACTCAAGCTCACACCAACTGCTTCAGTGACTCCATCTAACCACCTCATTCTCTGCCATCCCCCTTCTTCTTTTGCCATCTATTGTTCCCAGCATTAGACTCTTCTCCAGGGAGCCCTTCCTTCTCATTAGGTGGCCAAAGTATTTGAGTTTCATCTTCAGGATCTGGCCTTCTAAAGAGCAGTCAGGGTAGATCCCCTCTAGGACTGACCGGTTTGATCGCCTTGCTGTCCAAGGGACTCGCAGGAGTCTCCGCCAGCACTACAATTCAAAGGCCTCAATTCTTCGGAGCTCAGTCTTCCTTATGGTCCAACTTTCACAGCCATACATTGCAACTGGGAAAACCATAGCACTTTTGTTGCGCATAGCACTTGACTATACGCACTTTTGTTGGCAGGGTGATGTCTCTGCTTTTTAGTATGCTATCTAGATTTGCCATAACTTTCCTCCCCAGGAGCAAGTGTCTTTTAATTTCTTGGCTGCAGTCCCCATCTGCGGTGATCTTGGAGCCCAGGAAAATAAAATCTGTCACTACCTCCATTTCTTCCACATCTATTTGCCAGGAAGTGAGAGGACTGGATGCCATGATCTTAGTTTTCTTAATGTTGAGTTTCAAGCCAACTTTTGCACTCTCCTCCTTCACCTGCATTAAGAGGCTCTTTAGTTCCTCTTCACTTCCTGCCATGAGAGTGGTATCATCTGCATATCTGAGGTTGCTGATATTTCTCCCAGCAATCTTAATTCCAACAGGTGATTCATCTAGGCCCACTTTTCTCATGATGTGTTCTGCATATCAGTTAAATAGGCAGGGCAACAGTATACAGCCTTGCCGAACTCCTTTCTCAATTTTGAACCAATCAGTGGTTCCGTGCCCAGTTCTCACTGTTGCTTCTTGACCCCCATATAGGTTTCTCAAGAGACAAATAAGATGGTCTGGGACTCCCATCTCTTTAAGAACTTGCCAGAGTTTGTTGTGATCCACACAATCAAAGGCTTTAGCATAGTCAATGAAGCAGAAGTAGATGTTTTTCTGGAACTCCCTAGCTTTCTCCATGATCCAGCGTATGTTACAACATACAACAGTAAAATACAACAATACAAATTCAAAAACTGATCAATAACAAAAATATAAAGAAAGAGGGGAAAGAGGAAAAAAACTATAAAAACAACTAATGTACCCCCCTCCACTGAAATCCTGGCTATATAATAATTGATTAATAAATTCCTCCTTCTCCTTTACTTCTGTAGTTCTCCTCTTTCAGAACTACCCCCTTCCATCCAGAATTACATAAATTCATCTGAAGGTTTGATACACTTTTTAAAATACAGTGGTACCTTGGCTCACAAACTTAATCCATTCCACAACTCTGGTCGTGACCCAAATTGGTCATGAGCCAAGTCAAATTTCCCCATAAGGGTCAATGTAAATAAGGTTAATCTGTTCTGTAACTTTTTTTTTTAACTCACAAAAATGTGAAGCCAAGTGACAAAGGACAACAAAGATCGCGGCCATCTCCCCCCAACCCAGCAATTGTGGTGGGGGGGTGGAGAGAGTCGGGCGCGATCATGGGCGTGCTGGGGAGAGACAAGTGCGATTGCAGGCGCACTCGGAAAGGAAACACGGGTGCAATCGCGGCCATCCCCCCCCCCACCAGCACGACCACAATCGTGCCCATGCAGGGAAGGCAGGCAGGTGTGCTCGCGATTGTCACCTGATGCGGAGTTCATGACCTGCGGCAACATTTTTATGAAATTTCTGTTCACAACCCTATTTGGTTGTAAACTGAGGTGTTCGTGAACCAAGGTATTCAATAAACAAACCCCAAATATCATTGAAATGGTTCTTATTTGTCAGCCCCTTTTCACCTTAGTTCCACACATTAACTTATCATTAACAGGCTATATTCCAGATTTCATTATGCTATTTCATTATGCTATTCACCTATCTGGAAGTCCTGTTTCTTCTTCAAAATTTGTGCTATTATTAATCTTTCTGCAGTTACTAAATTTGTTATTCTTTAATATTCCATTTCTTTTCATAAATTATTGACAATGCAATTTCACGCTCTGCTTCAATATCTTGCCAATATCTTTCACATTCTCACCACATATGGAAATAAGTACCTATGTTTTTGACCGCATTTCCAACATAAATTGGAGTATTTACTATCCATTTACTATAGTTGCACTGGTGTCAGGTACCATTTCCATACTATTTCATTATGCTATTCACCTATCTGGAAGTCCTGTTTCTTCTTCAAAATTTGTGCTATTATTAATCTTTCTGCAGTTACTAAATTTGTTATTCTTTAATATTCCATTTCTTTTCATAAATTATTGACAATGCAATTTCACGCTCTGCTTCAATATCTTGCCAATATCTTTCACATTCTCACCACATATGGAAATAAGTACCTATGTTTTTGACCGCATTTCCAACATAAATTGGAGTATTTACTATCCATTTACTATAGTTGCACTGGTGTCAGGTACCATTTCCATACTAATGTATACATTTTTTCCTTAATTCTAACTGACACGCTTTTCAGGATTCTCTTATCCCATATTTTCTTCCATTCTTCCTTACCTATATCCCTCCCTTTTTATCTATTTCCCATGAAATCTTAAGAGAGTCATATTGGTCTTCACTTATTATCCCTCTTGTTTGCATAGTCCTGTTTTTTCCTATATAAAATGATCTCTTCAAATTTGGTAAGATCTCTACATTTACCATTTTTCTTCATTCATTCTGTAGTCCATTGTTCTAGTCGTATAACATTAAACCAAGTTAGTTTTTCTATCATAGTACCACCTTTATCCTTTCCTTGCTATCCATTTTCTCCAACCAATCTTTTAACCTAAACATTAGCTTTTGCTTTAATACTTTTCTCAAACTGCCTCTCAAATTTTCTGGAAATCCTTTTGGTGAAATTGGTGGCATATTTTTTTCTCTGTATTTATCTCAGATTTGCACCATATTTTTAAGAAAGAGGTTTTCTATCTTTCTTACAATCTTCTTGTCATCCTGTTTAAAAAAGAGATTCAGAAGGGATCTCTCAATTTGCTGTTGTTCTATTTTTGCCCATATTATCTTTTCAGGCTGCAATATATCTGGTATATATCTTATTTGATTTCCTATATAATTTAATATTCAGAATACAAAATCCTCCCTTTTCTATGATTTATACCATCTTTTCTTGTTAATCCTTGCATTCTTATCTCCATTACAAAATTTATTCATCATGTTTTTGCCAATCTTCCAATTCTTGTTTTAATACCTTATTCAGTAACATCCCAAATAAAAAATATGGTTAGTCTAAAGGGTTATTTAGTTTACAAGTCTGTTCAAGAAAATAACAACTCATTCAAATGGAAGAAACATACCTATGAGAGGTTCTTCTCTATCTGGATCTTTCATAAAATCTTTTAGACATCTTATATTTTTTGACAGTGGTCTTTTTACTAGGAGAAAACAAATTTGTATTTACATGGGATAAATGTAAAATAATAGAGGTTTGTCGCTTTCAGCCTACAGAAACAAAGAATATATAAGAGGCTGATGGGTTGTTCAAAAGTGTTACAGAAGAGAAATCAAAGCCTTTTATGCATCTTTAATTTTAAAAATTAAAATAGGATATAATATGTTCAAAAATCAAGGCCAAGGTGCTTGAAAGAACATTGAAGCTGGAACTCTTCTAGCCAGAAGCTGCTGAAATTAGCTAATGCAGCAAACTAATTACTCCACACATTCTAGGTCATGTTCTGAAGAACCCAAGTATAATTGTGTTGGAAAGACCTAGCCCTCTGTTTCTCAACAGACACCAATCAGATACTCCTGGGAAATTCATCAAGTAAGGTAACAATGGAGATTGCTATGTTTTGGGAACAAATAAGAAATGACAATCTAAGATATACTATTTTTAAAAAGTTTGACTCTATTTGCATTATCTTGTCAAATACCCCCTGATAAGGTGTGCTAATTTTAACTATGAACCACCAGACAGCCTTCTGGCTGTTGGGCGTAAAGAAAAATGAAATAAATAAATAGCCATTAGCTAACTATCAATGCTAGACAATCTTATAATATCCTGCAGTAATACATTCCATAAGAAAACCAGGTATTGGCTTAATCTCACTGCCTATACATTTAATTATGATTATGGGTTCTATAATTTTGGGAGTAAATGACTATGATCTTGACATACACTCCTTCCACTATTTATACATTATTATTATGGCCCTTTTCTTCCAGCTTCTTTTAAACCATTTGAAAAGATCACTGTGGCTATAAAAAAATCATCCTGTTACTTATTCAGTATTGTTTACTAGTATTCTTACCCGACATTGGTTCTTCATACGTCTCTGCAGGACCTAAGAAGACACACTAATAGTTATTGTTTTCATATTAACTATTAATATAGCATACAAAACCATTTCTTCTGCAGACACTCAATTCTTTTCCCCCATAGTCAAATTCTTGGACTGCCTCTGTCATTTGTACTTTATATGTTGATGGAACTAGAAAGCTTTGTCTGCATTTCCCAGCATGTGGCAATCTAGCCATTACATATACATCGAGTTAACAGATGTGCAGAGTTTCCTTACTGCAATTTTGTCTCTCTTGCCCTTTTCAGTTTTTTTGGAGCTGGAATGACATCCTTACAGTTCTACCTCTTAAGAGTTTCACAGAAATTAGTTGTCTGAATGGAGTTAAATTTCTTATTTCCTCAGTGTATTGCCTTACAGAAATGCTGCCAACATAGAATACTGAGTAAGAGCAAAAGTTTCTCCTTGTTCTATGATAAACTTTTTGCTCAATTAAGAGTAACCTTGGTTCTAGATTGCTAACATCACATGGAAGCTGTTGGAAATGCTTCCTGATAACAGATTCCACATCCAAAAGCTTGTGTCAAGAGTGTAACATTTCCACAAAGACTTCAACAGCTGCTAGAAGACATGATGCTGCAATAACTATTCCATGGAAACAACACATATTCTGAAAAATATTTGCAAAATTATCTCATTCTAAGCTGCCACTATGCAGAAGCATTTCCAATCAGTCCTACAAGGTTGCTACAACTCTTGTGCACACATACTTGGAAGGATGTGCCAATGAAAACAAATTGCAATTACTTGTATTTTAAGGTCCAACAAACATCTGTAAGTTGCATTGTTGTTATCAAACACAGAGGATTCAACTTAGATGAAAGAAACAATCTTTAACCCAACTCATACCCATAACTTGTGTTTCCCAGTCTCCAGGAAGACTTGTTTACTGTGGTGGGTGGAAAAATATCTGAAGAAAGGGAGCAAAGATAGAGGTAGACTATATCCCTTCCACCCACACCCATCCTACAATACTTTTCAGTTGTTCAGTGGCGACCCAGAGTCCCTGACTTAGATAAAAAATCTAGCTTTGGCACTTAAGGTGTCTACTTCAATAATTTTATCACATTTGTAATATGGACAACAGCTGCCCATGCTGTAATCAACTATTCTCAGAGCTGAAAATCAAAGGTCAGAAATCTTTTAATTTTGTGATGGTGATTCTGAGTTTAGAAAAATGAATAGAAAAAGGATAGTTTAAATTTAATAATTCCTAACCCAAGTAAGAGCCATTACAGCCACAAGAGAATGTTTAAAAAGGATTTACACTTACATTTTGTTTTCAGCATTCTCTCTCTCTAAATAAAGGTGCAAGTGTTCCCAAAATAAAATGAGAAGATAATTATTAGTGAGCTGCCCTGATCTCTCCCCACACCACTTCTACTTTTTTCTTTTTTAAAGTGTTACCTTAACTGTAGCTTCTGCAGACAAATGGCAATGAAGGTCAACTTTTATTGGAAAAGAAAAAAGTACTGCCTTCATGATTTTCTGCAAAAGCTAGAGAGTACTGAAAAAGGAATCTTGATTCCAAGGTTTCAAAGTAAATCATCACGGTGCTTGGTTCTTGCAAGAGACAATGCTTAGGGAGATAATTTTAGGGACAGCATGCTTAAAATCCTGATTTTTGCACTATTACAGCTCCTACAATACTAGGAGCTGAAACCTCCCCAAAAATCAAGATTTTGAGCTACTTGGTGAAACCTGAATAGTCAGGTTTTCTGAATTTTCTGAAAAACTAGAGTGAACAGGAGTCAGGAGAGGATGAAGTAAATTCCATCAACAAAACAAGTTTGGGCAAAAAGTAAACTAGAAAGACGAACTGAAGTGTCCAGACATTGGAAAAGACACTAACCACAAAACTGAGAGGTCTCATTTAAAGCCATCCAAGAACCTTGAAGTCATTATAATCTATTATTTTCCAACAAGTTTCTACATTTCATATTTATGGTATCTTGATCATAACAATCAATGGGAAGATTTACATAAAACATTGTTGATCTATTCAGTTCCAAAAAGGAGATCCTTCTTATCTTTCAGACTGTAAGAACATCAAAATACTTATCCAGCAGCCAAGCAAGGATAAACAAGGAGAGTGGGAATTTATAAGAGGAATGATAAAACTGAACAAAGAACATTGATTTTAAATCTTCTCTTTGTTCATACTTGGCCTTTCACACTTCATTTTTCTTATCTGTAAAGGTGCCTGGCCATTATTATTATTTTTTTTGCCAAATCAGATGTTTCAGAACAATGACATGTACCTTGCTGATTAGATATTACTGTATATGAAGAGTTTGGGCTTTACTGCAAAATAATTTCAGATATAGATGTATATCTATCATCAGTGGCTCAATGGGTGAATAGAATAGATATTTTTTCCTAAACCACTTCAATTTCTCAATCAATTGCACATGTTTTACAACCTCAGGTTACATGGACATTTAAATACAGAACTAGAATTAGCAGATTCTCTTAAGTTATACTGCCATTACTAAATGCCTAAATGATTATTAGGTGTATAATCCTCAGAATGCAAGAAAATGTAGTGTTTCTGTTTGGAACCAAATTAAATACCAGTGACAGAATGCAACTAAATTTTTCTAGAAATTCACTTTAAGTATTTAATCAGGTGACTAAACTCTTGGTTTAATTCTTATCTAGAACCTATTCAATATGAAGAATTTAACCTGGAAAAATTATACTAACATGAAAGGAGACAGTCTCCTGACACCTATCCATATGAAAATGTCTATAATTCTCCTTAATTCAAGGGAATATCTGTGAGAATGAAAACGGGATAACTGTCTTCAAAGATGGAGACAAGAGAGACTTCATTACTTTCACTCTAAGAACAAGTCACAAGGACAGCATCTGCTTCACATGGCACTACATCCAACTCTGGTTGCATCTAAAGCTGATGAAACATCAGGTGGTGGTCTACAAAAGGTCTATCCTGAAAAGACTGGCTAGGGAATGAGAGATCATTTTTGCCCTTTTTGAACATGGTATTATGCAACAGAAACTAAATCACACAGATACACACATACAAAGCAAAGTTGCATTTAAAGAACAAATTAAGAGAGCAGCACCTTCCGCAAGCATCTCAAGAAAGAGGAGAAAAAAGACTGTTTGTCCTCTGGCAAAAGATAAACAGAATAAAGATGAAAGGAGACAGACCAACTAACCCTGAACCATCAGAGAACATAAAAAGTTTACAAACCAGAAAGCCATCACTGGCTGATTGAGCATCTTGAAAAATGAACACAGCAGCACAGTCTTTACTGTAATGATCTGAAGATGGCAGTTGACTCAATCCTGATACCACTGAAAAGGATCCAAGTGAAGTTTACACTTTCACTACTAATTCAAAGCAAGAAGTCTGCCTCACACTAAAACCCACTGCTCTAAGAGGACAATACTACAACCGTTTATTTATGGTTTATGCAGGTTTTGCTGATGATTAAAGCTGTGAGAAAATTTGAAGTTAAATCAGGTTGTTTTCTTCCTCGTTTTAAATGATGGCTCTAAAATATCAAACACAGTAAATAATGCTGGGAGTATGAGAACAATAAAACAAGGAAGATGCCATTCCAAACATTCAAATACCCCAATAAAGGCAATATCCTTTGAGAATTCATATGCAACCAAGTTTCTCAGCTATCTCAGTGCCAAGTACTATCTATCTTCTCATGTTCATAATTGTACTTACGTGGAAGTTATGTTACCAAAAGCATCCCTTAAAAGCTTCTGCAATCTTCACCATTTGAAAATGACCAGGAAAAGTAAACATCATATATTAATTTATGCTGAAATCTTTCCACTTATTGCATACTTGTGGAGGTCTTGTTGGTCTGATGATCCCTTTAATTCAAGGTGTACAACAGCAGGCCAACATTTCCATTGTTACAAATCATTCTTTTCTCCATCACATTCCTTCATGTCCAGCCTTCAGCAATAAATCCATACCAATGGTTAAAATGTATTTATACTGATGTTTTGATATTTCATGGCAATGATTGTGCCATGTGGCTGCAGTAACATAAGACAAAGTCTTATATTAATCAACTTCTTAGAAGAATGTTGTTCCTGGAACCCTGTTATTATATCCCAACTCTCTGGCTATCACAGACAGAAGGTAAAGATCTGCCTGTCTCCCACAGGTCACAGTTATTATGCTGGTTTTGACATATTTTTTGAAGCGTCATTCTCCTGAAATTTCTGCAGTCTTGGACCAGCTCCTGAAATAATTAAAAATCCTGAGTACTTCACTGGAAATCTTCACCTTTGATGTTGATAAAAGTAACTGATGAGAAAACAATCACATGGAATGAAAATTGCAAGGAAGGAGTTCAGTGCTCATAATCCTTTGTCAAAATTATCTTCCAGTTACTTTGATTTTAACAAGATAGTATAAATTACAATTGCAAGGAAACCTAAGTTAAAAAGGTAAATGTTCTTCACTTCATTCAGAAGAAGCAGCCTTGTGATATAATGAAGGAGGAATACAATCTACCACAGAAGCCTTACTTTGTCATAGCAATTGGCCATTAATGGAACAGAAAATGGATTATACAAAGAAGTCAGCTCAAGGAATCTCCAAGAAGATTTAGCTGATATGCCAGCCATAAAGTTCAAAAGTATTTTCATTTGTGCAACAGTTATGTAAGGGTTAAGCAAGGACAGAACAATAATAAACAGAAATAAAGTCACCATGTAACATTTAACTGACAGATGTATCAGATATTTGCACAGCTTGCATACAGCATCTGGCAATTATGTCCAATGTAAGCATTTCTAGCAAGAGAAGCATTCAGCTGTAAAGTGTGTGCTTTAGAATTGCTTTATTGACTTCAGGTGTTCATAGGCTTCTGAGGTGTTCGTAGAGAGAAGGGAAGAGCACCTTGGTCCAACAGCTGCCCAAAGGCAGTGCTACCTACCTATCCACACATTACTATATGATCAAGTCTAGATTTATAAGTTTCAGAACAAAAAGTGACAAGAAATTGAAGAGAAGGGGAGAAATCCAATAGCACTGCCAAATAGCAGTATGGCATCTTAACCTCCAATTAGAAATGCTACAAAGGCAGATGTTTCTTATCAGGTGGAAAGAAATCATTAGTCTTCTGTAGCTTTAACAAAACTGCACTGCTTTTTTTAAAGGCAGGTTGGAGACTGAAGAAAGTAGTAAGAAAATAGAAACAGATGAACTTCATATATTTAATTGCTGGTGTCAAAAGAAATGCAGAAGAGTTTCAAAGTCCTTCCAGGACTGAAGACTAGATAGGACATTCACATTGCCTTGGTTAGCATTCCAAACTTAAATGAAAGTATTTGTTAGTTCTCACTCAAAAGAAACAATCCTTTGTCCATCTGAAATTTCTTCACAGCAGTCAGAACTTCACAGTTCTAATTCCAAATTGGAATGTTATGCTGGAAAAATTATGTTCAAGAACATGGACAGCCTTCAAATTCACCAAAAGAGAAAATCATATTGAACATGCTGATATCTGAATGTTCACAGTTCTGCAACACTGTTGTTTTGTTTTTGGAATTTCTATGGGTTTTAATAGCCTCTAAGCATTTTCAGTGAAAAGATTGAATACTCAATTGCAGCCCCCTTCCTCACTGGCTTTCTTTAAACTACTTCTCACAACTACTCATATATTAATTATTAGCAACAAAAACAGAACTCTTAAGTATAATTGTGTGAGTCTATGTCCACCATTCATAACAACCAATACTGGTCTTAATTCTCTTCAAAAATCTTCCTTCTACAAAAACTCACTAATTATCAACTATTTTTATTATTTTATCCTTGACCATTTTTCTTTTCTACAAATATAATTCACTATATTCCAAAATCGTGGGGCAGAAAACAAGAATGCAAAGACATATAAAATATTTGTTTAAAATCTTGCTTATTTTCAGCCACTTAGCTAGATATTAAAACTTCAATAATCCAAAGCTTAAGCCTTTAAAACAAGGAGACCTAATAATAAAGTCTTATAACACATTAGAAAAGTGCTCAAGCACTTAGGACAAGGATGCAGTACCTCAGCCTTTGGGGCCACATGAGGCAGCAAGGGGAAGGGAATTTCAGAAAACATGGTGGAGGAAAGTTTAAACCCTCTTTATCTACACATGTACTTTACAGTAAAATAAAGGGAGAGTCAGCTGTAGGCCACTTATATAACAATTTGTGTAGTTTAATCCAAAACATTTTGGGATGATTAATTTGAATAAATAAATAAATAATCTTGAGATGGGATTCAAGAAGCAACATTCAAGGATGGGATCTTGCTATCAAATCAAGTACAGAGATGGCTTTATTAATCTCAAGACTACAATGGGAGGTGACCCATCAATATACTATTCATGGTTTTATAGGACAATCAGCAAGCTGAAAGTTACCTATTCTAGAATGACTTTCTATCAATAAATGAAAGTAGAAGTTAACCTTCTTTGATCATGAAACATATCTGAGAAACAGAGATGGCTGATATTGAATAAAATACTGCAAATTTGTGATCAACAGCACAATGTTGCTTAAGTTAACAAAGTGCATACTAATTTTCAGGCTGACTGGGGATTTAACTATTTTCACTGCATATTTACAGTGAACTATTTTCACTGCATATTCACTGCATATTTTCACAGAAAGCACAACATTATATAGCCAAATGTGTTTTAAAGCAGATGCTACAATTCAAGCTATTTTCTTCAAAGTAGTCGGATTTTTTTCAATGAAAGTGTTTCAATAGGAGGATGGAAATTAGACTGTCCATACCAAGTTCAGAAACTGGATTCTGTATTTTGTCTTAATGATTTCACCACAGTATATTTCATTTTCCTAAAAATTCAACACTATTTATCATACAAATTGTAAACAATTTACTGTAGGAATAAGAAGAGCAAACTTATTTTAAAGTATTAGTACAAGGATCAATCACCTTTTTATGCTTTATTCCAGCAAAGTGTGTCTGGAGTGTCATAGCGCTCATACATGGAACTTTACAAATCTAAAAAAAATTAGAAAAAAATCAATTATACTTTACAGGGACTAAAATTAGATACTTAAGCATATCAAACAGATATACTTTCAAACTGCAGACATGTGATCAGTCAGAAAGACAACCAAAACTTCTTTGTATCACTTCCTAGTAAGAGTTTAGGGTGAGTTTGGAGTACAGTCTAGAACAGCGATGCTGAACCTTTTAGAGACTGAGTGCCCAAACCGCAACCCAAAACCCACTTATCTATTGCAAAGTGCCAACTCTGCAATAAAAACTGAATTCTAAGATTTTAATTTAGAAAAAATCAACTCATATATTATCTTTTGTCTTAAAAGAAGAACACAACAACAGAGCTTTCAATGATACAAACAGCTTTTTATTGAAAGGTAAAATGAAGTATCCAATACAAATCTATCCCTATACCAAAAACAGCTAGCACTGTTGTTGTTGTTGTTATTAGTTGCGAAGTTGTGTCCGACCCATCTCGACCTCATGGACAACACTCCTCCAGGCCTTCCTGTCCTCCACCATGACCCGGAGTCCACTTAAAATCACACCAACTGCTTCAGTGACTACATCTAGCCACCTCATTCTCTGCCGTCTCCTTTTTCTTTTGCCATCTATTGTTCGCAGCATTAGGCTCTTCTCCAGGGAGTCCTTCCTTCGTATTAAGTGGCCAAAGTATTTCAGTTTCATCTTCAGTATCTGGCATTCTAAAGAGCAGTCAGGGTTGATCTCCTCTAAGACAGACTGGTTTGATTGCCTTGTGGTCCAAGGGACTCGCAGGAGTCTCCTCCAGCACCACAGTTCAAAGGTCTCAATCCTTTGGCACTCAGCCTTCCTTATGGTCCAGCTTTTATAGCCATACATTGCAACTGGGAAAACCATAGCCTTGACTATACGCACTTTTGTTGGCAGGGCGATGTCTCTGCTTTTTAGTATGCTGCCTAGATTTGCCATAGCTTTTCTCCCCAGGAGAAAGCGTCTTTTAATTTCTTGGCTGCAGTCCCTATTTGCAGTGATCTTGGAGCCTAGGAAAATAAAATCTGTCACTACCTCCATTTCTTCCACATCTATTTGCCAGGAAGTGAGAGGACCGGACGCCATGATCTTAGTTTTCTTAATGTTGAGTTTCAAACCAGCTTTTGCACTCTCCACCTTCACCCGCATCAAGAGGCTCTTTAGTTCCTCTTCACTTTCTGCCATGAGAGTGGTATCATCTGCATATCTGAGGTTGTTGATATTTCTCCCAGCAACCTTAATACCAACTGGTGATTCATCTAGGTCCACTTTTCTCATGATGTGCTCTGCATATAAGTTAAATAGGCAGGGAGACAGTATACAGCCTTGCCAAACTCCTTTCTCAATTTTGAACCAATCAGTGGTTCCGTGCCCAGTTCTCACTGTTGCTTCTTGACCCACATATAGGTTTCTCAAGAAACAAATAAGATGGTCTGGTACTCCCATCTCTTTCAGAACTTGCCACAGTTTGTTGTGATCCA
>NW_025335269.1:3982898-4318847 GCF_004798865.1 Varanus komodoensis | reverse complement strand
GCCATGAGAGTGGTATCATCTGCATATCTGAGGTTGTTGATATTTCTCCCAGCAACCTTAATACCAACTGGTGATTCATCTAGGTCCACTTTTCTCATGATGTGCTCTGCATATAAGTTAAATAGGCAGGGAGACAGTATACAGCCTTGCCAAACTCCTTTCTCAATTTTGAACCAATCAGTGGTTCCGTGCCCAGTTCTCACTGTTGCTTCTTGACCCACATATAGGTTTCTCAAGAAACAAATAAGATGGTCTGGTACTCCCATCTCTTTCAGAACTTGCCACAGTTTGTTGTGATCCACACAATCAAAGGCTTTAGCATAGTCAATGAAGCAGAAGTAGATGTTTTTCTGGAACTCCCTAGCTTTCTCCATGATCCAGCGTATGTTACAACATACAACAGTAAAATACAACAATACAAATTCAAAAACTGATCAATAACAAAAATATAAAGAAAGAGGGGAAAGTGGGAAAAAACCACTTCGAAATCCTGCCAGTACTTCTGCTAGTTCTCGGTCCACATACTGCTGGAGTCTAGCTTGTAGGATACTGAGCATAACTTTGCAAGCATGTGAAATGAGTGCAATGGTGCGGTAGTTTGAACAATCCTTGGCATTACCCTTCTTTGGGATCGGAATGTAAACTGACCTTTTCCAATCCTATGGCCACTGTTGAGTTTTCCAAATTTGCTGGCATATTGAGTGTAGCACTTTTACTGTGCATTGTCTTTTAAGAATTTGAATAGCTCAGCTGGAATTCTGTCACCTCCACTAGCTTTGTTGTTGCTCAGACTTCCAAAGGCCCATTTCACTTCACATTCCAGGATGTCTGGCTCGAGGTCAGTGACCACCCCATCGTGGTTATCAGGGACGTTAAGCTCTTTCTTGTATAGTTCTTCTGTGTAATCTTGCCATCTCTTCTTAATCTCTTCTGCCTCTGTTAGGTCCCTGCCAGTTTGGTCCTTTATCATGCCCATCTTTGCATGAAATGTTCCATTCATATCTCCAATTTTCTTGAAGAGATCTCTGGTCCTCCCTATTCTATTGTTTTCTTCTATTTCTTTGCACTGTTCATTTAAGAAGGCATTCTTATCTCTTCAAGTTATTCTCTGGAATTCTGCATTCAACTGGGTGTATCTTTCTTTTTCGCCCTTGCCTTTCGCTTCCCTTCTTTCCTCAGCTATTTGTAAAGCTTCTTCAGTCAGTCATTTTGCTTTCTTGCATTTCTTTTTCTTTGGGATGATTTTAGTTGCTACCTCTTGTACAGTGTTGCAAACCTCTGTCCATAGTTCTTCAGGCACTCTATCAGATCTAATTCCTTAAATCTATTTGTCACCTCTACTGTATATACTAATAGTCAACACTATTATATATATATATATATATATATATATATATTATAATAGATTTATATATATATATATATATATACACACACATATATATATATAAAATATAATAGTTAACACTATTAGTTAACACTAAAGAATTGGATATCCCTGAATCAACAATCTATCACAGTGATTCTCAGTTGGGGTTCCTCTTGAATTTGCTGACCACCAGCGCAAGGGGCAATGTTCCAATGAACACCAGCTTTTGACTTGCTCTGGAAAAGGCATTTGAGTGCATTTCCTACCTTGTGGGGGCTTCTGCTAAAATCACAGCCAGTCCAACCAAATATATATATACATATACACACACACACACAGACACACTTGCTCTTGTTTTCATAAATTATTCACAAACAACTAAATATGATGCTGCCGATTCAAATTTGCCAAGGGGACAGCACAACAGTAAAAGAATCTCAGTCTCTTAATTAGAACATCTCTTTGCTAAACCTTAGATATTAAATTTCAATTTTTCATAAGAAAACTCAAAGCTAAAATCTTGTGTTAATAAAAACAAATGTATTAAAAATCACGGCCAATCCAAGTGCACTGACCGGCCATGAGAAAGCTCGGACGAATTGCAGCTAATGAGTCACAGCTCATGACGTCATCACCTGGTGCTGCTACTCCTTTCCAAGCATGTGCATGGCCCCTGTGTGCGCTGTTATCCGATGTTCAGCAGCTGGGGCGACTTGGCTCATGTGCCAACAGAGAGGGCTCTGCGTGCCCGCTGCAGCACACGTGCTGGTCTAGGTGGATGTCCAAAGAGTCATTGAATGTTTGGGATTTTCCTCTCCCTGAGTAACCTCAAAGAGCAATTTCAAAAGTTCCCGCCTGAGGAAAATTCCATGGCCACAGCTTATCAAAGAGGACAACAGAGAGGCAAGCCAGGAAAGGCTGTAGATCTGCAGGATCCAAAGACTTTCTTTTACTCCAACTTTACAATTTCAACTCCACCAACACACCAGCCAAATAGAAAAATATCACTAGTCCTTAAGCTGATAGTTAATTTCCCTCCCAGTGGAAGGGACATAGCAATGGGAGGGGAAGAAAAAAACCCAAACAAACAGCTATAAAAAAGAATAAAAACCAGAAGTATAAGAAAAAGCCTATGGTTTCATTCTTTTCCTCCCCCATAGGACTGCACTGCCCCAACATACAATCACACAGTAAGTTGATAAAAGTACTACAATCACTAGCAATACTTCACATTGCTAGAGCCCAATTATTCATTAAACTTGCTGGAAACTAAGTTTAAGAAGAATATTAAAATTGTGAAGGTTCCTATCTCAGAAAAACTTCTAGCAATAAGAGAAATGGATCAGCTGGTTTACACACAGCATAGAAAACTTACTGCTTTCATTTTACACTAGTCATCAGAACTCTTAATTTTATCTCCCAAATCCTGCAGAATTGTATAAAGTAGTGAAAAGTGTTTGGTAGGCCATGCTGGTTTTTAATCAATGTTGAATAGCGTATAATGAATCCATATGTATTAAGAGTATTTGCCTTCTCCACATACACACTCAGCTGCTGCCACACCAGACATTCACCAATGTGGCCAGGCTACTTCAGATGGTCAGGGACATGATCTTACAGATGCTTGTAGAGTAAAATCAGAAAGGCCTGCTTCAACACATATGGCTTAATCTGCAGGCTTAACAGAAAAGGAACTCCTATATAATGCTTCAAACATATGAAGCTGAGCTTTTGAACTTCTCTTCTTTAAGTTCACTAGAATTAGTTAATATCCCAGTTAATTCTAGTGATCTACCAAGCATGTTTTAGTTTTGCTTTTATTATGTATGACTTGGCCCCATACACATTCCTTTTCCAGCTTCTGCCTACATAAACAATATTGACATTTTTATCAACAATTAATTAACTATATGATTTCAAAATTGTAAACCATGGGCTTTATCAAAGGGATTTTTGAGACCTGTGCTGTTTTAAGTGTGCAGTGAATTGTTGACAAAAATATGTCAATGCTATAATATCATAACTAAAACAGACTACCAAGGAACTCACCTCACAATAATATATCTTTGTTGTTGATTTCTCGGATCCTGGTTTGGCATCCCCTTCAGATTCAGGTTTAGAATCCCCCTCACTCTGAGTGCTCATTTTGAACAAATGGTAGTTCTCCTTGGTTTAATTAAAAAGTTGTTTTAAAGAACTATTATCCCACTTAAACCTGTTAATAGCAAAATATCAAGTATTAAAAAATAAATCCCTAACCTTGATCACAGCAGATTTGAAATAGTACCCCCACATATTTGTACAGCATTTTGCAAGGTACCATGACAAAAACAGATATCTGCACCAATAAGTTTATAATCTAAATCTGAACAAAGATAAGAAAAAACAGGGATAAGTGAAAATGGAAGCATATGTACTCCTGTAGCTCCAAAAATTAAAAATTGTTTTCTGTTTTTGGTAGAAAGTAAAGGGTAAAGCTAAATGCAGAGAAGGTGCTTTTGGGGGCAATCTGAAGCAAGAGAATAAGCTGGCATCACACATGCAATCAGAAGGGAACTCCAAACTTAAGTGACAGCCGGAGAAGATGAATGCCATCATTTAAGAGAGAACACTTTTGGCCGCCTGAGGACGAACCTGTTGGAGAAGCAAAGGCTTAGGAAAAGCTATATTAAGATTAACCCTTTGTACAACAAAAGGTGCTAGCAAAACCATAGTTTGATCAATTACTGTGGCTACAGATTCTAACTCCAGAGGTCAGGTCTGAGGGGTGACGAACATAGCATAACAAAAGCCCTTTTACTACAAATATGTTTTGTACAGAGCTGAATGCAAGCCGAATCGAAAGTATCAAGGCACAGAAAGATGGAGCCCATCTTAGTTATAATACCTCACGTCTAAATTTGTGATGTGCCGGCTGTATACCATTTGTTCTCAGTCGTTGGAAACATGGGAACAAGGAACAAGTACAGAATGCGGTTGCCTCGCAATTAAGAAGTCCCCTCACAACACGAGATAAGCGCTCTCATGCATTTTTAAGTGGTACCGGAGCAGCAGTATCGTGCAATGGGCAATACGACACAAGCGCCAACAGGTATCAAATGAGCTTTGAGAGGAAAAAGTCTCGGCAGTATCGCCGCCCCTCAAAACGCCATATTACCGACCCTCTTGCGTTCAAAACTCTCTTTAAGATAAAACACGGCAACTCCTCAGCATTCCCTTCAGGGGTCCAGACAACAGTTTTTCCCGCCCATCTTCATGCGGAAACAAATACGGAAACCCGAGCACAGAAACACTACCAGGCCCATCCGAGAGCGGAAGTTCCCATTCCTCCGATCTCGCGAACAGCTACATCCGGGACTAGGACGGAGTGATTAGCCAATCGGGAAGTCGATGACGAAAACAAGCCCGCCAATGAGGCACAGCGAGACAGACAGGCAGAGGCGGTAAAGCGGTTATGTGAAGAGGCGCCAAGTTCTTCATAGACTAATGGGATGGTTCCGGATGTGGCGGTGTGCCGTCGGTGTTACTTCAGTGCCTTCCATCGCGGAAACTTATTCATGATATAAGCCATCGGAAGGTCCCGCTGTTCCTTATAGCTTAGTCCTATGAACTTTTCCGTTCTTAAGTGCTATTGAATTCAACGGAGAGGGTTTCCCCCAGGTGTGTAAGAATCCCTTTTCTTGTTGTTGTTAGTCGGGAAGTCGTGTCTGACCCATCGCGACCCCATGGACAACATTCCTCCAGGCCTTCCTGTCCTCCACCATGACCCGGAGTCCACTTAAAATCACACCAACTGCTTCAGTGACTCCATCTAGCCACCTCATCCTCTGCCGTCCCATTCTTCTTTTGCCATCTATTGTTTCCAGCGTTAGGCTCTTCTCCAAGGAGTCCTTCTCATTAGGTGACCAAAGTATTTAAGTTTCATCATCAGTATCTGGCCTTCTAAAGAGCAGTCAGGGTTGATCTCCTCTAGGACTGACCGGTTTGATCACCTTGCTGTCCAAGCGACTCGCAGGAGTCTCCTCCAGCACCACAATTCAAAGGCCTCAGTTCTTTGGCACTCAGCCTTCCTTATGGTCCAGCTTTCACAGCCATACCTTGCAACTGGGAAAACCATAGCCTTGACTATAGGCACTTTTGTTGGCAGGGTGATGTCTCTGCTTTTTAGTATGCTGTCTAGATTTGCCATAGCTTTTCTCCCCAGGAGCAAGCGTCTTTTAATTTCTTGGCTGCAGTCCCCATCTGTGGTGATCTTGGAACCTAGGAAATAAAATCTGTCACTACCTCCATTTCTTCCCCATCTATTTGCCAGGAAGTGAGAGGACTGGATGCCATGATCTTAGTTTTCTTAATGTTGAGTTTCAAGCCAACTTTTGCACTCTCCTCCTTCACCTGCATCAAGAGGCTCTTTAGTTCCTCTTCACTTTCTGCCATTAGAGTGGTATTATCTGCATATCAGGTTGTTGATATTTCTCCCAGCAATCTTAATTCCAACTGGTGATTCATCTAGCCCCGCCTTTCTCATGATGTGCTCTGCATATAGGTTAAATAGGCAGGGCGACAGTATACAGCCTTGCCGAACTCCTTTCTCAATTTTGAACCAATCAGTGGTTCTGTGCCCAGTTCTCACTGTTGCTTCTTGACCCACATATAGGTTTCTCAAGAGACAAATAAGATGGTCAGGTACTCCGATCTCTTTCAGAACTTGCCACAGTTTATTGTGATCCACACAATCAAAGGCTTTAGCATAGTCAATGAAGCAGAAGTAGATGCTTTTCTGGAACTCACTAGCTTTCTCCATGATCCAGCGTACGTTGGCAATTTGATCTCTAGTTCCTCTCCCTCTTCGAAATCCTGCCTGTACTTCTGGTAGCTCTCGGTCCACATACTGCTGGAGCCTAGCTTGTAGGATTTTGAGCATAACTTTGCTAGCATGTGAAATGAATGCAATGGTGCGGAATTCTTTGTGGTGAGGCAAGTGCGCTCTGTACATGCACTCTGTACATGGAGCTACTTGTATTTGTTTTTCGTTGATGCTAAAGATCAACACTGGTACAAGAAAAATTCTGCATTCTTGATTAAAGTTATGGTTGGACTCCCGCTTTTATGCTTCGATTTTCTAACCTGAATTCTCATACGCCCAATTCCTTTTGCAATACATGAGCAGCGAGTAAACGTAAGATAATCCTAGTTTTAAAAATAATTGCTAAAATTTATTTTTATTGTTACTACATTTATCTGAGACAGTAAAAATTGGATTCCCTTTATGTTATTAAAATTTATTTCTACCTTTTCATTTTTTTGCGCTGAATGTAGGCAAGGGAACGGAAAGTATGCATACTCCTGATATATAGTTAAAATACATTCAATATGCCCATTCAGTAGGGCCCGAGTGGAATACCCTTTTTTGAAAATAACAGGAGTAATAGCTGTGATTGGAAGCTTGACACTGGTTTGAGAATCACCCATTTTCTTTTAGAAATAGTAGCCAATTGACATATTTGCATGTAAGATTTTTCATTAGCCTGAATGGATGAAGTCTATGGGATAAAAATCTCCCTTAAGGGATAACGCAGTGCAAGCAAGGACTTTCAAAGAATACCACAGGCAGACAGTTTTCTATTATAATTTCAGTTTCAACATGGAAAATTGATTTTACATGGTTCTATGAGGAGAAAGCCTCAGAAATGAAAATAGCTAAATTTTACCAGAATTGGGTCACTAATAAAGGAAAATTAAGTCCTGAGTATTAATTGGCTCCAGTTTCCAAGGTACAGCTTCAAGTCAAAATTGCATCAAAATAATTCAAAATTACAAGGGGGGATATGCAATTATGTACCATAGCTTTTCTGCAAAATGTGATATAGCAATGAGAATGGTGCCATACCAATCATTATAAATGTATCTTTTTATTGATACCAATAACATAACTTTCCATTTATTGGTTTTTCATGTAACATTTTCATGCTTTTGCATGAAAAACTGACAAGCTTTATCATCATCTGAGTCTACAGTGTAGGATTCTGGTGGATCCGGAATTGGCAAGTCCTCATCATGGGGTACAGGATGCAGTGTGGATGGAATGTTTGGATATTCCATGGTCCACTTCTTTCTTGAGATCCTTTTGCAATTGGGGGAACCCTGCAAAAATAGCAGTCGCTACTATGATTGGTGGGTTCCCTCTACACCATTGGGACTGCGAAAAGCATGGACTTTCTCTTCTTGTTTAGCCAATGATGCAGATAAGTTGTGCATGTAATGCAACAACGAGGGTCCCAACTCCTGTCCTGATCTCCTATTTTGCATCCAAACTATAGGTAGCATGCCTTTTTTACCACTGCCTTCTTACTGCACTTTTGAGATGCAAATGTAGCCTTACCATAAAGTAGCAGAAGTTATCTGCGTTGTTTACACAGTTTTGAGGCATCTTGACTTCTGAGAGGAAAATATCACGGAACTTTTCATTGGAAATGTTAGGCAATGACACTTTCACAAGCCACCAGATGTAACTGTATGATGCATAGATCTGAACAAGACAAATGTACCTTGCAATAAAAGAACAATAAATTACAGTTAGGTAATAATCTTTCCCCTTCATGGATCACTGCCTTGTCATGGCAAAGGGGCGTGTATAGCTCAATGAAGGTATGAGCTATGCCATGCAGGACCACCCAAGATGGACAGGTCATAGCAGAGAGCTCTGACAATACGTGATCCACTGGAGAAGGAAATGGCAACCCACTCCAGTATCCTTGCCATGAAAACCCCATGGACAGTACCAAAAGGCAAAAACATATGACACCAGAAGATGAGCCCCTCAGGTCGGAAGGTGTACAGTGTGCTACTGGGGAAGAGCAGAGGGCTAGCAACATTTCTCAGAAGGTGCCTCCTGGGCCATCTAGTCGGACCCCCAGCTCCAGCCAGCTCTGGCACGACATGCCCACCACGTGCATATCTAGCCTTTCTTTGAACACCCTCACCGAAGGGGCCTCAACCACCTCCCATGAAAGCCCATTCCATTCCCTCGGTGTCCTTATTGTCATGAAGTACTTCCTGGCATATAAATGGAATCTTGGCTCCCTGAGCTTTGCTCCGTTGGAGCGTGTCCTGCCTTCCTCTGTAGGGGAGAACAGGTCTCTACCCACCTCTGTGTGACACCCTCACATACCTGTATGTCGCCAACAGATCACATCTGAGTCTCCTGGCTATATCCTTCCTGTAATGAGGGGCCCAAACTGAACACAATACGCCAGTTGCGGGCACACCAGAGTCGCATAGAGTGGTAGTAATATCTCCCTCAGTCTAGAAGCCACACTTCTGGCTATGCAATCAAGGGTGGCGTTCGCCCTCTTAACCACTGCATCACACTGCTGACTCATGTTTAGCCTGCAGTCAACCAGCATCCGAGGTCTCTTTCACAAGTGCTGCTCTCCAGCCACTTGTCCCCTAACCTGTACTTATGGCACATATTCCTATGCCCCAAGTGCAAGACCTTGCACTTATCCACATTGAACGCCATCCTGTTGTCTCCTAACCACTTCCATAGTCTGTCCAGATCATTTTGGATCTGGAGTACCTGCTCCTCAGTTGTGGCCACTGCCCCAGTTTTAGTATCGTCTGTGAATTTGATCAGTAGACTGTACACCCATTCTTCCATGTCATTGATGAAAAGATTAAACAGGATCAGCCCCTGGACAGAGCCCTGGGGGATCACACTTGTCACTGGCTGCCATCTGGATGTTTCCCCACAAATGGTTACCCTCTCCTTTTGGTCAGTTAACCATGTCCTAATCCACCAGACAGTGCCTTGGTCAATCCAAAACTCTTCAGTTTTTCAACCAGGATATCATGGGGCACTTTGTCAAAGGCCTTGCTAAAATCCAGGTAAACCACATCCACTGCATCCCCTCCATCTAGCCATCTTGAAACTTTGTCGTAGAATTCCACAAGGCTTGTCTGGCAGGACCTGTTATTGCAGAAACCATGCTGTGTGGCTGTCAGCCTCCCTTCCCTATCTAGCATCACTAGATCTCTCGCTATTGTGAGCCTTTCCATTGTTTTTCCTACAATGGACGTAAGTCTAACTGGTCTGTAATTCCCCATGTCCCTTCTACTACCCTTTTTGAAAATTGGGACCACTGATGCCACCCTCCAGTCCTCTGAAACTTCACTCGTTCTCCACAAAGCCTCAAAAATGGAGGCCAGTGGATGTGAGAGAACCCCTGTCAACTCTTCTAATACTCTCAGGTGTAACCTGTCAGGGCCTGGCACCTTTGTAATGTCCAATGCCCTGAGGAGCCCCTCGACTTCTAATGGGGTGACTAATCTGTGCCCCTAAGTCCCCGGACTCATCTAATCTCCTATGAGGATCTCCCCTGTCCTGCTTTGGGGAGAACACAGAGGAAAAGTAGTCATTAAGCATCTGTGCCTGTTTCCTCGTATCATTCACTGGATCTCCTTCCTCCGTATTTAGTAGTCTCACTACTTGTCTCCCCTTCCTCTTCCTATTTACAGTGGTACCTCGGCTCATGAACACCTCAGTTCACGACCAAATCGGGTTGCAAACAGAAATTTCATAAAAATTTTGCCAAGGTCACGAACTCTGCATCGGGTGACAATTGCAAGCACACCTGCCTTCCCTGCACGGGCGCGGTCACGGGGGGAGATGGCTGCATTCGTGCTGGGGAGTGATGGCTGTGATTGCACCCATGTTCCCTGGCCGAGGGCACCTGCCGCCGCCTCCCCCCAGCCACCCGCACGATTGCTGGGGGGGGGGGAGGTGAGATGGCCGCAATCTTTGTTATTAGTCACTTTGCTTCAAATTTTTGTGAGTAAAAAAAATAGTTGCAGAACGGATTAACCTTATTTACATTGACCCTTGTGGGGAAATTTGACTTGGCTCACGACCAATTTGGGTCACGACTAGAGTCCTGAAACAGATTAAATTCATGCGCCTAGGTGCCACTGTACATGCTGACAGAAGCCGTTTATGTTGCTTTTGATATTCTTTGCAAGTCTTAGCTCATAATCAGCCTTACCCTTGCGAAGAATCCTTCGGCCTCCTCCGCCTGGTATACCCTTTGGCGATTTGCCCTAGTACCCATTTCCTACCGAGGTTCCTCTTGCATCTAATCCCTCTAACCACCTCCTTTCACATCCATGGCGGTGCTCCCCTTCACCTCCCCAGCTTAGCAACCAGAGGTATTGGTCAAGGCTTGTGCATCCAAAACCTCTCTTTTGAGTGCTATCCATTCCTCCTCAACTCCCTTGCCTTCCAGTAACCTATTCCAGGAGACTTTCCCCAGTCTGGCCTTCAGTTGGCCAAAGTTGGCCCTCTTGAAGTCCCACAGCTTCTAGTGCTCGACTTGCTGCACGTCCCCATTCCCCTGACCTCAAAGCTAAGGATAGAGTGATCATTCACATCATTCACATCCAGAGCTCCCCTAATCTGTACCTCATCTATCAGCTCTTCCCTGTTGGTCAAGACCAAGTCAAGGATGTTCCCCCTTCGCTGCGTCTCGGACCCTCATTTGTCCCCACACGGATCACCAGAAGCAGCTGGGGAACCCTGGAGGGAACGAGATGCTCCACTCTATCCTTCACATGCCGGATGTATGCAACAGACCTCCCTTTTCTCAAGGTCAGGGTGGCATCACCACCTCAATGCCTCTCAGCAGGGAGTCCCCAAAAACGATCACCTGCCGCCGTGTCTTCCTGGTAGTGGTAGGCAGCCATGCCCTGGCCTTTCCCTCTCTTGCAGCAGCCCCCTTGGCTCTTGTTGTCCCAGGCTGGGGGTCCTGCTCGTCCCCCAAGGCCTCCCCAAGTGGAGAGAACCTGTTTCCCAGCTCCAGGCAAGCACGGCCTCCTCCTCCTGTGGGTGATATGGCTGTTCCTCCTGTGGCCCCTCCCTCAACCCTCTGTCTGGAGGGGGACTGCTCCCGGGCGGGGGAGGGGCGGCAGCTGGAGAGCTCTCTCAGCCCTTAGGCACCTCACCACCTCCTCTAGGAGGGTCACCAGCTTGCACCAAAGGCAAGTGTATCCCTGCCTTTCCTGGGGGAGAAGGGCAAACATGTTGCAACTGTCACAGTGCACAGCAACACCCGTGACTCCCACCAAGGCCATCTCCTGGTCTGCCATTGGGAACCCTTCAGAGATGCTACCTTGGTTCCCTGCCTTGTCTGTCCTGCACTACTACTCACTCGCCCAGTTCTCCTTGACAAAAGCCCACACAAACACACAAGGATAAAATAAAAATTTAAACTGGGGGAAAAACAAAACAAAAACCTGCCCCCAAGGAAGGGAGCCCCGAGCAGCCCCGGCCGCAGCTAAGGAAAGCAGACAAGGAACGACACCTTACAAGTCTCTCAGGCTGGTGGCCCCGCCCCTCTTCTTTCTCCTAGCCTCTCTGGCCCCACCTCCCTTCCACTCTGCTCCTCCTGTCCCTCTGCTCCTCTGCCCAGCTCCTACCTTGTCTTCCCTAGTCCCCTGGCCACCCTCAGCACTCTCTCCCAGCTTCTGCTGCTCCACTGCTCTGCCAAGAAGCAATAGCCAAAAGTACTAGTAGCACCAGAAAGAATGAAGCAACTGGATCAAAGCTGAAAGGACACTCAGTTGCAGAGGTATCTAGTGGTGAAAGGAGAATCCGATGCTGTAAAGATCTATACTCCATAGGAACCTGGAATGTAAGATCCATGAATCAAGGTTAAGCTGTACGTGGTCAAACAAGAGATGACAAGACTGAACATCGACATCTTAGGAATGAGTGAACTAAAATGGACAGGAATGGGTGAATTTAATTCAGATGACCATAAGGTATACTACTGTGGGCAAGAATCCCTCAGAAGAAATGGAGTAGCCTTCATAGTGAACAAGAGTAGGAAAAGCAGTACTGGGATACAATCTCCAAAATGACAGAATGATCTCAGTTTGAATCCAAGGAAAACCATTCAACATCACAATAGTCCAAGTCTATGCCCCAACCACTGGTGCTGAAGAGGCTGCAGTTGACTGGTTCTATGAAGGCCTACCACTTCTTCTAGAATTAACACCAAAAAAATGATGTCCTTATCATCATGGGGGATTGGAATGCTAAAGTAGGAAGCCAAAAGATAACCAGAATAACAGGCAAGTTTGACCTTGGAGTACAACATGAAGCAGGGCACAGGCTGGTAGAATTTTTTCAACACAATATGATAGACATAGCAAACCATCTTTTCCAACAACCCAAGAGACAGCTCTACACATGGACGTCACCAGAGTGTCAACACAGAAATCAGATTGACTATTTTGCCTCCATAATGGCAGAAAGATTGAAGAAGTATATAACAGACTTTATTCACTCAGATCAAAATGGTTTCTTACCTAAAAGACAAATGAGGAATAACATGAGAACTATGCTGGACATCTTAGAGAATTATGAGATACATATGGAAAAACCAATGGCACTATTATTCATGGATGCACAGAAGGCTTTTGACAATGTTAATTGGCAATTTATGAAGCAACAACTAGTTCAAATGGAGTTTGGTGAAAAGTTCATTAATGCAATATTAAGCATCTATCAAAAGCAGTCTGCTAGGAATATAATGAATGGAGAATTTACAAATATTATAGATATACACAAGGGTACAAGACAAGGATGCCTGCTATCACCACTGTTGTTTATATTGATCCTGGAAGTGTTAAACAGAAATATCATGGACGATATGGACGTTAAAGGTACTAGAGTTAGAGATGAAAGCTATAAATTGCAAGCATTCGCAGATGACCTAGTTTTCATAACTGAGGAACCCTTAGTAACAATGCCTAAACTCCTACAAATGATTGAAGAGTATGGTGAGGTTACTGGGATGAAAATAAACAGAGAAGATGAAATTGTTAGTAAAAAATCTCACACAGGAGCAGAGAAAAACTCTGGTGGAACAAGTAGACTTTCAGATTGTTAAAAAGGTTAAATATTTGGGAATTTATCTTACAGCTAAGTTTACCACTCTGAAAGAAGACAATTATGATAAACTAAGGAAATTAAGAGTGATTTGGAAAAATGGGCTAATTTGCAATTATCCTTGCTGGGAAGAATAGCACTAGCTAAAATGAATATATTACCAAAGCTTTTTTATTCCAAATGAATCCCATAAAAATTGATAGAAAATTTTTTGATGATTTAAATGTTCAAATCTCGAGATTTATATGGAGAAAGAAAAAACCAATTAAACTAAAAATACTTCAGGAAGCTAAAGAGAATGGGGACTTTGGTCTCCCTGATTGGATGCTGTATTATCAAGCTTCTGTTTTAACATGGCTAAAAGAATGGATAACCTTAAGAAATAAGAGAATCTTGTATCTGGAAGGGCATGATTTGCAAAGGGGTTGGCACGCTTATATGTGGTATGAAAAGGCTAAGGTACATGGCTCTTTTTTAAGTCATTATATTAGGAAATCATTAATGTTGGTGTGGGAAAAGTTAAAGATAAAACTGTATACTAAATTACCAAGATGGCTTTCACCTATGGAAGCTCTTGTATATCCAAATGCATTGAACTTTGAAGCAATCGTAAAATATGACGACATTTTGGATAATGATGGAGGATTGAAATTGAATCAAGAAATACAAGAACAAGGATCTAATATTTCTTGGTGGCATAAGGTGCAGATTCAATCAAGATATGCTAAAGACTATAGAATGTGGGGCTTCTATAAAGATTTAACAGCATTTGATCAGGTGATGCTTAAATCAGATGAGAAAATGATTAAAAAACTATGTAATTTCTTACTAGATAGGAGAATGGAAGATGAACAGGTTAAGGAAACTATAACATGGGCACAAAACTTTGGATATAATATTGAATTAGAAAAATGGCAAAAGCTGTGGGAGAGAAATATTAAGGTAACATTAGCAACTTCATATAAAGAAAACTTGTATAAAATGTTTTATAGATGGTATTTGTCACCAAATACAGTAGCCAAGATGTTTCCAAATATGTCAAATGGATGTTGGAAATGTAAACATAAATTGGGTACCTTCTATCATATGTGGTAGACTTGCGATAAAGCAAAAAAGTATTGGATTAAAATACATAAATGGCTTGAGGAAATGTTACAAAAATCCTTAGCTTTTAAACCTGAAGTTTTCTTATTAGGCATTATACCTGTTGATATTAGGAAACAAGAAATGTACTTGATTTTACATGTAATTACTCTGGCGAGGATTGCATTTGCCCAACACTGGAAAAGTGATGAACCACCCACCGATGAACTGATTCTAAAAAAGATCTTGGACTGTGTAGAAACGGACAGATTGACTTTGTCACTGAAGGAGAAAGAAGATACTGATTTCTATCAGACTTGGGACTCTTTTTATTACTGGCTAGAGAAATGGGACTTCGTATAGTTTCAAATATGTTTTTAAGTTATCATAAATAGAAAAAATGTGGGGGGCTGACCCAGCAGGTCCGATGTTTCTGATGATTGATCTTGTTTTTAGTTTTTCTTTGTATTAGGGTTATTTTGAATAAAACTTATTAAAAAAAAAAAAGAAATCAGATTGACTATGTGCTCTCCAGCCAAAGATGGAGAATCTCTATACAGTCAGTAAAAAGAAGACCAGAGCTGACTGTGGCTCAGATCATGAGCTTCTTGTTGCAAAATTTAGGCTTAAATTGAAGAAAGTAGGGAAAAGCACTAGACCACTTAAATCATATTCCTGATGAATATACAGTAAGGTGACAAATAGATTTAAGGAATTAGATCTGATAGAGTGCCTGAAGAACTATGGACGGAGGTTTGCAACATTGTACAAGAGGTAGCAACTAAAACCATCCCAAAGAAAAAGAAATGCAAGAAAGCAAAATGGCTGAGGAAGTTTTACAAATAGCTGAAAAAAGAAGGGAAGCAAATGGCAAGGGGAAAAGAGATATACCCAACTGAATGCAGAATTTCAGAGAATAGGTAGAAGAGATAAGAATACCTTCTTTAATGAACAGTGTAAAGAAAGAGAAGAAAACAATAGAATAGAAATGACCAGAGATCTCTTCAAGAAAATTGGAGATATGAAGGGAACGTTTCATGCAAAGATGGGCATGATAAAGGACCAAAATGGCAGGGATCCAACAGAGGCAGAAGAGATTAAGAAGAGGTGGCATGATTACACAGAAGAACTATACAAGAAAGATCTTAACATCCCTGGTAACTATGATGGGGTGGTCACTGACCTCGAGCCAGACATCCTGGAATGTGAAGTCAAATGGGCCTTTGGAAGTCTGAGCAACAACTAGTGGAGACAACGGTATTCCAGCTAAACTATTCAAAATCCTAAAAGACAATGCAGTAAATGTACTATACCAATATGCAAGCAAATTTAGAAAACTCAACAGTGGCTACATGATTGGAAAGGTCAGTTTGCATTCCAATTCCAAAGAAGGGCAATGCCAAAGAATGTTCAAACTGCCGCACCATTGCACTCATTTTACATTCTAGTAAAATCCTATGCTCAAAATCCTACAAGCTAGGCTCCAGCAGTATGTGGACCGAGAACTAGCAGAAGTACAGGCAGGGTTTCGAAGAGGCAGAGGAACTAAAGATCAAATTGCCAACATACGCTGGATCATGGAGAAAGCTAGGGAGTTCTGGAAAAACATTTACTTCTGCTTCATTGAGTATGCTAAGCCTTTCATTGTGTGGATCACAACCAATTGTGGCAGGTACTTAAAGGGAGTACCAGACCATCTTATTTGTCTCTTGGGAAACCTGTATGTGGGTCAAGATGCAACAGTGAGAACTGGACATGGAAAAGAAGAAGGGGACGGCAGAGAATGAGGTGGCTAGATGGAGTCACTGAAGCAGTTGGTGTGAGCTTAAGTGGACTCCGGGGATGGTGGAGGACAGGAAGGCCTGGAGGAATGTTGTCCATGGGGTCGCGATGGGTCGGATGTGACTTCGCAACTAGCAACATTTTAAAAAATTACAGAAACCCAGTGTTCAAATGACCAGTCTATCACTTATTCCCACTGTCCAATCCTGTGGAAATTGTGACACTGGAAAAACCAGTATCTGGTCGAGGAATAGAAATGGATGGGACTTAGAACTAAAACTGAATATAGGCAAGACAGGGATTTGCATGAAATTGTCAGTTTGTTCTGGATAGGCTTGCAGTTAGCTTGAACAGTTACATAGCCAATCAGAAACAGTGGTTAGTCAGAACTAAATCCTAAATTAGAAGAAAGGGAGGGCACTTCTATTTATCTACTTGAACATAGATTAATATGCCACAAGCATAAAAACCTAGAAAGATGTGTAAAGACATAATAGGTGCAATCCTACACAATGTTAGACAGAAAATGGCCTGACTTCAGTGCCCCAGTGAGGTAGGCACTTTTACACACACTGGATTAAATTAGATTTAGGAGTATATATATTACAATTATCAAGGAATTAAGCCTTTGTGAAAAGGCTAATTTGTAATATAAAGATTTACTCTTCTTACAAAAGCTTCTTACATGTACGCATCTCTGATTTTAAATGTTTGCTTGTGTTAATAGAAATACTTATAAAATTAAATTTACCCTGGATTGACAGACAAGTAAGTGGGTCATAGAGCAAATCAAGCCAGAGTTTCAGCTTGCTTTGAGCTAGGACCCACTTGTCTTTCTGTTGTTGCAGAGTAAATTTGTAAAACTCCCCATCTCACCCCCAGCACATTTCAAATACATCACTTTTCTGTCAGCTTTCTTCACTGCCCAGCTTTCACATCCATACAGTGAATAAACTTTGCCTTGGTCTCCAGTGAAGCAGCCTTACATTTGATTATCTTTTTTAGTTCCTTCATTGCTGCCCTTCCAAGTCTGTCTTCTTCGAATTGAGTCTCCCTTTGAATTAATGCCTGTGTATGTAAAATCTTTCACAATTTCAATTTCTTCACAGTAAAGTTCTGTAATACTTTTGATCTCATGTTTTCTCAATATTCAGCTGCAGTCCTGCTTTTGCACTTTCTTTTTCTCAGCAGAAGCAGTTTCAAGTCATTGTGCTCTCTTCTATCTGCATATTTAAATTCTTGATGTGTTTTCAATCTTCACTCCTTCCTCTGATCCTAATTCACCTTTCTTAATCCACAGTTCGGTGTACAGGTTGAATAGATAAGGAGATAATATATAGCCTTGCCTGCCACTTTTGCTTATGGGAAAACATTCTGTTTCTCCATATTGTCCTCACAGTAGTTTCCTGTTCATGGTATAGCTCACACATCAAGACAAACAAGTGCTGAGAACCATCCATAGCTTGTCATGATCCACAAAGTGAAAAGCTTTGCTGTAGTCTATAAAATATAGACTGATCTTTCTGGTCTGCTTCAGTAGCCGACACATAATCTGAATTTTATCTGGCCAGGGCGGCTTATTTTATATTGTGTGTTTTAAATTATAATGATTATCTATATGTATATTTTAACTTACTGGTTTTATTTATTGTAAGCCGCCCCGAGGCTTCGGCGAATGGGGCGGCATAAAAATGTTTTAATAAATAAAATAAAAAATAAAAATTTGCAATATGATCTTGAATGTGTTTCCCTTTTTGGAATCCAGCTTGACCTTCAGGCATATCTTACACCATATAGAAGTGTACTTTTTTGCAGCACTTTGAGCATCACCTTGCTTGCCTGGGAAATGAGTGTAATGATCCTATGCATGCAGCACTCTTGCATCTCCTCTCTTGGGGATTGGAATGTATGTTGAACAAAGTCAATCTGTAGGCCATCATTTTGTTTTCCATATTTGCTGGAATATTCTTGTTTGGCTTTGGACTGATTCCGTCTCTGAAGCTTGGAATAGTTCTATTGGAATCCTATCTACTACAGGTGCTTTATTCCTTGCAAGTAGCAGCTTTCACTTTACTAATATTGCACGGTCTTCCTCATAGGATTCCTAGTCTGCCATCCTTTCATCTCTCTTATATAGTTCTTGAGACTAGACCTGTTTGTAAGTCATGACAATCCACTGAAGGTTGACTTACACACAGGGAATTTTGCATCATGTCAGACATCACCAGGCACTATCTCTCTATAGTGCCTGTGGGCACCTGGTTTGCCATGGTTTGTGTCATGCAAACCCAGATAACAGAGGTTGTTAAATAACCCTGAAACAAGCCATGGATTACAGAACATACTGTACATAAACTTGTTTGGGGACACTTTACTTCCCTGAAATACATTGAAATTTGGGTATGCTAACATTACCCCCCCCCCCAAAAATTGTATATTTCACAACAAATATTAGATGAGGTCAGTGTACAAACCTTCTATCCAACCAATAATAAACCCAATAATACAATTTTAGGATATGCAAAATACAAATATAGTTGCCCCCATTACCCTACATTTCGTACTATAACTTTCACACTATATAAAATGTTTTCTAATGCTTGCAGCATCTAAAAATTCACTAACTTTTGCCAGTCACTCATCTCCAGATCAGTCAATAATAGGTGCTTGCAGATGAGGCTTTTATTCTACAATTAGTCTACACTATTTATAGAATATTATGGGAATCCAGTTGTCATCTCTTATTACCTTCTGTCTTTCTCCACTGTATCTCCCATCTTTTTCATTCTAGCATGGAGGGAAAGATGGAAGAGATGCAGAATGCCTTTTAACTGGCAGCTAGAAGCTTCATCTAAAAAGACCCAAAGATACAGAATACTGAAAAGTGACCCCTCTAAGGAATTAAAAACTCCACATCAGAAGATTTATTTATTCTGTCAAGATTTCCATATGGCTTAATGTTTATAGTCAGCATTTATACTGAATTGTTTTTAATCTGCTCTTTGTAATTGGTTTTGAATTTATTTTATATTAACTACATTAGCATGGATAAATTCCAAAGGGTAACCTATCCATCTCCACACAGGTATCACACATCATATAGCAGCCACTGTGGCTTCATCCTGTAATGAAACAAGTGTGAAGGGAAGGGAAAAGTATGTACAACTCAACATCACATCTAATTTGACAGTCATATATGGACTGAGACTTGCTGTCATACTACTAGCCATGATACCCAAGCTGTAATGAACAATCCTGAATTCATATACTTTGATATGGGAGTACAAAGTGTCTCATACTTAATATAGAGGTAGATTTCTCATATGACACAAAAAATTCACGTATCTGGCAACACTGAACTATATAAGTAGAAATCAAGAGTAGGAAAAGACAAGTTAACACATTCCAAACTTTAACTTGCATAGGGATATTTATCAACACATGGTAAATTTTACATTTTGGATAGCAGCAGACTACAAATTTTGATAAATTTTCACTAAAAAGTAGGGGCAGTCACTAGTGCAAGGGCAGGAGGAGAGTAGATTAGGATCTACAGGTAGATCACCAAATGATTTGCAGTAGATCAGTAATGCGTCAAATTCTTAAAAGTTTAAAAATAGAGACATCCCCCAACAAATCTCTCTCAGACAAGAAAGTTTAGCGTAAATAGGAATAGGAATGTATGAATTCTAGTTCTGGTATTGAGAAGAAATTCTGGACCAAATGTGTAATCAGAAGCATCTTGTTTTGAAATTCTAAGCTATTTTGCACCTGACTCTGGCTAGTGAACCTCAAAGTTTCAATGAAAAACAAAGTAGATCCTCAAGTCTAAAATCTGCCCACCCCTGCAATAGCGGAACTGTTTGGACAAATGGTTAATGTAGTAAAATTCTAGAAGAAAATACCAAATTAAGGAATGAAATATGGTTTTTCAATTTATTCTTGCTATCTTTCAGGGCAGGGCACTAGTATATGTTATACAACTATTTTCAGACATTTTATTATTTAAATATAATTTTGTTGCTTTCTCCTTTGCTGCTATAAATGTACTCTAAGTTACATCATCCATTTTTGCATGAGCAAACAAGTATTTGTAAGCCTAAACCCAAGTATACAATTTTGACTTGCAAATATAAATGGAAATTTTTCACAAGCTTTTAAAATTCATGTTAATAATGCTGGACCACTTAATAATGATGTTAAAAATATAAAGACAATGGGAAAAGTGGATATATTTTAATTGTTAAAAAATGATTATGGTATCAATTGACCTTTCTACATTATGTATTCATTTGATTGTATTGGTTAAAAAAGCATGTCACTGCTTATTTTTTCTTTCATAATAGAATTGTCTTCTGGTGACAAACTATAATTTCATATCGTTTCCCTTCCAGAATATAAAAGACCTATTTTAATTGACAGGATGTGTACTTTTGATGGTACTCCTCTTTCCCCTAAACTTGTGGGATATAGTTTTATTTAGCCAGGTAACTTATCTTATTTCTCGGTATATGTTAATAGATATTTGCAAAAATCCAAACTACACAGTGACAAAGGTGATGCACACAGTCTATTAGAAGGCTTTACAGATTTAGAAGTGCAATTGTTCCATGTAAAAGATGGCTAAAAGGCAAAACATTCCAATATAAAAGAGATGAGATACGTCAGTCAATGGTATGGTCCATACTCCATCTCCAGACTACATAGATTCTGGCTTCAAGTTTCTGTGTTGGTTCTGTACCACAGGTGCTAAAGCCATGCCAGCAGTAGACCCATTGTCTGACTCCATGGCTCACAGGAACTGGAAAATAACATGAATTTCTAGTGGCAAAGGGACAAATAGAATCTTCCTGAGTTTTGTGAACAGAGATAGTAGGCTACTACAAAGCATTGTGAGCTCCAGATACATATGACAATTTCAGAAGGTACAATAGCATCCAAATGCTGATGAAGTTGATGATGCCTTGAAAATCTTTGTCATTAGAGCAGCTGATTGCATCTGGAAGCATGTTGCAATTAACCAATTTAATTTAATTTCATTTAATGCATAGACATTTTGATTGACTTCCACAATGCTAACCAAAGCTATGTATCAACATCTTCATATAGACAAGCCAGAATATAAGTGCCCATTACCTTTCAGACCTTTTGTATAGTCACAGCTTCTTTCCTTGGCTTCTTCCAGCCACACTAGCCATAAAACTTACCCTAGGCAAACTGTACTCCCTTCTGCTTCTCCAAGGCTAGAATTCCAGAAACTGCTTCCCCTCCTCCTTTTGCCTGATACATCCATGGCACACATGCAGAACTTTTAAAAAATTCTATTTTTATTTTTCCTTGTAAGCACAAGAAACAATCTTGAACTACTTGATTATCATAGAGCATATGGCTAGTGTTGGATGATGAACCATTGCATAGTTTTATGCATACATTTCCTTTTTAAACAAATCATTAATTGCCCTCTTGCAGCAGAAAATTATCTGCAATGCAATGTGCCAAGCTTTTTATAAATATTAAGTGCACTTTCTGTCAAGTTTTATGGGTGATTGGAACTCTGAATTAGAATACCCATCAATAATCCATAAGGAGGGCCACAGAGCTGCATCAAAACAGTTCTAGTAGCCCTATATCTCTGCAACAGCAAGACTGTATTAATGAGATACTTCCTATTTTGTGTCCCATCTCTGCACTACTGATGCTTTGTTGAATGACCAATATTACACAGTTTGCTGGCCCATTATTCTGTTTGAAAGAGAACCTGCCATTTCAGGGAAAGTAATTTGGGCTCCATTCTGACCACTGCCAGATATAGGAGGAGAATCTAAGGGCTCATGTTTGACTGTTTGAATAAAGTTGGTATTTTTAAATTCAGAGTTTGTCTTTAGAAACTGGCTATTCAGCCCTCTCTCATCTATTAAGCTAGGATTATAAAACTGATTGCAATAATATGAGCCTTGCATGTTCTCCACAGTTTCTATACAGATTGGGTTCTGGGGGCCCAGTGGAGTTGTCTCCTTATTATGCATCATTTTGCCAAGGCCATTTTTACTGATATTATTGGTTTGATGCATCACAATATGTTGCCAGTTGTAAGGTGGATAGACACAATGCTTTGGGGTTTGATAAGGAGATGATTGTTCAGTGTGATCTAGTTCTGTTTTAAGGTGGACCCTAGAAGGAAAATGGACTGACTGCTTTTTCACTGTGCTATTTTCATCAATCCAAACACAGCTTGGTGAAATGGTGTAACTATTAGCTATATTTTCTGAGTCAGAATCATTCTCAGTTTTAATCAACATGTTACACGTTAACCCCCCGTTGTACAGAGTTTCTGGGGATACTGGTGGGCGTTGTAATTTCATGTATTCTCCTGAATAATTGTTGGCTGTGAATTGCTGCAAGCTTGGATAAGGCTGGCAATTTTCTATGCCACCCCAGTGGGAAGGACAGGTTGATGATAAACTGAAGAGGTGCTGGTCTCTGTTGAAGAAAGGTCTTGGAGGTTTATTTGAACATGTATTCTCATTACGCTGACTTCTAGAACAAGAACTTGATGGATTCCTTGAAGTCCAAATGCCATTTCCACTGTTACTGTGCTGAACACCAAATAGTGACAGAGTAGGATTAACAAATTCTTGCTGAATAGAAGGTTCATTGTCATCTGTATTAGGCTCAAACTTCACCTTTATGCTATCCTGTTCTTTTTTTCTTGGTATCCACTTATTATGTTTCATTTGTCCCAATGCTTCCCTATTTCCTTTCATGCTTGCAATGCTGTTTGGTATCTTCTGATGGCTGTCTTCCCTTTCAACAAAAGTCGAAAGTATAAATCAGCAAGCATAATAACACTAATACTAAGAATAAGCAGTAATGTGAGACACAAAAATAGATGGTGATGGGAAAGGACAAGAATTCACTAGTATCTCACTGGAATTATTTATATATTTATTCACTGATTGTCTTATCACATTTTTAATTTAGTAACAAATTAGTTATCATGCATTACATATTTATACATGTGCATATTGATCAGTATCACCTCATTCACCATCACCTATCTAGATGACTCCTCCCAACATTAACTTATATTTTCCTAAGTATAACACAACTGCAAAACAATATAAAGTGTTTCACCATACCTCAGAAAAATGTGGAGGCACATTTCCCATTGTGTGTTCAGAACATCTGGTATTTGGAGGTATACTAAATAGATGTTGGTGGCACTGATGTCAGTGGTGCAGAGTACTTTAAGCTGAAACCTGAATGTTTAAGAAGCTATCCATGGTGCTGGAACTAGTTTGGAGCCAGGATTCAATGCCACAGACAGCTCCTTTAAAACTCTGTCTAAAGCCCAGAATTGGTAGACTTTTACTGGAGCTACCAGCTTCCACTGGATACACTGCCCCTTGACATGGCAGTTTTATTTACAGTTATGGTGGTCTATACCTATGCATGAACCTATCCTCAATGTGCAAATCATTGTTTAAAGCTAATTTAAAAATATTTTGAAAATGAAGTCGTAGGTTAGTTATGAGTTGTATAAAGATCTGTCCTCAATCCACTTGGAGTCAATGTCCAAGCTTTAGTACAGTAGCTGAAAAAATTCTATATATACCCTTAGTTGTTTTACCTCAAAATTAAAATGTTTTTAGATAGGCTAAGCACAAACGTAAACAGTTAGGACAACAGGAGTCTGGATATATCACAAGCAATGGTGTCCAACAGCCAGGGCTCACAAAGATGCTATGCTGGCACTTTCTGATTAGCTGGGACACTCATGTCATCTGCCACCATGCCAGGTATAGGACTGGGTACTGAAAAAAATCTGGGTGCAAGACCAAAAGTTTTTTTTTTAAATTAGCAAATCTGCACATGTTAGTTTACATATGCGCCTACATTGCTTTGTGCATGTGTTTTCGAAAGAGCCTGTTGCCTAAACATATTTGTAAAAAGGACTGTATGAACCATCAGAGGAGGGCATTAAATTTCAGGGGGGAAAATGCAGGCAGAAACATTCAAAGAAGTGGGAGGTAGCAGCAAGTGAAGCACATACAGACAAAAAGCCATCTAATCCAGGGTGATCAGATCCAACAGAGAACATAAAGGTGCCTGCCCCTTTATTTCAGCAAGGATCCATGGACAGCACGGTGGTGGGACAGATAGTGTCCCATAAATATGGAGCTCCTGGCCTAGTGGGCTAGCACTGCCTACCCACTCTGAATTTCCTGTTCCCTCTGAACTTAACTGTAATTCACAGTAGCTGGGGAGACATATATGTTCCCATCATCAATATAGTTTTCCTTCTTGTAATGCAAGCTACTCTGTAATAGTATTGTCTTGAATGGACAGTTAAAAACACATTATCTTTACAAAGGGCCTGCTTCTGGTGAAGATGAAAACTGCTACAACTGGCTTGCTGGTATGGATCAGCACATTGCTCTGGATTGCTTTGGGGACTGCCACAATGAGCACTTGTATTTCAAATAATAACATCTTTGACCTTGAAGAAGGGAGAATCCAAGCTTATGTTTATACCTATGGTGAAAGGTAGACTGTTTCCAAGAACTCCCATTACAATGTAACCCTACACAAATCTACTTGGAATTTAGTCCCATGGAATTATGTGGGACTTGTTCTCAGGTAAATGTAAATAGTTTCCCACCTACTGCACAATCCTTTCAAATGTGGAGGCTCATGCTTATTAAGTGTAAGAGCTTTTCTGTGTGACCAGACTGCACCCTAACTCAATAGGTGAGAAGCTTTTGAGAGTGAAAACAGCCAGCATGCTGGTTGCACACATATAAACGCACATTCCACTTCTCTACAAGCAGACAGCATGCAGATAGACATCCAAAATTCAAATTAATACATGAAACAAAAAGTTTTACAAAGGAGGAGGGTATGTGGTAGCGTCGTTATTCTTTCAGCACATGGGGGTGAGCATCTTTTAAACATGCTGCCATCTGCATGAACTAATTGTTTTGCCCATGGCCAGTTTTCACTTAGGTCTGACCACCAACAGACCAGAAAGATGAAACTAAACATATTGACAAGATCAACTTGCAAATATAAATGATCCCAGCAGAGGGAGACCTTACAGTTAGAAAGATGGAATGCATATTTTCCATACAATTCTAAAGAACTGCTAAAAATAATACAGTAGAATATAACGTGACTTCAACTGAATTATCTGTATTAAAACAGGATATTCAAAAAATAATCATTGTTTAAATGTGCAAAAGCAGCACCAAGATTTATGATATATCTGTATAGGGCATACTCTAAACCAGCCTTCCCCAACCTGGTGCCCTTCAGAGGCATTTGGACAGCAACTCCCAGAATTCCCATCCAGCAGGGCCATTGACTGGAAATTTTGGGTTTTGCAGTCCAAATGTTTCTTGAAAGCACAAGGTTCAAGAACACCGCTCTAAAGGTTGCTTTTCCAATCTGTATACGTCCAGATGCCCTGAGCTACAACTCCCATAATCTCCACCCACATGACCATAAGCCATCTGCTGGGGTGATGGGAAATGTAGTACTAAATATGTGTAGGGACCTAGGTTAGCTTCTACTCACCTTGGCAAGAAACAACAATGGATGGATCAGCTACAACAACAGCATGAAGGTTGCTCCCATTGCTGTATGCTAATTGTAGGAAACCTGGTGTCCTCCAGACAATCCTGGACTTCTTTTCTCATCATCCTGACCCATGGGTCATCTGGCTGAGACTGACGGAAGTCCAACATCAACTGGGGTGCTACACATTCCCCACCACTGTTCTCTACAATGCATTCTATCAACAGGTCAAGACTCAAATGGACACTGGAAATTAAGTGAAATCTGAGGTCTGCATCTTATTCTGTCTTGGAGGACTAGTACTATAAACTTGGCCACAATAAGCTGGAAAGACTTGATGGCTCATAACAACAACTGCAAATTATATCCTTGGATAAAGCCTCATGAAAATATAGGTCACAAAATACTTTTAGCAGTTTATCTAAACCACCCTAATTCATATCCTATGTTATGTTGTTTGTAAACCAATGCTTCAAAAGAATGGGAAGCCTAAAAGCCACAATCTTGTGCAAAATGTGATGCCCTTAGTCACACTAATTTCCTCAAATTAGAATTCACTCATCTCTGCATTAGATTACAACTAAGGTATGCTGTTCACCAGAGAGGAAACACTGTGCTTTCCACATAAATTAGGATGGCAAATTAAGATTTCTTTTTAAAATACTTCTCACAAATCCTATGAATATCTTGAAAGCTCTTTTAAGTATACTTACTTAGGAAAAACAATGGAATATTCTGAAGAACCATTTCTGCACTGAACTTGAGTACCAGCCTGAATCCAAACCCAGTGGTCTTCATTTGCTTGCAGCTTCATCAGAGAAATACCATTTTCTCTATTCTTTCCTATACAAGTTACAGAGATGTTTTAGGTGGAATATCATAAGCATGTTACCAGATTTTATTATTGCTGTAGCATCTTTGCAGATAGTAGTCTACTCAGTCTATGATCTACTGAATGCTCTGCTGTTCAGCACAAAGAAAAATATAAGCCTAAATTTGTCATTGCTTAACAGGAGTAAAACAAAAGGGCTGGAAAATACATTGTTTTGATTTAGACCTGGAGCTTTTCCTTTCCTAATTTTAATGTTGCCCAAAAGTAGAAGGTGACACCTAAATTAATGTAATCCAATACACATTCAAAGGCAGTTAAGCAAAAGAGTCTTGAGTTTTCAGGGGAGTTAAAACTGACGTTTTTGTGATGCATTCACATGTATCATACCTTCAGCATTTACAATTTAAAAACTTTCTCAGAGGCATGAAAGCAAAAACTGAATATAACAAACCATCCAAAAATGGGAAAAATATGGTTAGCATGACACTCCCTTCAAATGTTTCTCTATGAAACATTAAATGTGGCCTTCCCATTTTTGGAGTAGTGGAACCCATCCCTCTACTAATGTGAATTTCATGGGTCTAAACTTGTATTAGATGAATTGTTAACTGGTAGAATGGGGCAGTGAACCTTTTTTAGTAATAAGGGGCAAGTTCACTTTCAGGGAGCCTTCTGGGTGCCACTTGCCAGAGGCCCCCCCCCCCTTCATACACAAATACACATAGCTGTACATATAGCACATACCTTATTCATTACCATATGCACAAAGAGCCATTTTCACACAGATGAAGCACATGCACAGACCTGTCTCTCCCCTTATTAAATACACACACATACATAAATCTCCCTCCCTCCCTCCCACAAACTAAACCAAACTATTGGAGAAAACAATACCTTCTTGAAAAACATGTCTTCTATTATAATCAGCCACATACTGTCCAGAAACAGTATTTGAGCTGTGGAAATCAAATTACAAGACAACAGCTTAATAAATTACAGCACAGTCAAGAGTATGCCCCGATATGTCCCAAAGAGTCATAGTAATTGTTGTAAAAATACTTCAAAGAAATTGTTACATAATCGTATTTCTTAGTAAAAAGTTTGCACCTCAATAGATGTCTCTTTCCTTTTTACCTTGGTTCATAGCAGTATTCACAGGATTGCATTAATTCTGTTGTACTGCATAACATGTCCACAGATTTCCCTTTCGCCCATGACAGGGCATGGGATAAAGGTATACAGTGATGAAACTGGTGGTTGCTGGTGCAGGATTAGTATGTTATGAATTATCTCAGCAGCAGTGTTTAAGTATGGAGAAACTTCAGCAAATGTGAAATATCAGCAAAATTATTTCGGCAAGGGGCGGCATAGAAATGTTTTAATAAATAAATAAATAAAATATTTACATTATAACATATAACATTCTCAAAATCAAGGGTGAAATTCTACGTCTACTCAAGGGAAAAGGCAAAAAAAAAAGCCTAATTAAAATAAAGTTTAAATGGATTTATAGCTAACATATTTAGCTCTGTTTTAAAGAACACAATCCCCAGTGAAGTGTTGTATAAAGAATAGGTGTCAAAAAATACATCTGCACTTGCTTTGTATTTGTTGTGGCTAAATGATCAGATTTGCATTTTGCTTTCACAAAAAGGCCTTTTAACTTCATGTCGGTGACAGAAGGAAGCAGAAGTGGAACAACTATGCAGAATAAGGACAGTTGAGGTGGTAATATTGCTCCTGATGATGACTTCTTCTTTTGCCCATAGAGAAACTTCAGTTTTCCTTGAAAATGCATTGTCTAGAAAAGAGTAAAACATACAAAGTAATATACCAGTTTATTATAAGTTGTATGCTTGCATGCTATCATTGACTGAATTCCTATGCTGACATAGGCATGTTAATGTAGTGAGATGTAGCAACAAGTCATATTCAAGTTCCATGATGGTTAAAATTGGTGTTGTGTGCTAGGTTTTCCTCCTTTCACATATTCAAGGCAACAGATTGTTCCTTTGCAAAAGTTCTTTATTCATCAAAGTATATCCAAGAAACTCAATCATCAGAATCAATCTCTGAGCATGCACCAAGTGGTTCGTTGAACTCAATCTAGCAACTACTTCCAGGAACCCTCCTTTTGAGTATGTTTGGCCCCATCCTTATGGAAGGGTCATTTTGGAAGTGAGCACGCCTTTTCTCTGTGTGCCAACCCTCTAGTTGGCTGGCCCTTCTCTCCCAGTGCAACATCATGGGGTCAAGACTCATACCAGCATTCACTATTTAGCTATTAAATCACAAGGTGCCCCTGGGCCTAAACTGTACATCAGGGATCCTCAAACTTTTCCAACAGGGGGGCCAGTTGAAAGGTGCCAGAGATGGGTGCAGGCTGCCAAGGCGGTGCTGGTGGGGGAGGGGGGCACATGGGCCGGTGCGCACGCGCAAGGCAGCTGCTTGCTCAAGCAGAGATCATTTTCTCCAAGTGAGTACAAAACATTCTCCCCACGAGCAAGCCGCTGCTGAAAGTGCACACAGTGAGGTGCCAGCTTGCTCACAAGATTATTTTCTAAACCAATCTCTGTGCGAGCAAGCCGCATGCCTGCGTGGCGAGTGCAAAACCTCTGGGGCAGGCAGGTTAAATGGGCATGGCGGGCTGGATCCAGCCTGTGGGCCGTAGTTTGAGGACTCATGCTCTAGATCAATGATAGACAACCTATGGCATGTGTGCCCGAAGGGACACACAGAGCCCTCTCTGTTGGCATGCAACCGCTCCAGCAGCCATGCGCATATTCGGAAAGATTAAGGGTGCCAGGCAACAACGTCACTCATTATTGCCGGTCAATGCGCTGCCAGGGATTTCCTTGGACTGTGATTTTAGCAGAAGGTAGGAAAGGTAGGAAATACACTCAGATGCCTTTTTCAGGGCCGGCCAGTGGAACGTTGCCCTCTTGTACTGGTGGTCAGCCAATTCAGGTTTTATTGCAGTGTTGGCACTTTGCGATAAGTAAGTGGGATCTGAGTTGCAGTTTGAGCACTTGGTCTCTAAAAGGTTCGCCATCACTGCTCTAGTTCCTTCCGCCTAAACTCATGGGGTTGGGTAGATATAGTGGAAAGATAAACTGTGTGAATAAAATACAGAAATCTTGTTTGCAGCAAAATAAATAATATGGACGAAATACTGGGAGACAAATGTACCAAACTAGTCATCTGATCCACTAGGTTTCTCCTGAAGAGACATTCTGAGGGCAGTATAAAATCCATCCATTCAGAAAGTTTCCACAATACTTAGGTAACTTACAAAGCAGCCTATTCTTAGATCCAATACCATAGTGTCTACATACTGCTTTGTGGTCATTATTAAATAATCCTTTCATAAAAACCAGGAATATGTACAGTAGCCCTTAAAAAGAGTTGCCTCCTTCCCCAACAACAGATATTTTTCAGTTGTAATAATTTTCAATAACAACAACAACATTTTCTAACTTTTGTGCAGGAAAATCACATGTATACATGTACAGTGGTACCTCAGCTAACAAAGACCTCAGTTCATGACCAAATCGAGTCATGAACAAAAATTTCATTAAAATTTTGACTCAGGTTATTAACTCTGCATTGAGTGGCGACCATGATCGCAGCCATCTCCCCACCCCTGGAGTGGGGAGATGGCTGCGATCGTGCTGGGGGCGGGGAGATGACTGAGATTGCGCCCCTCTTTCCTGCAGGAGCGCAACCACAATCTTGGCCATCTCTCCCCCAAATACACCCCAGTTCGCGCCTGTCTCCCCCTCCAAGCGCACCCGCAATTGTGGGCACATGCAGGGATGAGGGGTACGATCGTGGTCACGCTGGCGGGGCAGGGAGTTGGCTGTGATCTTTGTTGTTCTTTGTCTTTGTAATGTAAACTTTGCTTTACATTTTTCTGATTAAAAAAATAGTTACAGAACGGATTAACCTTATTTACATTGAATGTTATGGGAAAATTTAACTTGGCTCACAACCAATTTGGGTCATGACCAGAGTCCTGGAATGGAGTAAGTTCATGAGCCAAGGTACCACTGTATGTGGAGCACACACACACACACACGGATGTAAGCAAAGGCAGCAAAAACATCCACTCTGACATGCTTTATTGCATCAAACAGTTTTCTTCTGGTTAGTTCTGATACTAGTGAGAGTTGGATTAGGAGAAAACTACTTGAAGCACAACTAGGTTAGGGTTTAACTTCTTTCAGACACACAGCTATTTTATATTTTTTAGTTTGTGTGTGAATGGGGCAGACAATAGTGAAAGAGACTGTACATTATGTTTTCCTAGTCAGGGAAGCATAGTAAAAATTGGAATGTGAAGCAGTTCTTAGAGAAACTTGTTGTACTTCATTTGTAAAGTACACACCAGTGTTTGCTCTGTGAAACAATGAACCCATGAATTAGGTTTGTTGTACAGTTTAGAACACAGCAAATTATATATTAGATTTCCCTCAGCCACTTTATGAATCCAAAAACAAGACCAAAGGGAAGTACCAGTAGAGAGAAAAATCTACTGGGTAAGGTTGGGCATCCCCCATTCACCGGTTCTTATCTGCAAAATCCCTCCTGCATGACTTCAGCAAATGCACATTTAAGAACCTAAAGAGAGTCCGGCATCCTGTTTCCAACCAAGGAAGCCAACACAGGAAATAAATCTTTCCTGCTTTTTCTCCTAGCAGTCATTATACAGAGATATATCGGTTTTAACTCTGGAAGTCCCCCATGGTCATCATGGCTACTAACCCCTGATATGCATCTGTCTAATTCCTTCTTAAGGCGCTCTAAGGTAGTGGTGATAAGCACAAAGTAACAAGCAGTTCTAGCGTTAAAATAGGCATTGTAGCTGTAATATTGCACCCTTTATTTTAATACCGCTTCCAAGAACAGCACCAATATTTGGGGAAAAAACAGAATATTTGCAAAAACTAAATTACTGAAATATACAAATGTCTAGTTTCCAATTATCTACATTTTACCCAGACCTTTGTTTTGGAATGAACTGATATATGTGGTTACTTACAAGGAAGCCAGAAGTACTGTCTAAAAGGCAGCGGATTCGACAAGTAAAACATCGTGTTAAAAAGGATGAAAAGTCTGTTAGCATATTCTCACTCTCCTGTGCCTTTAACATGGTATTAAGAATTAATTCTTCACCTAAAAACAACAATATAAAAAGTACATTTCAGATTGTGAACTTCTGAGCAGTGAACAAGCCAAACAGACTAGAAGGCAAAGGAGAGTGACATGTGGAAAGAAGAGGCTCGTAGAGAATAGTGGCATGAAGAGCAGCATGGTGAGTGGGAGTGGGGTTGCATAAAAGGATGGGGTGGAAAAAGGCCAAACCGCAGCAGAGAAATGGCAAAAGATAAGCTATAGTAGAAACCGAGAAAGAATAAATGGCATAAGGAAATGCCCAACACCCACCTCATAATTTGCATGGCCTTACATGTAGCAACAGAAAATTAATTAAAAGATACCTGTCTCTGTCTGCACACGCTGTTCAGGTGCTAGTTGTGGTGGATTCATGGCCCAGTGTAGTTGTCTGCAGAAATCTTGCCGGTCATCCACATGAATATAATCATATATATTCTGATGTATTACATCAGTCTGAAATATTCATAACATTTGTTACATTTATACCTTCTTCAGCTTTTATTGCTTTTTTTGGTATAGAAATACTTTGTTTCTTTGGAAAGTCAGTGACTTTCTACTGGCAACTTATTGTCCCCACATTCTTTTCTCTAAGCCAGTCTATGGCATTACTACTATCCCTTGCAACAAGGGAAAATCAGAGAAAGTTTGGATGGCATGATTTACAACTGCTTCATGGCAAGATCTCCACCATTTTCTGTCCTGATAGTCCACAGGCTGGTGCAAATTCTACACTTTTCCCAAGACTCTAAGTCAGTGATGGTGAACCTATGGCATGCGTGCCACAGCGGGCATGCAGAGCCCTCCCTGTTGGCACACTAGCCAAGATGCCCCAGCATCGCCCCAGCAGCCATGCACATATTTGGAAAGAGTAACAGCGCCAGGCAACTCATTAGCCACAACTCACTGCAAGAGGTGGTGTCAAACAGGTGGCCAGAGGCAGGCACAACAGCCGTGTCGGGTGCGCCAGGAAGGAAGCAGGCAAGAAGGAAGCGGGCATGCCGAGCGGCGCCCTCCTCCTGCCGCAGCCTCCTCCTCATGGCCCACAGCATGTGAGCGGCCGCTCAGACTGCCCTCCTAGCGTAGGGGTGGGACCCTGTTGACTCGGTAGCTGCAGGCACAGCGGTGCACCCACTCCCTGGCTGGGTGGGGAAGCTGGGCGAAGGAAGCAAGCAAGTGGGTTGAGGCAGTGCAGCAGCAGCAGGAGTGAGGAGGAGGAGAGAGAGAGCGCCCGGGATCAATATGGTGCTTCCTGGGGAGGGAGACCAAAACAAGGAAAAGTGAAGGCTGGAACTGCTGCAAAGCAAGAGGAGTGGGCACGTGGTGGGGAACCCCCTCCCCACCCTACCCCACACATGAAGGCTTGGAAGCACCATGGGGACACTTTGAGGAAGATCACAATGGAACCGTGGAAGGGATCAGTGAGAGTCTCTCCTCCACCCATTCTGCCCCTCCGGTAAACTTTCAAGTGCCGCTGGAGTTCCTGCGGCATTCCCGGTGGCTGGTTTGGGGGCGAGGGTGTGAGTGTGTGCACAAGCAAGCACGGCATCCCCCAACTTGTGGGCACTGAATGTGAACATGGCTCGTTCTCTCTGTTATTGTGTTTTTCTTTTAAGACAAAAGATGTTAATGTATGAGTTGTTTTTTTCTAAACTAAAACCTCAACATTCAGGTTTCATTGCCATCAGTGCTCAGAAAAATGCAAAAGTGTGCGTGCATAAATGTACACACACACACTTTCCCCTGGATAGGTCCTGAGCAGTTTTTGACTGACCATTTTTTTTCTCTTTTGATCAAGGACATATACTGCCATATATCTCTGACAAAAGTATCCATGTAAATCCACTCCCTTTTCACAAGCAAAGATCACTTGTGCTGTTGATTTCTCTTAACATCTTGCCATTTATGCTATGTGTCCGACCCATCACGACCCCATGGACAACATTCCTCCAGGCTCTCCTATTCTCCCTGCATTAGGGTCTTCTCCAGTGAGACCTTCCTTCTCATTAGGTGGCCAAGTATTTGAGTTTCATCTTCAGTATCTTGTCTTCTAAAGAGCAATCAGGGTTGATCTCTTTTAAGACTGACTAGTTTGATCGCCTTTCGATCCAAGGGACTCGCAGAAGTGTTCTCCAGCACCAGAAATTCAAAGGCCTCAATTCTTCGGTGCTCAACCTTCCTTATGGTCCAACTTTCACAGCCATACATTGCAACTGGGAAAACCATAGCCATAACTACGAACATTTGTAAGCAGGGTGATGTCTCTGCTTTTCAGTACGCTGTCTACATTTGCCATAGCTATCCTCCACAGGAGCAAGAGTCTTTTAATTTCTTGGCTGCAGTCACCATCTGTGGTGATCTTGGAGCCCAGGAAAATAAAATCTGTCACTACCTCCATTTCTTCCCCATCTATTTGCCAGGAAGTGAAAGGACCGGTTACCATGATATTAGTTTTCTTGATGTTGAGTTTCAAGCCAACATTTGTGCTCTCCTCTTTCACCCGCAACAAGAGGCTCTTTAGTTCCTTTTCACGTTCTGCCATGAGAGTGGTATCATCTGCATATCTGAGGTTGTTGATATTTCTCCCGGCAATCTTAATTCCAACTTGTAATTCATCTAGCCCCACCCTTCTCATGATGGGCTCTGCATATAAGTTAAATAGAAACATAGAAACAGAGCGAGTCAGAAGGGGCCTCCTGGGCCATCTAATTTGACCACAGGCTCCAGCCGGCTCTGCCTCTGCTCACGACATGCCCACCATGTGCATTTCCAGCCTCTCTTTGAACACCGTCACTGATGGGGCCTCAACGACCACTCGTGGAAGCCCATTCCACACCCTCGGGGTCCTGACTGTCAGGAAGTGCTTCCTGGCATCTAAATGGAACCTTGGCTCCCTGAGCTTTGCTTCGTTGGAGCGCGTCCTGCCTTCCTCTGCAGGAAAAAACAGGTCTCTACCCATCTCCATGTGGCATCTGCTCACATAACTGTATGTTGCCAACAGATCCCATCCGAGTCTCCTCTTCTCCAGGCTGAAAAGACCCAGTTCCCTCAGTCTCACCTCATATCCCATCCCCTGAAACAGGTCACCAACCTTGTGGCCCTATGCTGCACTGACTCTAACCTGGCTATATCCTTTCTGTAATGAGGGGCCCAAAACTGAGTACAATATTCCAGTTGCGGGCACACCAGAGTCGTATAGAGTGGTAGTAATACCTCTCTCAATCTAGAAGCCATACTTCTGGCAATGCAACCAAGGGTGGTGTTTGCCTTCTTGACCACTGCATCACACTGCTGACTCATGTTTAGCCTGCAGTCAACCAGTACCCCGAGGTCCCTTTCACAAGTGCTGCTCTCCAGCCACTTGTCACCTAACCTGTACTTATGACACCTATTCCTATGCCCCAAGTGCAAGACCTTGCACTTATCCACACTGAACACCATCCTGTTGTCTCCTGCCCACTTCCATAGTCTGTCCAGATCCTTTTGGATCTGCAGTACCTGCTCCTCAGTTGTGGCCACTGCTCCAGTTTTAGTATCGTCTGCGAATTTGATCAGCAGACTGTTCACCCCTTCTTCCATGTCATTGATGAAAAGATTAAAGAGGACTGGCCCCAGGACAGAGCCCTGGGGGACCCCGCTTGTCACTGGCCACCATCCCAACGATTCCCCACTAATGGTAACCCTCTGCTTTCAGTCAGTCAACCACGCCCTAATCCACCAGAGAGTGCTTTGGTGTATTCCAAGACTCCTCAGTTTCTCCACCAGGATATCATGGGGCACTTTGTCAAAGGCCTTGCTGAAATCCAGGTATACCACATCCACTACATCCCCTCCATCTAGCCATCTTGAAACCTTGTCATAAAATTCCACATGGTTTGTATGGCAGGACCTGTTTTTGCGGAAGCCGTGTTGTGTGGCTGTCAGCCTCCCTTCCCTATCTAGAATCACTTGATCTCTCTCTATTATGAGACTTTCCATTGTTTTTCCTACAATGGACATAAGGCTAACAGGTCTGTAATTCCCCATGTCCCTCCTACTACACTTTATGAAAATTGGGACCACTGATGCCACCCTCCAGTCCTCTGGAACTTCACCCATTCTCCACGAGGCCTCAAAAATGGAGGCCAGTGGGCATGAGAGGACCCCTGCCAACTCTCTAAGTACTCTCGGGTGTAACCCATCAGGGCCTGGTGCCTTTGTAATGTCCAATGTCCTGAGGAGCCACTTGACTTCTGGGGGGTGACTCTAATCTGTGCCCCTAAGTCTCCGGCCTCATCTAATCTCCTATGCGGATCTCCCCCATCCAGCTTTGGGGATAACACAGAGGCAAAGTAGTCATTTAGCATCTGTGCCTGTTCCCTCATATCACTGGATCTCCTTCCTCCTTATTTAGTGGTCCCAACACTTGTCTCCCCTTCCTCTTCTTATTTACATGCTGATAGAAGCCATTTTTGTTTCTCTTGATATTCTTGGCAAGTCTCTGCTCGTAATCAGTCTTAGCCTTGCGAAGAATCCTACTGCAACGGGCCTCCTCCTCCCAGTATACCCTTTTGTCTATTTGCCCCAGTACCCACTTCCTATGGAGGTTTCTCTTGCGTCTAGTGTAATCCTTCTAACCACCTCCTTTCAGATCCCTGGCGGAACTCTCCTCCACCTCCCCACCTTACTAACTAGAGGTATCGTCAAGGCTTGTGCCTCAAAAACCTCCCTTTTGAGTGCCATCCACCCCTCAACTCGCTTACCTTCCAGTAACCTATCCCAGGAGACTTTCCCCAGTCTGGCCTTCAGCTGGCCAAAGTTGGCCCTCTTGAAGTCCCAGCTTCTAGTGCTCAACCTGCTGCACATCCCCAGTCCCCTGATCTCAAAGCAAAGGATGGAGTGATCACCCCCATCCAGAGCTCCCCTAATCTGTACTTCATCTATCAGCTCCTCTCTATTGGTCAAGAGCAAGTCAAGGATGTTTCCCCCTGTCGCCTCTCGGACCCTCTGTGTGAAAAACCCTCCCTCTATAGCCTCTAGGAAGCGACGTGACCTGACTGTAACCACCAAGTGAGCCCCCCACTAACATCCGGGAGATTGAAATCTCCGATAATTACTGTGTCTCCCCCCGAGATACCCTTAGAATCTGGCCTGTCAGGACATCATCCAGGGTCTCAAGCTGACCTGGAGGGCGATAACATACCCCCACTGTCAGGTCCCTTTCCCTGTCAAAACCCCTAAGTTTCACCCAGACTGCCTCTGCCGAATCCCCGTCTGTCCTGCATTCTATTTCACTGCATCCTATCCCTTCTCTGACGTATAAAGCCATGCCCCCACCTCTCTTTCCCTTCCTGTCTTTTCTAAAAAGATGATACCCCTCTATGTTCACATTCCAGTCTTGCATTTCATCCCACCAAGTTTCAGTAATTCCCACCAGGTCATACCCTCCTATTCCCAGGAGAGCTTCAAGCTCTTCCTGCTTATTACCCATACTCCTAGCATGGGTGTACATGCACCTCAACTCCTTCCCACCACTTCCTTTCCTTGGAGTTCCCAGCCTCCTCCTTCCTCCCAGCTACCTGGCCCCTCTCTGTCAGTCCTGTCAGTCCCTGTAGTACCTCTAAAACCCTGCTTCCAGAGCCATGATCCTCTCCCCACACTTGACCAGTGCAGACATGTTTCTGGGGGACCTGAACCTCCCCCCCCCCCAGCTCATTTTAAAGTCTTCCAGACAAAGCTCACTAGAGCATCTCCAAAGGACATTTTCCCCATCCTCGTGAGGTGCAACCCATCCCTTGGCAGAAGTCCATTGGCAAGAAACCGGGTGCCGTGGTCAAGGAACCCGAAGCGTTCCTTCTGGCACCACACCCTAAGCCAGTCATTCACCTCAGAGATCCTCCTGTCCCTGCCTGGCCCAAATCCCCAGACTGGTAAGATCAATGAGAAGGCCACTTGGGCCTTTAGCTCCCTGAGTTTCTTCCCCAAGGCCTCGAAGTCCCTGGTGGTCCCAACCACACCCTGCCTGGCCACATCGTTTGTGCCCACATGGATCACCAGGAGCGGCTGGTGAATCCGGAGCGAACAAGACGCTCCACTCTGTCCTTCACATGCCGGATGCATGCGCCTGGCAGGCAGCAAACCTCCCTTGTCTCCAGGTTTGGGGCGGCACACCACCGCCTCAGTGCCCCTCAGCAGGGAGCCCCCAACACTCTACTGCTCTGCCAATGTGACAAAATACAGCCTTGGCGAACTCCTTTCTCACTTTTGAACCAATCAGTATTTCCATGTCCAGTTCACTGTTGCTTCTTGACCCACATAGAGGTTTCCCAAGAGACAAATAAGATGGTCTGGCACTCCCATCTCTCTAAGAACTTGCCACAATTTGTTGTGATCCACACAATCAAAGGCTTTAGCATAATCAATGAAGCAGAAATAGATGTTTTTCTGTAACTCCCTAGCTTCTCCATCATCCAGCGTATGTTAGCAATTTGATCTTTAGTTCCTCTGCCTCTTCGAAATCCTGCCTGTACTTTTGCTAGTTCTTGGTCCACATATTGCTGGAGCCTAGCTTGTAGGATTTTGAGCACAACTTTGCTAGCATGTGAAATGAGTGCAATGGTGCAGTAGTTTGAACATTCTTTGGCATTGCCCTTCTTTGGGACTGGAATTTAAACTGACCTTTCCAACCCTGTAGCCACTGTTGAGTTTTCTAAATTTGCTGGCATATTGAGTGTAGCACTTTTACTGCATCGTCTTTTAAGATTTTGAATAGCTCATCTGGTATACTGTCCCCTCCATTAGCTTTGCTCAGACTTCCTAAGGCCCATTTGACTTCACATTCCAGGATGTCTGGCTCGAGGTCAGTGACCACCCCATGTGGTTATCAGGGACGTTAAGCTCTTTCTTGTATAGTTCTTCTGTGTAATCTTGCCATCTCTTCTTAATCTCTTCTGCCTCTGTTAGGTCCCTGCCATTTTGGTCCTTTATCATGCCCATCTTTGTATGAAACGTTCCCTTCATACCTCCAATTTTCTTGAAGAGATCTCTGGTCCTCCCTATTCTATTGTTTTCTTCTATTTCTTTGCACTGTTCATTTAAGAAGGCCTTCTTATCTCTTCTAGCTATTCTCTGGAATTCTGCATTCAATTGTTTGTATCTTTCCTTTTCTCCCTTGCCTTTCGCTTCCCTTCTTTCCTCAGCTATTTGTAAAGCTTCCTCAGACAGTCATTGTTCTTTCTTGCATTTCTTTTTCTTTGGGATGGTTTTAGTTGCTACCTCTTGTACAATGTTGCGAACCTCCATCCATAGTTCTTCAAACACTCTGTCTAAATCTGTTTGTCACCTCTACTGTATATTCATCAGGAATATGATTCAGGTCATACCTGAATGGCCTAGTGCTTTTTTCTACTTTCCGCAACTGAGTGTCCAATCGCTTCATTCTTTCTGGCGCTACTAGTATTAGCCCTCTGCTCTTCCCCAGTAGCACACTGGACACCTTCCAACCTGAGGGGCTCATCTTGCGGCATCATATGTTTTTGCCTTTTGGTACTGTCCATGGGATTTTCATGGCAAGGATACTGGAGCGGGTTGCCATTTCCTTCTCCAGTGGATCACCTTTTGTCAAAGCTCTCTGCTATGACCTGTCCGTCTTGGATGCCCCTGGATGACATAGTTCATAGCTTCATTGTACTACATAAGCCCCCTTCAACACGACAAGGCAGTGATCCATGGAGCGGACTTGCCATTTGGCAGTTGCCAAACCAAACCCAAGTTGGAAAAGGAGTCTTTGGAGCAGTGTCTAGGTGTGGTACTTGCTACATTTGACAGCAGGTAGACCCCCAGTACATTGCCACGTCTGGGGCTTCAAATTCCCTCAGATGCTCACATGTGCCTAATACACACACACACACACCTTTTTGTGTGCACATTTTATGTGGAAAAAAATCTTAATTTAAAAAGATGTGCCAGGCACTGACAGTCTCTTCTAGGTACTACTCATATGCTTTGAAGGGGCGGGGAGCAGCTTTCAAAAAGGGGATTGTAGATTCTGGCTGTCAAGCTAATCTTCTCAAACTATCCAAAAAGAAAAAAGAAAAAGAAAGGGGAGGTGAAATAAAGCCATGGTGAGCCAATCGTGGCAAGCAGGGAGACAGGTCAGTCATGGTGCACCCAACATACCAACATGAGGACCAAATGGGAGGGAGGGGAAAATATAGGGGGCCAAAAACCCACAGTGAGCCCAATCATCTGTTTGCCTGCACTTGACTAACCAGCCCACCATCTTATTGTCAGGGTGGCTTGGTGTGACATGTGACTATGGCCAATGAAGAGTGATATAAATGCACCTGAATATGCAACTTTCTAGGGGTTGTATCTAAATGTTGTACAAGTGGAAAGCAGAATTACACAACCATTTTTTCTCTTCTCTGCAGCCCCTGAAAAGTTCAGGAAGAGTAGCAGTCCCTCTGAACTGCATGGGATCTGTTCTAAAGGACTGCAGTTAAAGGGCAAAAGGGATCAATCATCTGAAATCAGGTAAAGAAGCCTTGCAGGAGCAGAGCCATTTAGTTCTGTATTTACCTGGTGAAATCCTAAATAGTCCACAATTGTTGGTGATGCATAGAAGATCATTCCATCAGCACTCACGACCAATGCAAAACCACTTAGCGACTGGGGAGAAAAAGAAGCCATAAAAATAATAATGAAACAAAATGGTCAAAAGTATATTTTGCTTATTTACTCTCGATGTCATATTCTGCTTCCTGAGCACCTTTTTCTTAAGTTGCCATGTAGTGAACATGCCCAAGTACTTAGCTACAGATTGTTAGGCAGGATTTCCTGGAAGGATATATTTATGTCAATGAAGAGAGTGCTTATTCTGAAAAGGGCAGTTATTATTTAAACAAGATTCAAACAGATACTGAATGCAAGGAAGAAAAAGCGTGTTCATATGGATCCATCCATCCAAAGAATTCAGCAGCAAATTCTCAATGTTTATACTAAGCATAAATAATGGAATGTGACACACAGGCTCATCAATACATACATATTTTAGCTGCAGGCTAAAATGATCCATAATCTGTACTGTGCCAGTCACAAGACCCTCTGAACTTGAACTACCCTGGTGAACTTGATAATGCTCATGTCTCCAGAATTCATTAGATCTCTGAAGATATTTAATAACCTTAGCCAATCTGTTAACACAGACTGTCACAGGACTGTGACAAGAAAATAGGAAGTGCCAGAACAAGCAAAAGCTTTGCTTGGGGATGCTTCCCTCTTTATAATTTTTTCCTTGCTTCAGCACTGTTTATGTTGCAAAGAGCCCTACCAGGAAGATGATCTCTTTTAGATGAAGATTTTGTCCTGCATTCTTTCGTGGGAAACATTCTGCATAGTGGTTCCTCCAGATTGTCTTCTTTACTACAAAACCATGTATTCCTAATATTCTAATACATTCCCACTCTGCCTTGATACAGAGCTAGATCAGATAACCTGCAGTTAAGCCTATATAACTGCATTTGCTCATAATTATCCCCTGCTGCTTTTGCATCTCCTTTAAGTTATCTACTACATAATCAACTTTTAGTCTATATATGCTCCCTTGTTAGGGACAGGTTATTTGTTTTGCTTATCTTGCACTGTAAATTGCCACATACATAAAATCCATCTCTTCAACTATAATACAATCAATTCTGGATCTTCCTGGTGCCCAGCTTGGAAGCTGACAATCTGTCACCTGTTTAGGAATGAAGCAAATATTGTATGATAACAACTCTATAAACTTGTTGGGAATCTTATCCCTGTGTTATTAATAAAATAGCCCAGCTGGCTACTAAAAAGCTGTTCTATATGATTTTTTAAAAATATTTTTTATAAAGCAGAAGAAAGCTACAAATAAACAAAGCTTTTATGCTTTAATATATGTATGCAGATGACTGTATGTGGTAAATCCATATGGAATCAATAACAGGCAAAGTTTCCAGGACAAGCTCTTGAAGAATAAGAAACAAGTATTGTGAACATTTGTCTGTGGTAAAGTGGAGTCTTTGGGATGCACTTTTTTATCTTACATGCTACACAAGGAATGGAATTGTTTATTCTCTACCAAAGGGAAAAAGTACTTTGCTAGAAAATGTACTTTATGTTCTTCAGCAAACATGCAGATCCAATTATATAGTCACGATATGCTGCACCTGCTACTTAACAAGCAATTTGCCCATCACAGTTCACAGTAAGTTCAATTGGGGTGTGGGGTGATAATGACCATAATATTTCTCAGGTGGAACTTGCATGTTTCTTCTATGAATATATTTAAGAAACATTAATAAAGAATGAAGATGAATTATAAAGAAAGCATAATTTCACTTGGCAAGGTCTTTTATAATGCCCTTTTCCCACCCCTTTTTCATTTTAGTGCTCTAACTAAAGACCTGCCAAAAAACACTTCAAAGCAGTCTTGGTCAAGGTCACAGTTAGTAAAAGTTTTTGTTTTGTTTTTAAGTCCTGAGGCACATTTATTTTTCTTATTACTGTTCCTTGAAATAAAGAAACAGAATGACTCATATTGCACTCTCCAGAGAGGAGGTTGCTATGGCTCCCAAAGGACAACAGTAAAGGCCTTCAGACATGCTTCACTTTAACGTAGTTTGAAGTCACGCAAGATAGTATGACATTTTTAGAATATGAACTTTCAGTTTATCTGAAACAGCTTCCTTTAATGAGGACATGGCCCTTTTTAATCTCTTTTCCAAATAATTGGCCATTTCCAGCATTTGGAAATAGAACACACATTCTTGCATTTATTTCACAAGGAGATAAGCTTGTAAACAGTATAATGGGAAAAACAAACTGCTTAGAAGGAACTTCTCCAATTGTACTGTAACACACGGGTATGCTTGACTGTATCTGTTATGACAGGGATGGAGAACCTCCCTCAAGCCCAGGAACTGAGTCCAGCCCTCCTGAGGTACCCCAGAGAGCCACACCATGTTCTCCCCAACCACTAACAATTTGGTGGTTTCTCAGCATTTGTGCAGCCTTTCCCAAGATGCTAAAAGTGTTCTTCAATGGTTTCATTAATGGTAATAAGTGTTTCAAACTACAAAATGCTGGTATTTTTGTACCTTGGACTCCACTGTCTTTGCCACTAGTCTTGCCCACCACTGAAGCATCCCCACCCAAGAGCTTTCATAAAACTGAATTTGATCCATGGGTTGAAAGAGGGTCCCTACCAATGCATCACCCAGTGTCAGCAATTTGGAGACAGCAAAGGGTAGATTCCACCCCTATCCATTAAGGATGCTTCCAGACAACGCTTTGCCTCATTCTCAGAATTTTATGGGGGCCTGCCAGACATTGTCATTTTCTCCTTGTAACCCTCCTGTGTTTTCCTAACACTTCTGTTATTTTCTCTTATCACAAAAAATTCACTGAGGAGAAAAAAGGATAGAATTGCTCCATAATGCCAGTTATGCTTTTAGATTCGTAGTCTGACACATCATGAGGGAACCAGGTTGGAAGAGGCTGTTCTACAATGAATAGTTACAGTATGCCTCAGGTTGTTATAAGCAGCCATTACCATTCTGTGATGAAGCTAATTTAGGCTGCAACCTTAGCAACCCCAGTAAATGACCCACTGAATTCAGTAAGACTTCTGACTTAACATGCACAGGGTTGTACTGTTCCTTTCAAGTGCATGCCGCAAAAACTACAATTTACAGAAGACCAATACACTTGACAGCTTTGCAAATAGTCCCTCATCTGTTATCATCTGGTGAGAAAGAACAAACTCCAAGCAAGGCACCTTTAGAAAGTTTTTTTTTTCCTTTCAGGCAATAATTAACATACAAAAGGTTTTGCGATCAGGATCCACAACATATTTATGGGGTTACAGCTCATGCATACTTCTGTGCAAGTCAAGTTGAAAAAAACGGTGTCTATCACACACCTCTAGTAAGAATCCACCTTCTGGAATGGCAGGTTCCTTGGGTAAGCCAGCTTCTTTTATTCCCTGGCTTGCTTGTTTTCTCAAGTGCTTTTCTTGAATGACTGTTGGAAAGAATGAAATCAGTATATATTTGACATCTGTAGCAATGTCAAAACAACAACAACTGAATTTTACTGGGCTGGATCCAGGTATAGATACATGCAACTGGGCTGGCAGAAATGGACTTCCCTGCCTGCTTCTTTCCAGTGTCCCCCCTCCAGCTTGCTGAAACTACTATCCAAAGGGGTCAGGGACCCCACTGAACAGCGATCTGTGGGGGTGGGGAGTCACTTGCCATGTCTGGAGCTCTTCTGTCAACTGAATGAAGATCCTGGATCCAAGCCAAGGTATTTCTGGACCTTATTTTGACATTTTTTCCTTTGCTAGGCTATCATTAATTTTAGTGTCTTTGTGGTTAGTTCAAAGTCTCACTTGTTAAAAAGTTTTAGATTTGAAGCACACTACAGCACACTGAAAATTGTGTAAAACATTTTCTTTAAAATCTGAAAAACAGTGCAATCTCAAATAGAAAACATATTAAGACAAGATTATTTTGAAAATTTGTCCAAACATCACACTGTAAATTTTGACACAAGGTTGTCTTTGAATGCTCAGTTATCCCTCTTCAGTTAACTGATGACAAGCTTTTGTTTTTGCATATAAGATATTCTGATTAGCCATCTTTCTGCCACATCCAATATCTAGGGTTATCTTTGGATTAAAAAGCGAAATGCCCCAGTCCTGACACAGGGATCCCACTTCTAAATTTCACTGCCATCGACCCAATAATGCACTGCAGATCAACTTGGCAGCCAAGGGTAGCACTATCAGAGTGCTCCTTCTATTCTGCATGAACATTTGCAACCCAAAATATGAATCTTATTTTTCAGAAAGAATATATATCCAATGGGATCACAAAATGGTAACTGGGCAGTTTTCAAACCTTGCCCAAAGTTTGTTGGTTTTGTTTTTGTAGCTAATGGCAGCTCAGTTGGCTTAACCCTTCTATCAGCTATCTGCATCTTGTATCTGCATACTGGATTCAAGACCCAGGGCCCTATGGCAGAAATCTGTATGTGCTAATTTATATTGATACATGCCAATAAATCAATATTTGCTAAAATATATTTAAATGCCATACGAGGCAAAACCAGCCAATTAATGTCATATCCAAATAATCTCAAATAAAGCTAAAGCAGTTAATTTATACCCTGTCCTGGTTTATCCCAAAACCAATGGAAAATGTTTTTCCCCTAAAAACATGCAGGGGAAGATTTTGTGGTGGAGTTTTCCCCTTCTTTTTGCACTGTGGAGGAGGGTGTTGCAGCAATTGGAAAGGGAAGAATTAATCCTCTCCTTGAAATTTGGCCTCTGTGTGACAATTAAGCTGAGGAAAAAGCCCTTTTCATGGGCACCAAGGGATATACAGGGCTCTAGAGAATAGATCCAGGGTCATGGGAAATAGATGTGGACCCCTGTGATATAGATAATGGCCCCATAAGCCCAGATCTAGCAATTTCTTTGCTGCATACTATCACAGCTATTTCACCATGTGCACTAGAAAACTGGATGTACACAAAACAACTTGCCTTCACACTTTGCAATTCAATTTGATCTGAAGAAGTCAACAGCACCTCACATATTCCAAGTGTCCACAGTATGTAAGCTAAGTGAAGTCTAGCAGTGGCTGACAAAACAATTGCCAGCAGTAACAGGGTTCTTTTTTCCTTTTTCCTATGTAATGGGTTATTTTTGATCTTCTCTTTCTTGAGAAAAGTTTTTAAAATGTTGGCTCTGAACTTTTAAATGCATAACACGTATCATTTACTTAAGCTTCAAAATTCAGCTATTTTTTCCTTTTCAATCTTTCCAGCCCCTTAAAAACAGGGGAGGAGGGGAGATAAAATAACTTATACTCTTCCATTAGAATTTCATGCTTCCTATGAGGAAGTGCTGCCCTCTAACAAGCAACTCAGAGTTTTGTGGGCTGTTCTGTATTTTGACAGCTTGCGTGATTAGAGTTTGTAGAAAACTCTTCCCTGCATGTGAGCAAGTGCTGGGCACAGAGCCACTTAATTGAAATCTCCACCCTTTGCTTCCTTCCCCTCCTCCCCAGCAGAGGATTCCCCCCGCCCTGAAAGAAACACCAGGGGGATAACACGCCTTTGGTATAAAAGAATAATGCTGAGTAACCAAGGCTTCACTGTCACGCAAGGAGAACTGACTGTCAGTCTTTCCATGCAACTGACAGTGGCCTGGCTCTTGTTTAAGCTGTTGCGTGCGAACAGGCAACCCACATTCCCCTATGAAATTCTTCATAACAACAGCTGTTAAATATTGATGACGCCTGGCAAGTTAGGAATGTTCTTCATGAAGGTTAAGCCTTCATGTAATGGGACCTAATTTCATATTTTTATCTGTTCTCTGGAATATTCTGCTTCCAAACAATGAAAACCAGAAAATAATTTATTAGAGGAAAAAGAAGAAATTGGCAAGTTAAAAGAGTATCTTTGTAAACTTTTTCTTGCATGAAAGCCTAGGAGGCTAGAGATGCGTGAGCACACATGCACACACACTCTTATGCATGCACATACAGACATGCATACAGTAAGCAGGTTAGTTGTATTTGTGACAATTATCTCTGTGGTGGGTCTGTAAAACTTTGCACAAACTACAGTCCTGCTTTCTTAGAGGAATACTTAGAATGTGAATAGAATTATGCATGCAACTCAACAAAATGGTGAAAACTCTTATTTTTGCAGTCTTGACTTCACTACTAAAGGAGTTAGCTCATTAATATCTAAGTAACAGTGCAACCTTGTATTTGTCTACTCAGAAATAAATCCCACTGAGTTCAGTGGGATATAGTCCCAGGAAAGTGTGTATAAAATTGTGGCCGGAACACAATGAACAGCTGTCTTTCTGCTAAAAAGATTTTTTTATGAAGCTGAGTATGTTAAGGGAGATGTGCATATAGCTGTAATATGCCATAGTTTGCAATCTATCGTATATACACAGAACTACCACTCCCAACTTGGGGAGATTTGCATATATCAGAGGATAATTTCTTTTCACTCACATGAAATTAAAGTGCTATCAGAATCAGTCTTGCATACACATACACATGTGGTATCAGAAACCACACACTGCGGTTTACATTTCTGTTTTACAGACAGACAAGGGCAGGCACAAAAGCGTATTCCTTGTAGAATATAGTCCTATATTCCTTGCAGAATACAGACATTACTTTGGTTATAATGTTGTTTTGGGAGCTAAGCATAAAACAAGCAGCATTTATATAAGAAGATGTTAATATAGCACAGGCCTGTGATCCAAATTGTGTTGATGATGTGTGAGAGAGTAACATCTGGACAATTTTAAAAGGTTACAGTTGACCTATAAAGCAGCTATTATAAAAGTATTTGTATTCATCATGAGGTAACCTAGTGGCCCTTTTTCCAGTCATTTCACAGAGATCAGTGGCTTAACTCAGATTTTAGGATTAAGAAGAGTGTAAGTTTATTGCTGAATCATGAACCTAACTTGTTCTGCTAGGAAAATGGGCATTCATGTCAAATCAATGCCATTTCTGACTCTGATGTAGTGCTATGGCTTAGAGATGGAGGTATGTCTCAAGAATCCCCCATTTTAAGTTTTTCCGTTGCCAAGCCATTCTCAGCCTTAGCCTCATATCTTCTATATTAAAAATAATAATACTGCCCTAACCTATAGGATATATGATAGTGCTTTATCTTTTGGTCCACCCTGTTGAGTACCACATGCTCCAACCTTAGCCAATCTGGTGCCTTCAAAGTATTTTGGAGTATAAGATTCTGTATTCCTGCTTATTGGCCATGTCAGCTGGGGCTGCTGGGGCTTAAAGTTGGGGAAGACTACAGTCTACTCTAACAGTAATTCCCTAAATCTTTCCCAGTCCTGATTAAAAACAACAACAGCAACAACAAAAATACAGTGGTGAGTTACTCTTGGAGAAGTAAATCCAAGTAACCTTCGTTGCTCAAAACAATTAATAAGCTCTATCAAACATGAAAATGCCTACTGTCTTAGGGGAGATACTCATGCATGAACACACTTCAGCACACTTTGATTATGGAAGATGTTTTGGCTAACAGCTTTGTTTTTAATGAAGTGCTTCAGATTTCCCAAACAAAGCCCAAACATTGAGTGGGTTTCTTAACCCCACAGTCTATACAAATATTCTTTTTACTTCCCATGCAAACTACCAGGCAGAGGAATATAGAAAATGTTTTATAGAAAATGTTCAAGAACTGTAAGACAATAAGAAGCCATTACTAATTAGATGCTGTTTTTCATCTCATTGCTTTGTTCCAAAGGGTAAGGTCAGGATTATAGCAAACCCATTTTCTCTTAGCAGGGCAGAAAAACAGAGAAAGCAGCTCATTTATGCATTACTGGTCTATCATGCATCAGATCTCTGTTCCTCAGATCAAAAGATCACTTTCATAACCACTTTTTTGAGGTTGCGACTAAGCCTGCTGCAGTCACGCAATCCCTGTGCAGCGATGGTTTACTGTAACAATACAGCCACCTACTATCTTTTAAAGCAGCAGCTTCTCCCCACCTCTTGTTTACACACAGATATAAAGATGACACAGTTGAAATAAGTGTCAAAAATTGTTACACTGGGGATTTAACAAGCACTACTACTGATCAAGGAAAATATGATTATGTGAACTAGGAATGCTCTTAGAGGAGTCTGTCCTGAAAACTTCTAAACATTTCTTTTTTCAACTCAGGCAAAAACACATGCACAACTGTAGTTGATACTAGCCAAGATTCCAAGCCATGTAAAACAGTGATGTAAACTGTTTACATAAAAAGACACACAACCTTGCTGAAAGATAAGCCCAGTGTCAGGTGGGCACTAAAACCATGGCAGGTAATTGTTTTCATTATTTTCAGTTTTCAAGGGACAGCAAACTGGCTGCTTATTTTTAATCATACATTTTAGAGCCAGAAACAACTGAAAGTCAGATATATATAATTTGCTCAGGTAAGTGTGTATAGGATTGCTCTAAGCACATTCTCAGACTTGTCACCTAAGACTAATGGTGCCATCCTCTGAACTAAATGGTGCAATCCTCTGAACTAAATCCTACTGAGTTCACTGGGATTAACTCTCAGGCAAGTGTGTACAAGATTGCCACCTAACAAACCGATCCTGTACATTTTATTAAGTTACCCAAGTAATAACTGTGCATACAAATGCAGTTTTAAATATTAAATCAAAACAAACCCAGCATATGTAAAGTGAAACTTACTACCAAAGAACTAAACATTGTTTCTAAACCCATAATCTTACTTTGTTGAAAGTTACTAGAACTTGAGGATTTATTTATATACAAGAGATCTGACAGGAATGATTGCCAAGGCTCATAGTAAAGAGTTTTGAGACTAGTCAATATTAGAGGAAGGATGGTTACAAAGATGAGAGATGAATGTGCAATTGCAGAAAAACCTCAAAAATGGAAGCATTTGTATGGCAAGTGGGGAGGAAAGGCAATGGAGTGGAATATATCAAGGATGCATTACATCAGAAATGCCTTCATACCCTCCAAACATTTCACAAATGCAAACAAGGACAGCCCTGTGTATGAGCGCACCACTTGTGTGAGGCAGCGACTGACCTGGGAAGGGGGACATAAAGGCAGAATAGGGAGAAGAGCCCAAGCATTTTCTGCACTGTACTTTTTGTAGCCTGGTCTCCGCCCCCCCTCCCGCCCCTCCAAGCCTTAAAATAAAGAAGTCATATGTCTGATCACCTGCAAAATGCTTTCTTTTGAAATATGAATGGACAACTAATCTGTTGCTGCTGCCGCACATACTTGCAAGTGACTGTACATACCACATACAGACAAGTCCTGATACCTTTGTCTTTAGAAGCTAAGTTCTCCCTTCCCATCTTTATTAACAAACAGTCCAAACTAGAGCACAAGTTCTCTTCTCCTGTATCACTGTTGCTGCTACTGTAATAAGTGAATTACAGCAGGCTTCAAATTTGAAAATTCACAATCAAATCTTAACAAGAATGTTAAGACAATAAAATAATAAATAAAATATAACAAAATAGCAAAACCAGAAGCAAATAAAACCTCATTAAAGGAAAATTTAATCTGATGCTACCTTTAAAATCTTCCTAAAGGCTACCAAACAGTTTACCTGACAAAGAGCACTCCACAGATGTGGGGCCACAACAGAAATGGCCCTGTCCGCAGTACTCACCAAGGCTCCCCAAGAGACTGATCTTGCAGTGCGTCACACATATGGGCTCTGCACCTGCGCGGGGCCTGTTGTTAGATAGACAGCAATTTCTTAGCCCACCCCTTCCCCCAGTGCTATATAAAGAAGGAACTCCTGCCATTTTCTCCAGTTTGTTTTCATCCACTGTCTCCAGCGCCTCATATTCATTCACTCCCTAGCTCATTCATTCCTTATGACTTAAAACCTCTTTTCCCCTCAACTTTACTTCAAAAAACCCTTATCTTGTCATTTGTATTTTTCTTTTCTTATTCTAAACCCCATCTGAAAAAAAAATGTAATTTCTGGACCATCTTTAAGGGCAGCAATATGTGGAGCACATTACAGTAATCAAGCCTGGTAACAACTAGGATGTGTGTTACTGAGGCAAGATCAGCTTGGCAAAGCCTGCCTGGAACTTTTGGCTCTCTCTGCTGAATGAGGATACTATATGTGAGCCTGAGGCAATGCTTGTTTGTTTTTAGTTTACATAATAATGGTAATTTGCATAATGGTAGTTTGCATAATAATAGTATGAATACACATCCATCCAATACTGCTCCCAGATGCTCACTTAGGGTTTTCACCAACTTGCTGAGTTAAGAAAAGTTGGAGCTGCATGACATCTGCACATGGATGATTATTTATTTTCATTCTATACTACCCAATAGCCACAGTTATTGGTTTACATTAATTCATAAAAATAGTACAGTGATACCATATTTCTTCCAAAATACAAACATTTAAAACAAGTTATACACATCTAAGACAATATATAATAAAGAATAAACCTGTAAACACCCTTAAGTTCTTGAACATCCATTACATTTTAACCAAAACTTCAGGATAACTTCAGCCAGTTCTTCACAAAGAATTTTTGCTGGTGTTTCACAGAATAGGAGAAAAGATGGAGACCTGAACCAGCAGTAGCAATGCCAAGACATGGAAGACACTCTATCACATTCTGAACCCTTTCTTCCAGATAAAACTAAACCATCCTAACACGAAGTCCTGATCTAGAATGATGGTTCAGAATTATACCAGTGTCAGAGGTTTCAAAAACTTCCATGAGGCGTAAGAAGAACCAGAAGGAATCATCCACACAAAGGCAGTTTCTGTCCCAAGCCATGTTTTCCCAGATAAACTCCAATCTGCTGCTAGTGGGCAACAGTCACTTGTATACTGAACATCCAGTAACAGGGTGGAAAAAACAAGTATGCTATCATAGCTCAATGCATTTTAGGAAAGGCAGGTTGCTTACCTCTATCATTCTTCGAGTGACCATCTGTGCATCACACATATGGGTGTTGTGCTTGTGCAGTGCCTAAGGCAGGAAAGATTGCAAAGCTAACGGTTTTTGGCGGGAAAACTCCGCTACCCTCCCCCTCAATGCTATAAATAGAGCGGAGTGTCCGCCATTTTCTCAGTCTTTACAAGACTGGATGTTGGCCCCCTCTAGGGAGAGATATATATTACAATGAATTCGTCAGGGACCATGAGTATAAAATGAAACATGGTACTGACAGAGGATCCACTCACTGACACCGAGTGGGGCCAGCAGGTGGGTTGCGTGAATGCACAGATGGCCACTCGAAGAACGACATTTACAGGACAGCAACCGTCGTGCCTGAAGCCCCAACAGAGACAGCACCTCACAAGGAGCTCTTGTGCTTAGGACCCTGTATCCAAAAGCCAACCCCGCAACCTAGCTTGGGAGTGGCTGAGCAGATAGCTGCACCTCCCCCTGACTCCCTGCCCATTGAGCAAACACCCGAGCCCACACCAAAGCAAGAGAGCCCCGAGAGAAAAGACACTACGAGTTCTACTCAGAAGGAGTCAGAGCGGGCTGTCCCTCCTCCTACTGACACTGAACTTCCTGAACATGACACAGGAGACGCAGGGGGCATAAGAGACTTTTCTCTAGCAACCAATCATAGAATTCTGAGAAGATATGCGCAAAGGCAGACCTTGTTACACCAGAACAAAGAAAGGCGTGACTAGGAGGGCTAGTCCCACGTGGGCTCGGGGAGAGACACCATTAGAGAATTAACATCTGCATTCCAAAGACCTCAACAGAAGAGCTTATCTGTAGAGTTGTAAATCTTGTAGACGAGTAGCAATAAAGGACTTTAGTTTTATTGCTCATGAACGTGTGGGTTGTTTACATGTTGAGCAGCACCTCGACAGCAACCTGCCTTTCTTCGTCGTGGCCTCTGTGCATCACACATATGGGTGATTAACAAGCTTACCAGAGTCGAAGGACGGGGGTGTCATCATCGAAGAATGGCGGAGAGGACTGCCCTACTGAAGGAGCATTCCTGTCTGGCACGCACATCAAGGTGATAATGCCTGGCAAAAGTGCATGGTGCAGCCCAAGTTGCAGCTTTACAGATGTCCTGAATTGGAATTCCCGCAGCAAAGGCGGAGGAAGCTGCTACTGCTCTCATGGAGTGACCCCCCGGAAAAACGGGTAAGTCCATTTTGGCAAGTTGATATGCCAGCACAATTGTTTGCACAATCCATTTCAAAAGTCTCTGCGAAATTACCGGAGAACCCTTGTCCTGCTCAGAATACTTCACGAAGAGATGGTTAGATTATTGAAAAGATTCTGTACGCGATCTGTAGAATGCTAAACAACATCGCACATCAAGAGTATACAGGGATCTTTCAATCGGGTTCGATGGCAATGGAAAGAAAGCAGGTAAAATAATGTCCTGATTAACATGGAATGGAGTGGCTACTTTGGGCAAAAATGTCAAATCTGTTCGAAGAACAACTTTCTCTTTGTGGAAGTTCAAATAAGGAGGATCTACTCGAAGAGCACAAAGCTCACTAGCTCTCCGAGCCAAAGTGACAGCTATGAGTAAGGGTAATAGACATAAGTCAATAGTCACCAGAGGTTTGCAGGGGGCTCTGGTGAGTGCTTGAAGTACAACTGAGAGACTCCAAGTAGGCATGACAAGATGAATTGTAGGATGAAGATTCTGTAGTCCTTTGATGAATCTTCTAATAATTGGTGGAGAAAAAACCGATGAACCCTGCACTTCACTGCGGTAGTAGGAGATCGCAGCTGTATAAACCTTTATAGATGAAGGTTTAAGTCCCGAATGATGTAACTCCAAAAGAAACTGTAGGATATTCTCAATAGAAGCCGACAAAGCAGTAAACAAATTGGATTGCGCGAAAGAGGAGAATCAATGCCACTTTGCCGCGTAGGATCTTCACGTTGATGGTCTTAGAGCAGATTCGATAATACGCTGGATATCTGGATCGAGAGTAATCGACCCAGAGGTAAAGTCTATCGGATCCGAGTGATGTCTCGGTTCCATACCTGGAAATTCCAAGTGTTCGTGTAGTCATCGGTACCAAGTCAGTAGCGTGGGTCATTGGATTCGCCAAGCTGTGAGGCTCAATGAAGTCAAGTCCAGGTGATGAACAGCTCCCTCTTGCTGCTTTATCAAATGAGGTATTGATGGTAGATGGAGAAAAGTGTTGTCGGACAGTCGAAGGAGAGTGGAGAACCACGCTTGATGGAGCCACCAGGGTGTGATCAAGATTCCCATAGCGTTGTCGTGGATGATCTTCAATATGACCTTCATAATCAGTGGAATCGGAGGGAAAGCGTAAAAGTTGATGTTGGACCACGGAATCATAAGGGCATCCCCTGTTGATTCCGGTCTGATGCCCGCCCAGGAGCAGAATGCTTTGCATATCCTGTTCTCGTGGGTAGCGAACAAGTCCATGTCTGGATGTCCCCAACGCAGGAAAAGCTGATGGCAAATCTGTCGATCTAACTCCCATTCGTGAGTCGTCGACAATCACCTGCTCAACACATCAGCTTCTTCATTGTCGGTACTGGCTAGATGAACCGCCAGGAGAGTTATGTGTTTCGAAATGCACCAGTCCCAGATCTTCATCAACAGATGAGCTAGAGAAGTGGATTTCATCCTGCCCTGTTTGTTCACATAGAACACAGCAACCATGTTGTCGGATGCAACCTGAACCACGTGTCGCTGGACAGTATACTTGAAGGATTGGAGAGCCTTGAAGATCACCAGAAGCTCAAGATAGTTGATGTGCTTGGCTGATTCCTGTCAGTCCCAAGGGCCCTGCATTTGAAGCCCTGCACATACGGCACCCCAACCAATCAGTGATGCATCAGTATGAAGAGTCAGGGTTGGATGAGGTGAGTGGAACGGAACACCTACATTCAGATTGTCTGGAACTGTCCACCATGATAATGTGTGTAGGACGGACAGCGGAAGACGAATTGGTTTGCTGGGCAAATCCCATTGTGGGTGAAACATCCTGTTGAAGTATAACTGAAGTGGTCGCATTCGAAGCCTGGCATGAGGAACGGTGGCCACCGAAGCAGCCATTTAAACCAGAAGCTTCTGCATCGAAAGAGCTGGAACAGTCCTGTCTCGTCGAATTCGATGGATCCATGAGCAAAGACTGTCTTGATGAGCCGGAGAAAGGAATGCCCTTGCTAGGGTGGAGTTGAGATGTGCCTCAATGAAATCGATCACCTGTGAAGGTAGAAGGGACGATTTTTCAAGATTAATACACAGTCCCAAATCATCCAGCAGAGTACAAGTTGTATCCATGGCTGAGAGAAGACCTTCCCGGGGCAGGGAAACTATTAACCAGTTGTCCAGGTAAGGGTACACTTGGATACCCTGAAGGTGTGCACACACTGCAGCCATGCATTTTGTGAAGACTCATGGTGCGGTGGCTAGTCCAAATGGGAGTACATTAAATTTGAGTATGTCGGAACCAATCGTAAATAGTAAGAGACGTCTATGGGAGGGATGAATAGAAATATGAAAGTAGGCATCTCTTAAGTCCAGGGAGGCGAACCAATCCTCTCTCCTCAGCAATGGAAGGATATTTTGAAGAGTAGTCATCCAAAACTTCTTAGGCTTGATAAACCTATTAATATCCCTTAAGTCCAGGATCAGACGGAGACCACCATCCCGCTTAGGGACAGTAAAATATCTCGAACAGAATCCATGAAGTCCCTTGGAACGTTTAAGTTGTCGGATCGTTCCTTTACGAAGCAGTTGGAGAACTTCGTCTACTAGCACCGATGAACGAGGTGTAAATCGGATCGGGCTTGACGGAGGAACGATGTCAAATTCTATTCTATATCTGAGCTGAATAATGGATAAAACCCACCGATCAGATGTGATGGACTCCCAAATGGGGAGTCGGCTTTGTAGCCGATCCCCAAAAGGGAGAGGGGAGGGTGGGTGTCGGAGAAGAGGAGAGGTTCGCCGAGCCCGTCAGCGTTGACGCTTCTTGGAGTTGAACTGGTGGTGGCCCTGCTGGAAGCATTGTTGTGGAGGTTGCTTCCGATGCTGCTGACACTGCTGGAATTGCTGTCTAGGTGGGAAATGCTGAGGTCTATACGATGGGCGGGACCAGGACCACTTACGTCGAGGCTGGGCTGCAAGTTCCATCTGATGAGCGGTCATCCGAGACTCGTGGATAAACTTCAGCTTGTGGTCCGTCCTCGCGTGAAACAGGCTGGAGCCGTCAAATGGCATTTCTTCAATGTGCCGTTTCATTTCCTCCAGAAAATTGCAGCTCTGGAGCCGTGCATGACAGCGGAGAGAGATGGCACCGACCAGAGCCCTGGAGTCGGAGTCAACGTAGTGCCTTGCCATTGATAATTGTTAGAAGGTGACTTGCATGGCTTCTTTAATAAACACTCTAGCCAGGTCTCTCTGCTGGTCCAATAAAGAAGCAGTGATGTTATCAAGCTTCTGCATAAGGAAGTATTGATACCAGGCCAGCGTTAATTCATAATTGGAGATATGAAGCCCGAGTCCAGAGGCTGCATAGACTTGGTGCACCAACGTATCAATCTTCCTTCCTTCTTTATCACGAGGTGCCGTATGGCCCCTTGACTCTCGTCCTTGGGATGATTCGACCACTACCGAGTTCGGTTTTGGGTGATGCAGAAGGAATGGTATGTCCTGCTCCCAAACTCAGTACATCACCTCGTACCGACGCGACGTAGGCTGGGGTTGAGCCGGTAGGTCCCAAGGTTGCAACATGGCCTGGCGGAGAGTTGTTATCAAGGGCAGGTTGATGGCAGCCGATTGTTCACCCCTAACAATGTCATAAAACTTGTCGGTGCTAGGGTCGATATGATGTTGTGCCTCGACCTCTAGTGACCAAACAAGTCTTGCCATCAGTTCTCCGAAAGTGACATGAGGGTCTTCCGGAGATCCTGGCCCCTAAGTAGTAATCGCCAAGCCCGGCGAGGTCAATGCCACCTCGGACTCTTCCGAGTCGGTCCCGTACTGCAGCGGTCTGCTGGAAGAAGAGTTCCCTGGCGAGGTGGGGTGCCCCAATCCCACCGGTCTGGAAGTGGACAGAGCCCCTCTCAGAACTGGGGAAAACGTATGCTCCCGAGCCGATGGACAGTAAGCGTAGGAAGGGTAGTCCTCCCAACCTGTGCGGTGACTGCCATAGTGGGGCTGGTCCCATTCCTCCATGGGTCAGTCCGAGGAGTGACATCGGTGCCGTGGCGGAGAGGTAATAGATTCCACAGTTGGCCTAGGATGAGGCATCGGTGTAGGCGAACGAGCCCTCAGTGGAGAATCACAGATCTCCCCATCCAAGATCAATTTGTGCAACGGCACATCGGGTCGCTCAGGAGATGAATGCACCAAGTGAATGACCCACTTAGGAGACCCTGGTGGAGTAACCTGCATGGCAGTCTGCAGGGTCGGGCCCGTTGGCGTTGGTACCATCACGGCCGCTGGGACCGATGGCATGGAGGAACCCGAATCGCGGTGTCAAGCATGATCGGGTTTTTTAGGCTTGTGGGCCATCTTATCCGCCTTATCCTTCTTTGCCTTTTTGTGGCCAGAGGATTTTTCAGAGCTGCCATGTTTCCTCTTCTCCCTCTGTTTGAGGGGGAGAAGAAGGTTGTTGGGCCTCCATAATCGGGGCACCATCAGCCGATGGGCGCGGTGGGGACGCAGCAGAGGCGGAAGCAGGTTTCGCGGCCAGTTGGTCGGACTGCATGAGGGCCTGGTCCCACAGCATTTTCCTCAGGTGGTTCTCCCAATTTTTACACGCCTGTTTAGTGAAGGCCCGACAATGGCTGCACTTGTCAGTTCTGTGTCCCTCACCCAAGTAGAGGAGACACGGGTCATGTGGGTCAGTAGGGGACATTTTCGACCCACACTGGGAACATTTGCGGAAAGCCGCCCGCTGCGCCACCGGAAAGAGGAAATAAGAAAGAAGATAGTAAAGAGGAAAAGATAATCTTTTTGTTTTTTTGTTTTTTGAAAGCTAGAGAGTGAACGGGAGAAGAACTCGAACAGGAGAATACACTTGGGAGATATAGATAATAGCAATCAACAAGGGTAGATAACGCAGATCAATACTAGCGAGAGAGAAAGGCTTGAGGCACAGCGAACGGCAGTTGCAAAAGACTGAGAAAATGGCAGACACTCTGCTCTATTTATAGCACTGAGGGGGAGGGGAGCGGAATTTTCCCACCAAAAACCGTTAGCTTTGCAATCTTCTGGTCTTAGGCACTGCGCAGGCGCAGCACCCGTATATGTGATGCACAGAGGCCACGACGAAGAACCAGATGGTCACATTTGCTGGGGGTGGGATGTTCATCAATGCAAACAGATTTATGACCTGCTGGTTAGTAGCCTCAGCTGAAGTTCATTAAGTACATTTGAGTAACAAGTTATACAAAATGAATAAAAAGAAGATAATTCTGCATATCCAAAGAACATGATAGAAAGAGGACCCTTCCTCCAAGAGGTGAATGCAGAGACTGCTTTGAAATGGCCCCTGAAGAAAATGCTAGCTGAGCATTTCCACACAATTGTGGAAATGCATTAAAGTATTATCAAATCTAATACACAGTGTGCGAAAGAATACTCAGAAGCAAAACTATTGCTTCCCCTGCCCCCTCAATGCCAAAGATAGGAAACACACTGCTGCTACTTTCCAGCTTACAAAGATGAGGAAAAACAATTGGGGTTTTCCCTATGCTCTTCATTTCACTGCTGCACAATTCATAGCAATCCATCCTTCAAGCAATGGGAAAGTCTGAACAGTGCTTTCCCACACTTGTCTAACTCTGTCAGGGAAGTGCTACACAGCAATCACATTCACTGCACATACATCAGATTTCTCCCGCTGAACCCATAAAGAAGACTTGCATTTAGACACACTGTTTAACACCCAGCTATGTATGCAATGTTCAAACATCTCACTGGGTCAGGGTCCCAGATCTGGCGCATGCACTGCCAGAAACGGGTACATGGACCAGATGTGTCTGCTGCATAAACTATGAAGCTGCTTTTGTTAGTGGACAAATACTTGTAGCTACGAGCAGGGTCACAGCATTAGCCTAAGGTTTTGTGACAACATGCAAATACCACCACGGAACGGGGGAGAAATCTGTTCCATTCACAATTTAAAATTTGTTCAGCTTGTGTTTACTTTAATTAATTCTGAACTTTTGAACCAAGACAGAAACCAAAACTCAGTTATCCTTTGAAATGCATGCTTCCTCAAATTCTGCAATGTAGTTCACCAAACAAACAGGTATGCAAAACATGTCCACTAGAGGAAACTGCATATAACATGCATATAACTTTTTTCAACTTTATATATTTTTCAGATGTATCACAAGTATTGCTGCCAAAAGATGCATCTTAGACAAAACTGGATTAAAATGCATCTATTGAGGAAAATGCACACAAAAATGTGTACAGAATTTTTACAAAATCAAAGTTCAGGAAGAACTGACTTTATGCTAAGAAAAATGAGAAGCTGAAACTAAAAATGCTAAGAAAAATGAGAAGCTGAAGAATCATCCATCCCTGATAAACTTTCAGTGCTACATTTTTTTAAAAAATACTGGGTCTGTATTATCAGAAGATTATTAAGAGAGGAAAGGGCAAAGTTTAATTTTAAAAAGGGAGGTGCAATATGTACAGTGGGACCCCTGTGTCTGCACAGATAGGCTCCAAGCCCCCCCCAGCAGATGCCTGAAACTGAGTAACAGCAAACATTATACAATACACAGTAGCAAGCGGGTGCCTCTGGGTGCTGGTAGCACGTGGCAAAATAAACTCAAACTACATATTTCTTTTTCCCAATTTTGTTTGTTATTACCTGAGCACTTCAAGTCTTCCTTTAGCGCTTTACAGCACTTTAGGTCTTCTCTTTCGGGCCAAGGTCAACCAAAAATGTAGCAACCAAGCCAGCAGATACGGGGGTCCTGCTGTATTTGTTTCTTTGAATAACCAGTATAGCCACAAGTAGAAGAAACAGTACTCAACAGGGCATGGTTGGGGCTATAGCAGCTCAGTATTTCTTCTTCTACTACTCAGCTGGAACTATATTAATTTCTAAAAGTGAAAACCATCATTTTAGAATCACTCTGAAGTACTTGCACCTTCACCTTATTCACCTAGTGAATAAAGACCTATGCCTCTTATTATAATGTTTTGATATCTGAAGCAATTACATAGCGGACACCTAGTGGCAGTCACAGATCTACACATCTTTCCATCATTTGGCAGTAAAGTAAACCAAGTGCTATAGATTCAGCTTCCAGCCTCAACTTAAATTTCACTTAATAGCATAAGCACATCAAAATAATGATAAACTTAAAAGCTGAAATATTTTTAAATTGGTTTTATAAAACTTTTAAGCCAGACTGTTTACTTCTAGGCTGTTCCAAGTCCTTTAAACTGGCCCAAAATATTGTATTACACAAATTTAACTTTCTTACTTGTTCTTTATTTTGTGCACACACAACATTGAGGGAGAAAATATTTCTTAAAACACCATCAGGTGTTCTACTGCAAGCCTCTGTTGGGTTTTTTCTTCTCCAGTTCAATAAGAGAATTTTATCTAACTTTTTTTTCTTCCAAAATTTCTGAATCCACAGTGATGGATTTCATAGAAAAGAATAACCCTACCAACTCTCTTCTATCTTTCTATCAAAACAGCAGTTCCTATTAGTATTAATCCACATACATAAATTGGTTCCCTTTGAAAAATAAAGGATATGGAACTTGTGACCTTCCAAATAAGGTTGCATTCCAACTCCCATCAACTTTAAGCAATGGCCATGTTGGTTGATGCTGATAAAGTGCAAGAGCCTCCTATCAGAGCTTGATCCTTATTAGAGTCAGGTCATCACGATAAAGTCTCTTTAGCTCTTAAGGCAAAATTAGATTTCATGTGGGGAATGTTTAACTGGATCTCTCAATGTCCTTTTCTTTGGTTAAGAGCTGCAAAGGAAGCCACCAGACTATGGTGCTTTGGGAACATTCCTCTTCTCTGCAATGTCATAGCTAGCAGCTCCTGGGACGGGGAAGAATTAAAATCAGGGAAATGGTGCAAGGTTTTGTTCTGTTTTTAATCCTCTCTGAATACTGAGACATGTTCCAAATTGCCTCCCCTCACATTGCCCTTTCTGATGGGACAAAAATGTGATAACAAATCTCAATCTAATCTTGAACCTACCATAGAAGCAGTATATTTAAGTGACTGCTTTTCAACAATGTTGAAGCTTTGTATTTATATACATACACATGCACACACTTGCATGCATGTGTGGGCAGCATGCCTCTATGTGTAAATGTGTGTATAAATATTTCTTCTAAGGTTGTAAGCAAACGGCATAGAGAATCTTAGGAAAAACCAGTTTAACAAAAAGTAGGAAGAAACAGCACCTTAAAAAGAAATGAGTAAACGTCTGCCCTAAATAGAAGCCATACTAAGTTGATCTACTAATGAAATAGATGGGGAATGATTTTGTAGGGTGGACAATCAATTGAACTGGGAACTGATTACTTTATTGTGATGCTTGTATACCACTTTGAAGGCCTAAACTTGTAAACATAAATAAATTGGCAACTGTCAATAGAAGTATGAAACAAGTCATTTGCCATTATTGCCAGCAGTTACTGCTGTGCATTTGCAGTCCTGTCCATGATCATTTGGACAATTCTGTCTATCCTGATTGTGGTTTTAATCAGAACAGGGATATATGGCTGTTAACAAAAATGCTGGAAAGATACCTGCCAGGACAGAACCTTTTTAAAAAATTAAACTGCATGGGGAAAGAACTAACACTGAAAGGAAGGGCAGTATTGGTTGCAAATGTTGAGGAATAACGAGCTTGGATCAGTTTATAAAGAGTCAATTGAGCTTCTACTAATTGTTCATGCCAGTTATGCATAACTGACATCATTCTGTAAGCAGCAGGACATGATACTGTGCACAGCAGTGCTGCGCATATTATTTTAATTACTTGTGTCTGACATCTAACGTTTCTATGCAAACATCATCCCTGGCATTTTACAGCTTCTACTGCAAATATTTTCAGATGGTGAAGTACCAAACATTTTGTTAACAAAATAATCTAATATGCAGCTAAATTTGCAAGATGCATCATGTACATAGATGCACACACATTTGATTTAGATTACACCACATGCCAAAATGGCTAAAACTCAGATGAAGCTCATTACAGCACTGAAGACTTCAAGAGTCTGTTTGATCTGCCATCAAAAGCCATAGCCTTGGTTTTTAACACAGGATCACCTAACATATAAATAAGAGGAACCACATTGGTTCAGTCCAAAACCCTAAGTTATCCAGCATTCTGTTTCTACAGTGGCCAACTGGATGCCTATGGAAACTACAGAAGGAACCGCACCCTTCTGGACACGTTATCCAGGAATTGGAATTGAGGGGTGTACTAGATCTGATGCTAGATCTAATACATAGCCATCATAACTAAAGCCCATTGATCTCTTTTCCTCCATTAATTTGTCTAACCCACTTTTAAAGCCATTTCAGTTGGAAGGAATCACTGCATCCTGTGCAAGTAAATTCCACAGGTTACTTTGGTCTGATCTACACCGAGGGTTTCATGGGTATTTTAATGCTTGGCTCACTGGCACATCAAGCAATGCACACTTCAAACCACCCTACTCACAGCTATTCCCCCTCAATATACCATTGTTCTTCAGACAATCTTTACCACTTTTCTGGTGCTTGTGGTTTTCCATGTATTGCAGAGACGTGTGTTTCAATCAAGGGGTATTATAACTAGTAGGGGTGTAGTTTTAAAGTTTTTCGTACCCCTGCCATTCCTCCCCGCCCCCTTTGTTCCCAGGTCTTTTCTTATAGTGATTTTAATGGGATTTGCAGGCACGAAAGCTCTCCTCCTGTCCTTCCTTCCTTCCTTCCTTCCTATCATATGGGCGCTTAGCAAAATAACCCCTCATCACTGCAGTCTCCCAGGAAAGAGAAGGGAATGAGAGGTGGTGGTGAAGAGAGGCAAGGGGAGGAGCGGCAGCAGTAGGGGGCTTTTTGCTGGCTGCTACCATGCAAGGGCAGTTCATGCGCACACACATCCTTCTCTTCCGTATGTTGTTCTGTTTTCTTGCAGTTACCTTTGACTATACAAATATGGTGGAGTGAAAATCCAAACTGTTATTTTTAAAATTCTGTTGCTTTCCACCATCCAAGGTACGCATTCTGTAAGCAGAATCCAAAATGAAAAGAAACCAGAGGCAGCAGCTTATCCTTCCCAGTTACAAAGCAACATGTGGCAAAAACTTGCATAACAAAGTGACCTTTCAACCTCTTCCTACTTCTCCTACAATTAGAACACTGGGTTTTCTCGGGCAATTGATGATTTTTTAAACACAGTGGCTACTGGATCTGCATGTGGCTCAGTTAAAACTATTAGACTGAGAAGAAAACCTGCCACAGACAGCTGACTCACACATGGAAGGGGCTCTGTGTTGATCCCTTCCAGGTGATCTGTGAAGGAGTATTCCCCTACATCTTTGTTTGTTTATTTATTTATTTAAAACATTTCTATGCCGCCCCCATCACAACAAAGCCTCGGGGTGGCTCAACAGTTTCTCACACTGTTCAGCTTCACTGGTTGTTCCTGTGTTCTAGTCTTGTAAGAAAGTAAGCAGCTTTTTCTTCTCCATTCCATATCTAATTTCATAAGCCTCTGCATATCCCCACTAACTTGCCTTTTTCTAATCTAAAAAGTCTCAAGCACAACCTTGGCTTACATGGTAGTTGCTTCAGCTCTTTCAATGTTCTTTTCCTTTACTGCACACTTTTTCATAGAATCATAGAACAGTATTGGAAGGGACCAGAGGGCCATTGGGTCCAACCCCTGCTCAGTGCAGGACACTGAGGTTAACTATCCCTCTCAGATGGCTGCCCAGTTGCATCTTGAATGTTTCTAGTGTGGGAGAGCCCACAACCCCACTAGGTCATTTCTTCTATTGTTATACTGTTCTAACAGTCAAGATTTTTTTTTCTGATATCTAACTGGAATCTGGCTTCCTGTGACTTGGGCCCATTATTCCATGTCCTGCATTCTGAGATGTTCAAGAAGAAATCCTGGTATTTCCCTTTGTGACAACCTTTCTAGTACTTGAAGACTGCTACATATCTACCCTCAGCTTTCTCAAGGCTAAAACATGCCCAGTTCTTTCCATCTCTCTTCATAGGGCTTTTTTCAGTGCCCTGATCATCTTTTGTTGCCCTCCTCTGAACTTTTTCCAGTTTGTCTGCATCTTTTTTGAAGTGTGGTACCCAGAACTGGACACAAGACTCAACATGGGGCCTAATTACTGCCAATTAGAGGGGAACTAGTACCTCCTGTCATTTGGAAGATGTATTTCTAAAGCAGCTCAATTTAGCCTTTTCCTCTTTTTTCTTTTTTTTCTTTTTTTGCAGCTACACAGTACTGTTGGCTTATATTCAACTTGTGATCCACAACAATTCCAAAATCCTTCCTGCTTAGGATATTGCTGAGCCAAGGATCTCTCATCTTGTAACTGTGCATTTTGTTCCCTTTTCCTAGGCAGCTTGATTTTCATTTTTTCCCCTCAGTATGCGCATTTTTCATAGCAGCTGCAAACTAGATCAACATTTTCATGGAACTTTCCACATCAGCACACATGAGATGCATCACTTTACACTTGCCTTCACTGAACCACAAATATCATTTTAATTCCCAATGTGATGACATCCTTTTGGAGCCCTTCACTATCTTTTCCCTTAGGCACCCCAAATCATTGGGTGTCATCAGCAAACCTGGCTATCTCACTGCTCACTTCCTCCTTCAGATCATTTAGGGTGAAGTTAAAAAATACTGGTCCCTACAGATCTTGGGGGTCCTCCATTGTGAGAACTGATCATTCAGTCCCTATACTTTGCTTTCTGTTCTTTAGCCAGTTCTTGATCTGTAAATGGACCTCTCCTCTTATCCTATTTCTATGACAGCTAAGGAGGCTCAGGGGTCTTTGATGAGGGATTTTCCCAAATGTCTCTTGAGAATCCAAGAAATTGTCTGCAATATCACACTGCTCATTGATATTCTCTTAAATAGTGAGCATGGCTGCACATACCTTTGCAGAAACCATATTGATGCTTCTTCAGCAAGACCTGTCCTTGCTAAAAATGATTGTTATTTATCTTTAACACTGCCTTCCCCCCATTTACCTGGAAAAAATGTTAGGATAACCAGCCTGTAATTTCCTGGATGCCCTGAATTCCTTTCTAAAACTGGCTGTATACCAGTTTTATGCTTCCATAAAAGGGATGGCTCAATTTTTTCTACCTTCCCTGGTACAAAGAGCCTTGGGAACAGCCCAAGAGGTTCATTCCAAGATCTACTGGCCACCCCCTTTCATAAGCAAAGATCACTTGCAGCTGTGCTTTCCCTTGACAGCTTGCCTTTTGTCAACTATCAAGGGAAAACAAGCTAAAAAATAAGCCTATTTGCTGCCTCCTTATATCAATGTCCATGGTTGATACCTACTGCATTTTGAGAGCAGGCACCATCCAGGATATTGCCCAGTAAGGCTTCCTATTTCAGGCCCATACACGTATGCACTTCAAACACTTGTACAAGTCCAACTATGTTTTTAAAAGATTACAAAAAACATGCATACATATTGAGGGTGTTAAAAAAATCAGGCAGACCAGTGACAGCCCCTCCAATCTGCTGCTTGGGCACTCTAGAGGAGCTGTCACAGGCTGTGAACTTAAGAGATCACAAAAAGCAAACTCTGAACACAAAAAGGGGAAGAAGCCATGACCATTGTCAGTGAAAAGGGGCTCCCAGCCAGTCAGGGGAACCAACCTGGTAATACTCTCTCCACTATGCTACTTTCGAATTAGTAAAATATCATTGACAGTGGCATGGTCAAGCTCTGGAAGAGTAAGAAAGGGTTTTGTTGCTTCCCAGGATCTATTAAAAGAAGCAGGCCAAAATTTTGCTGCCTAAATAAGCAAAATGTGTGAAGAAATCCCGGTCACCGGAGAAGACCTGGCAACAAGGCCTTTTTACCACTTTCACAACTCTTTTTCTTCCAGACAGACTTGTAGAGCAGCCTTCCCCAATCTAGTACTTTCCCCAACCTAGTACCTTCCAGATGTAGAACTACAGTTCCCAGCATCTGAAAGCTGTACCTAAATACAGGCTCATGTAAAACTTAAGAGATGTTGTGGGCTGGAAAATACATGGAAAAATTTGGAAGAAATCTTTAACAGACCCTCTCCAAGAGGCAGAATTTGACCCAAAGGGTCCATTCTTGACCCTTGGTCATACCTGTTTCTCTGCATTTTTTTTCTTGTCTTTAGCTACCACATATTCCACTTTTTGAAGAAGTCCTTCCATTATTACAGGAGACTGCTGAGAAAAGGCAAGCTCATAAGGTCCTAAGCTTATAAACTTAGCTTCCTCTCCATGTTTTCCCAATCACTTCAATTTAAAGGACCTGTTCTAATGGAGTCTTGCAGTCATCTTATGATTGCCTTTAAATATGACAGACAAGGTTACAAATTAAAAGTTATGCAGTTATCACTAGAGAAAGCAAAATAACGGACTGAAAGCACTTCTTAGTTTGATGACCAATCCCTTAGACTTCAACATTTAAACAAATACTGGAAAGTTTACCTTCAAAGAAGCTTTTGACTCTAAGGTAACTGACACTGAGACGCAAAACAGAGAGTTTGTCCAGTTTAGATATTATATCTGGTGGGAAAGGCAGGAGGCTGGCCAGGTGATCTAGTTCGGCATTCAAGCGGTCTCTGTGTCTCTTTGAAGGATTAGACTTTCCATTCCCAAGCAGGAGCCTCCTGTTCGTGAAGAAAAGAGGTTACCAAGGCCCAACTTCATGAATTCATATAGGCAAACGTAGTTTTCATTATCTACTTTCAAAGGAGAATATCTATGACATTTTCTGTTTACCATACTTCAGCTCAGCAGAATTGTACTACTATGAGATAAGGATGAAGATAGTGCAAATAAGATTTCAGCTGTGTCAGAAGAAGCAATTGGGATTTGTAAGAAGAACCTGTTTTCTGGCATTACAGAGACCAAATTAAACATTGGCTGTGCTTTATAATATTTACAAAATTAATCTCGTATAGTATGTAAATAAGGAAACCCTTCCCCCTGTAGTGAAAGCCCAGAGGCGCTTCACAAAAAAGTCACCAATTCTGATTAAATGAAAGGTGTAGAGAGTATAAGAGAATGGAGTACAGAACATCAGCATAGAGCAGGAGCATAGGATTTGCAGTACATCATATTTACAACCAAAGGGTTAGAATTAAAAATTTGTGATGATGGTATTAGTAGCCATTGATCATGCAAACTGGGTCACTATCAGCCATTGCCAATGGAGAAACTATACATTATATGGTTTTTACCAAGACTGCAGTGCATGGACAAGGGTTACTTAACTTTTCCCTCTCTAGCTAGACCTCAACAGAAACCCTGCAATTTAAAAATGAAAGTAATTAAAGGTGTCATGTTTAGACAGAAAAATGTCCCTACACTTCCAGTAAGATCAGCTAGGTCATTTTTCCTATCTAAGCATACACAGGATTGCACCCTAAAGTAATTAAATAAAGGAAAAAAGTATATATGATGTTTTAATGATGTGTTCCTTCAGCAATTTAAGTGGAGTGTGGTAAAGGTTCTACCAGAGACTCGAAAAGGCTTGGTTAAACTCTGGGTTCTTCTATTTAACACACCTGATGAAAATTACTTGGAATATCACTCTTCTTATGTTTTCTCTCAGAGACATGAGCCATCTTACATCAAGGTACCTCTCTGCTTAAAGTATTAGTATACATAGAATTTAGTTTAGTGACAAGTGGAGAATAAAAATAAGTATGTGCAAAAATATGTATTTCCTATCACCAAACTGTTACTGGGTACTTGCTTAAACATGGCTTTGCTGGAGAATGCTGAGAGTTGTAGGACTTTTTCCTTCTAAGCATGCACAGGGCTAAACCCTAAGCCTTATTTCAAAGGCTAAGCGGGGGGTGGGGGGGATACTTCTATTAAATGAAGCCAAAGATATCCTGATTTTATACCAGTTTAACTTGCACAGTGCTGACCAAAGGTGTGATATTTGGAGATGAAATGTGTTGAGCAGCCAAAAATTCTGCCATAAATCTCTAGTTCCTCTCAGGGAACTACAATTCCCAGATGTTCCTGCATTTAAAGAATGATTGAATGATTAATAACAGAATGAATCTCTTTTAACACTATGTTTAAAGAAGGCGCAGTTAGGATTCTATGTAATAGATGTTTTAAATGTAGTATGCAGCCCACAAAAAGATACAGATTATCTAGGTGGGAGAGTGCTGTCCCAGTCAATGGGGGACATATTTGGCTTACAATATACAGGGGAGTGCAAAAGCAGGCAAACAGTTATGAGAGTTATACAGAGTTCCTCAACCTGTGCCAAAGTGTGCTTGAGTGTAGAAACTAGACTACAGGAATGTGTAAATGCTGAAGGCCAGCAATTTGAGCACTCAAGAGATTGTACTTAATTGCACTTTGCATGTTATCCTTATTGCGACTTAATAAAGCTATTGTTTTTTCATAGTAAAAACTTATACCTACTTTTGCACCCCTCTGTATACTGTCCTAACGCAGATCATTGTATACTGTTAAACTTCAACTAAGGAGAAGTTTAATGTGTCAAATCCTATACCAGCCATTAAAATTATGGGTAACCTCCAGCAATTCTCTATTTCTCATTCTAACATAACCTAGCAAGGATGTTATAGGGATAAAGTAAGAAAATGGGGGGGAAAGGAAAACATATGGTTCAATTCGTTGGAAGAAGTGGGGAGGTGGGGGGGGAATTTATGTCAAAGGTTGCTGTGAGAATATATGGTATGAATAATTAACAGAATAAAATAATGATAAATACTTAACTGTTTTTGAACAGGTTTTCGCCTTTTTCTCCCAGCATACAAGCATTCTCCTGGTGGAATCATTGTTCTGACATAGAGGCTGAAAAACATATTCCAATACATTCAATTATTGTTCTTCTTCCCAAGTTCTGCTGTTATAAAGAGGCATGTAACAGAGGCAACCTTCTTTACTGAATTGCCCATCTGGTGTAAGCCAATTCCTTAGCTTTACATTGTTTTATATGAATATTCTATATACAAACAGTTTAAGGGTGCAGACTACTGGGATACCCGTTAGCCCTGAGCATGGAGGTTTATGGTGAGCTGGTGCAGAGCAGGAGGAGTGGCAGAAGTAATCTCTAGGTTCTCATCCTCCCATCCTACATTGGGCTGTCTGGCCAGCTAGCAAAAGTGGGCTCCCATAAAAATGTTTTAAATTACAAAATCTATAGATTCTCCACATTTTAATATCATTTATCTCGTTTGGCGTTCTCTTAATACAACAAGCATGCTATAAGTATATGCATTAATATGTTCCTTTATTGGAAATCCCAGATTTGGGAAATAATGACATCTTGCCTACAAATGAGACTGCACACATGTAAGGAAGAAAAGAAATGGCCCAAAGAATACAGAGGTTGGTCATCCTTCATTATTTTTTTAATTTCTTTATTCCACTCCTCCCCCAGAAAGCCTATGAGATAGGGTGGTAACAGAAGTAGTGACTTGCACAAAACTCCAAGGGGCACTTTATGGCTCAGAAAAGATCTGAACCCGGGACCAAACCAAACACACTACCTTCTCCTCCTCCATAGCACTTTTTTTGGACATTCCTCTTTCATACAGAGATCTTCAAGACAATTTTCACACGTTTAAAAGACTAAAGATTAAAAAAGATTAAACTAATGACTTGTAGCTTCATGAATCTGTCTTTATCTTAACATTTTATCAAGTTATCTTCATCAATGCATAAAATCATGTGCTGCAATAAGGAGAGGAGTTGGTTTTCTGTTTATATATTTGAGTTTTTTCAGCCTTGTAAACTCTCCTGGAATCAGTTTTGATAGAGAGCAGTAAAATGATATAAATGAATAAAATGAATGATGTTTGAAATATCCTGCCACCACTCTTTTCCTGGTTTTTTAGCATGCTATGCTCTGTGTGATGTCATATCCTATTATGATGTACTATAACAAGTCATGACATCTCCTGCCTGAGAGCACAAACTGGAAGCAGTCATTTTAAAGAGCTATGGCATGCAAGTGGGCAGGCTCAGTAAACCCTACTTACCACTGTATCTCATGCTATCTTGATAATACTTTCTGCTCTACTAAATTAAAACCCTCAGAAAGAACATTTAGGATGCACTGCAGTCATATGGATAAAACAGTCGATGGGAACAGTTACTAGGGAATGAGGACAGGTGACAGGAAAGGACTGACAGAAGCTAGAAAAAGTGGTAGCTAACAGATCTGCTTCATCTTATCTCTGCTGAGGGGGACAGGGAATACTTTTTTCAGATTTTGTTGGTTCTGCACCATTTGAACATGTGCTCATTCCAGTATAAAAGGAAGGAGCAGCAATGAGGCACACAAAATCCTATCAGCACAAAAAAGAGTTTAGTAGGAATTTAACCTTCAAATCAGCTATAAGCATGCCATGTTAGCCCTACCATCTTATGTTAAACTTAGGGAGGCATCACATTTTCTCTCCCAAATGAACCAATGCTTTCATGTTTACTTATTCCAAAGGACACAGGGATGGGGAAAATCAACATCCATTCAACTCAATTACCACCATCTGGTACCCAACTGAATTTGACATCATGACCAAAAATGTACTTGTCCCACAAATTCCCATAGGAGTTCTACTGTTTCCTGCCAACCACACTGCATTAATGGAAGAGGCTTGACAGAAGAATTCCTTGCAATGTAGATATGAACATGAAATATTGCTCCCAACCTCCAAGTCCCTTAGTGCAGTCAAACCTGTCCATGGCCATCACTTATAACATGACTGGGCTGTTTTATTTATTAGATTTATATCCCTCCTTTTTCTTTCTTTTTTAAAAACTCAGAGCACTTTACATCATTCTCCTCATGCTCTCAATCTTATCTCTACTACTACAACCCTGTGAGGTAGGCTGGGCTAAGAGTCTGTGACTGGCCCAAAGTCACTCTCTTGGCTCCATGATTGAGCAGGCATCAGAACCCAGACTGCCTGAGTCCAAGACTCAGGCTCTTAATCACTACACCATACTGGTTTTAGTGTATTTCACATGGGGTTGCCCTTTAAAATTATTCAGAAGCTTCAGCTATACAAAATGTTCTACTACAATGCTTATAGGGGCCAAGTGCTGTTACCATATGACCTCAATATTGGGCAAGTAGCTTTGGTTGCCTGTTCATTTCTGACTGCAAGTCAATGTTTTGTTTATTACCTATAAAACTTTTTATGGCTTAGGCTAAAAAAGAAGTTTTAAAACTGTTAAAATCTATGCAAAATGTCAATTTGCTCCTGAAATCTAATAGGTTACCTTACCAAACTGCAGGTGCAAAATTAAGATGGTAAGGTGGTTAACCTTCTTCAAATATTTTGCATTTTTAAGTCCCTTTAATGACTCTTAAGTCCTATAACTGACAGGATAATTCCATGCTAGTACAAGTGGTTAATGAATTGTCTATAGAAAAAAAGTATCACTTTTCATTTTTGCATTGCATCTGAATTTAAAGACATTTTAATTTTTTGTATAGTTTTTATGAATCTTCAGCATTCTCAGAGTAAATGTAACTTAATGTGGGGTAGGTATGTGTGTGCTTACAAATAAGACCACAAAACATTATTGGTGCGTTTGCAGCAGGGTAACATCCAAACTAAGAAACAAAGCTTTTTAATTAATTCTACTAACTGTTATTTATGTTTTAATTATGTTGTGAGCTGCCCCGAGGCTTTGTTGCGATGGGGGCAGCACAGAAATGTTTTAAATAAATATACAGCTTACACTGCTTAAGCAGTCAGACCTCATTCTCTGTTTGTTATTACTTCAGAATGCCATAGGTTTTTTTTAATTGGAAGCATGTATTTTCCAACATCACTAGACACACATACATTGGGGAATTTTAAAAAAATAACATTTTAGCTCAATTCAGAGAAGAACTTCAAGCTGTCAAACTACATCTGTTCTTTTTAATTCAATTTAATTTTGACCTAACTAGTTAAAAATGTGCTGTTCAATGTTGTCCCAAAGGATGCCTAGCAGCAAACATACTATAGCTAAAAGTAGCAGCTACTTAGTAATACAAAAGAGGACTGCAAAACATTCAGTTCCTGAGGTGAAAAATCCAACATCTCTCCAACCAATTTAGCAATAAACTGAACTGACAATTTTACTTGCTTTTAATTAGGTCTAAAATCTGCCACCTAAGATACCTCCTTTATTTTACCTAAAAATGAGAACTAGTATTGACAGTATCTGATTCTTGCTAAAGGAAGCATTTAAATATGAGGAGAGAATATAACATGCTTCCTGATTTTGTTTCAGAAAATGCAAAACAAGGTAGATCCAAATTCATTGCCATGTTACAACTCAGCTACATTATACCTGTAAGCACATTCTCTGACTCTGTTTAAAAATGTTGTTCCTGGGATCTTGGCCTTTCTTTGCCCCAATTCTCCATAAGTACAATTATTTATTCCCGCATCTTTCATAGCCTTCTTGATCCGTTTGCTATAACCTTGCTAGGCTTAAATAGATCCATATGTATAAAGCCAAGGGTTCACGGAGTCATTTGGAAATGCAAGAAAAAAAGAACCCCCCCCCCCAATTCAACAGCTGCCATGATGAATGTGGCTAGACATAAAGAACATAAAGAACAAGCAACCTGCCTAAAAGACCATGTAATGGATGGAGAAGGAATCCGAGCTTCAACACACTAAATAACTCCTTTGAAACCAGTCTACTATCTACAGAAACTTCCTTCACCAAACACCATAGTTTTCTCTGCCACCCTCTGCTAGTCAACACTTTCACCCATCTCTCTTCTCTCTCATCCCAGACTACTCTCCATGACACTCTCCTCCACTGAGTTGACTCGGTATCAGGGAGAAAGGTCCCTTCACCACACTTTTGTTTGGCTTGTCCCACTGCATAGGAAAGTGCAGCTGCTTGCAGTCTTTTCATCTTCCACAAATGTTGGAGCCCCATATGCAGTCCATGAGCATTCATGAGAAACTAACATGGCAGCAACTAAAGTAAAGCACCTTTTTCCTTTGAAACAATCCTCAGCACAGTTAGGAAAATATAAATATCTTTAAAAAAAAGGTATTTAACTGAACAGATGGGTAATTGAACTTTGTCTGTGGGGTGGGGATTATAGCTATATCTTACTGATATTACTCATTGTATTATGTATTATATTGTATTATGTATTGCATTATGTGCTGTATTATTGTATTAAGTTTTGTTTCAATTTTGTATCGCTTACAGTTAAATATTGTATTGCCTGATTGTATTGCTCTAATATCTTATTGTATTTTTATGGAATGTGTATTTTTTGTTCTATTGTAAGCTGCCCAGAGAGCCCTATGGGCTATGGGGCAACAAACAAATGTAATGAATTAATGAAATAAAGAGGAGGAGGAGCATAGCTTTGTGGGTACCAAGAAAGGCAAATGGGGGAACACTGGCATCTACAAGTACCACAATACCTACTCTTGGCATTGTGTAATATAGAAAAGTAGGGATGTACATCAGAGTCAGGCAAAGTCTCCCTAAGACTGAACAGACTGTTTTGATTCAGTTCAGCTGGATCCCAAAGTGAAGCAGGCTTCCTTTATTAGTCTATAGCATGGGTCCACAAACTACAGCCCAGGGGCCAGATCCAGCCCGCCATGCCTGTTTGGACACACCGTGCATGCCGCCACCCACTTTGCCACACACACCGGAGGAAGCAGTTTGCTCGCTCAGAGAAAATGATCTCCAAGCGAGTAAGCCACTGCCTTGTGTGCCCACCTCGCCTCCCCACGCGCCCCGCCACCACCTCAGCGCGTGCGCCTGCACGCACCACCCCTGCCCCCTTGTCAGCCCGTGTGCATGAACAGGTACCACCTTTCCAGCCCACACCCAGCACTGGCAGCTTTCAACTGGCCCCCTTGTGAAAAAGTTTGAGGACCCCTGGTCTACAGAATTGAAGCTGCTCAAGAACAAGGCTTCTGCAGAAACTTATGTTTCAGATATGATACATTCCCACAGGTATGGACTATATTCAGACAACATGATAAACCATGCTTAAGGATGGAATGTGGGTTCTGACTGAACTGTGGTCTATCATGTTGCCGAACCCAATCCTGATAACAAGCTATGGTTTGTTGACCACAAACAACACATGAAAAGAATCAATGGTGTGCTATCATGGCTGGTTCAGACATGATAACCCATATTTCAACAACAATCCATGATTCAATGACAACCTATACTCAACTCGTGTCATTATGTTGCTTCAATCTCCAAATACTGTATTTTTATCTCATTTTCTAAATACTGCAGGAGGAGGGACAAGGAGTATGGTTGAGTGACTTACAGGTTCACCATCTCATCGCTGCTGTTATGTGACATCAAGTTGTCTGTTAATAGTGACACTGTCAATGAATACCCTCCAAAATGTCCTGTCCTGGACAGTCCTGCTCACCTCTTGTAAATTCAAGGCTGTGGCTTCCTCTACTAAGTCAAACCATCTCAGACTTGGGTTTCCTTTTCTTCTTTAGCTTTCAACATTCCCAAGTATGACTGCCTTCTCCAGTGAGTCTTCCCCTTTCATGAAGTGCCCAAAGTATGACAGCTCTAATTTTATGATGTTTGTTTCTTGAGGAAGTTCTGGCTGGATTTGATCTCAGACCCACCTGTTTGTCCTTCTTTTAGCCAGGGTATTTGCAAGGCTCTCCTCCAGCATAGTGTTGTGAATGCATCCATTTTTTCCGTCAGCTTGCTTCACTGTCCATCTTTCACACCCATGCATAGTGATTGGGAATGCAATAGGGGTCCTCAACTTTTTCTAAAGGGGGCCAGTTGACAGGTGCCAGCAGTGGGCGTGGGCTGCCAAGGCAGTGCTGGTGGGGGGGGGGCACATGCATGCACGCGAGGTAAGGTGGGGACAGGGGCGCGCATGGGGCGAGGCGCTGGCTTGCTCGCAAGATCATTTTCTCCAACCGAGTTCAAAACAATCTCCCCGCTAGCAAGCTGCTGCCGGGTGTGCATGGCGAGGTGCCAGCTTGCTCATGAGTAGATTGTTTCTCCGAGCTAGTCCAAAATTACCTCCTTGCAAGCAAGCCACACGCCCAGCGAGTGCAAAACCTGTGGGGCGGGGCGGTTAAATGGACATGAGGGGGCCAGATCCGGCCCACAGGCCTTAGTTTGAGGACCCATGGTCCAAATAATCTTGGTCTTTGTCTTCAAAGAAAGATCTTTACTCTTGATTATCTTTTCAGGTTTCTTCATTGTTATCCTTTCAAATTTCAGTTCTCTTCTGATTTAGTCTTCATTTGACTTAATGATTGAGCCAAATTATATCAAGTATTTTACAATTTCAATTGCTTCTCATCCTGGGGCTTGTTTTACCATGGTCTCTTCAATCAGTTCTTTGGATGAGGGCAAGGATGGGACAGTGAGATAACCATTCTTCAAATGGCATCATGTTACACTATGAAAAAGTCTTCAACTAGTTTTCATAATCTAACAGTCCAACCCCCTGCTGTTGTGAGACAGCAATTTACACCATCCCGCTCAGATGACCATCCAGTTTCTTTTAGAATGTCTCTGGTGTTGGACAGCCCACAACCTCTCTAGGCAACTGGTTCCACCACCACATTGCTTTGACAGTTTATAATATACAGTTGGAAGGGGCCTAGCAAGCTATCAGGTCAAACCAATTGCTCAATGCAGGATTCAAGTCACCCATTTGGTCCAACCCTATTTAACTTCCAAGATTAGACAGGATCAAGCACTACAGGCTATACTTTTCTTGATATCTAGCCTGAACCTGGTTTGTCATAATTTGGGTTATTCTGTCCCCTATACTCTGGGAGAGATCTTGTCCTTTATGATAGCCTTTTAGGTACTTTAAGAGTTATTTCACATCCCCTCTGTTTTCTCCTCTCTCTGAGGAGAGAAGGCTGAACATACCCAAATCTCTCAGCCTCTCCTCATAGGGCAATGTATCCAAATCCTGGATAATTTTGGATCACTGAATATCCTCTGAACCCTTTCCAGTTTTTCTGCATCTTTCTTATAATGTGGTGCCTAGAACTGGACAAAGTATTCTAGATGAGGTCTGACTAGTGTAGAGTATGGTGGAATTATTACTTCTTGTGATCTGGATGTGATACTTCTATTAATGCATCCCAAAATTCCATTTGCCCTTTTTGCAGCTACATCACATTGTTAGCTCATTTTTAGTCTGTTGTCCACAATAACTCCAAGGTTTTTTTCTTTTTCAATACTGTTGAGTCATGTATTCCCCAACTTGGATCTGTTTTCTTTTCCCTAGGTGGAGAACTTGGCATTTGTCCCTACTGAATCTCATTCTGTTGCTTTCAGTCCAGCGTTCAAGCTTATCTAGATCAGCCTGAATCTTCATTCTGCCTTCTAGGGTGTTTGGTATTCCATCCCATCTGCTATCATTCCTTGTACTTCATCTAGATTAATAGAAATGCTGAAAAGTAATATTCAAATGAAAAAAATGGCATATAAAGAAAAAGTTCAATGAGATTTGGGAGGCATTTATTATGTGTTTTAAAAAGGGAAAGGAGAAGACTCATTAAAAGAATCACTGCAATTTTGGAAGGGGATAATGTCCTGAAAGAATGTTTAAATAAGTTTTTCTTTCTATAAAATGTATCCTATGGTTCCGGTAGTGGGGGGCACAGTATCTTTAAGATTTATTTTAACTGCATGTTTAACCTTATGTTTTATTTTAGTTGTAGGGGTTTTTTAAGTTGTATTTTAGATTAAAAAAATAAATAAAAATTTCAGTGTTGAAGAGCACTAGGCCTAGGACTGATCCCTGCAGCATCCCACTAGTTACCTTCCTCAACTTAAAGAAGGTATCATTTGTGTCTGATTTAGTAGCCAACTTTAATTCACCATTTAGTTCACTTTTTCCTAGTTTATCACGATGTTGTGGAGCACTGTGGCAAAAGCTTTGCTAAAGTTGAGATAGATTATGTCCACAGTGTTCCTGCTTTCCATTTGGGAGGCTACACAGTCAAAAATGAAATTAAATTAGTTAATTAATTTAATAGTTAATTGGAGGCACAAAGTAGACTGGCTCTGAATCAATCTGAGAAAAAGCAGGCTGTTTTCCAAATCAAGATCCAAGCCAAACTGGAGAATCAGTGCATCCCTATAAGAAAGTTATCCGATGCCACACTCTGGCTGAGCCCATAAAATATTCTGCAAGGATACAGCTCAAATGTATATTGGTGAAAGATTCTCAGATTAAGTGATTTGGAATGGAAAGATCTGAAACTATTTACACATTTATTATTATTATTATTATTATTATTATTATTATTATTATTATTAGAACATTTCTATGCCGCCCCTTGCCGAAGCCTCGGGGCGGCTTACAACACAATAAAATACAATACAAAAATAACAATATAAAATTAAAATTAATAATATAAAAGAAAAGTTATAAAAGAAAAGAAGTCGCCCTGGCCAGATAAATAAGTAAATATTGTTAACAATTAAAATGACGTTTGAATAAAAAGGTCTTCACCTGGCACCGAAAAACAAATAACGACGGCGCCAGGCGGACCTCTCTGGGGAGCATATTCCATAGATTTTAGTTCATGTTTATAAAACAGCCATTTGCTTCACAGCCTTTGTTTCCATGCAAAACTGAAAAAAAAAAAATTAAAAAAATCTTGGGATTTTGTTTCGTCTTTATTTGGAGTAAAGGATTTATGGGAGCTTTTTTCAACACTTTTTCCTTAACCGCCCCCTCCCAAACTAAAAAGCAAACTGGATCCATAAAGCAGTTAAACAAGGTTCCTACACCTGCCTTATTTGGATTAAATAAATACACTGCTGCTATGCAATATTCACTATTTCAATGGATCTTGTGCTGACTCCTACAATTCTCATAAAATTTCAACCAACCAATATTGAACCACTTCAGAAATTTCACTGTATTATTTTAAAGTGTCAAAGTTCTAAGTCACATGGAATCAAGTTCCCAATTTTCAGAACTGTCTCATCAGTATTAAATAACTGTTAGAACAGGCAAGGTGCTGATTGCAACCCAAGTTTGTGAGATGTGGGAAAACTGGTATCAAGACATTTTCTAAGAATTAGAATTACACACAAATAATTCTGATCAAATTAAATCCAGTATCTTAAATATTTGCCAGCTCTTCAAATAAAGCTCTTTATGCTTTCCTGCATGGAAGAACTCACTGCATATTTTTGCATCTTAGTGTAGCCTCACTGTACAATGATTAGACAGTCCTTTCTTCAGTACTTTTCTCTGGAACATGAATATTTCTGAACAGTGCTCAGTCGGTGTTTGTATTACAGTCGGTGGGTTTAACAGGACAGGAAAGGAAGGGAAGATGAAAATGAAGGGTATTTTCAAAACTGGCACCAAAGATGCTTTAATCTGAAATTTATTTTATTACAGATTTCATATAGCACACTTTTGACAATAGTAACTCAGGACAGCTTACATACTTTAAAGTAAAATAATGCTAAAATTGATGTAAATCATATAAAACAAAAATAGCAAAAGAGACACAGTAAAAGCTGAATTAAACCAGAGCCCATAATATAAACTAAAAATCTAGAGTGAATAAAATGGGTATATGTGCTGCAAAAAAGAAAAAACAATTTGATTCTGCATGCAATGAGTTTCCATGGGGAGACCGTTCCAAAGTAGGGACACCACAACTGAAAATGTGTTGTCACACATTAGCACTGTCTCATTTCTGCAGACATGAGGCCTGGAGAATTCTGAGACTGTGCCACTGAGGAAGATCTTAAAATCATGATGTTTAGTTTGATTATGATGGTCTTTCTTGGCATGTGTCATGCATGATTGCCATTCATGCACAATGGAAAATAAACAAGGAGAAATGTTAAAAATTAAAACACTAACGAAATGCAAGTTGCACATACAAATTAGAGATGCAGAATATGTAAAAGTCTATTTAAACATAGCAGTTATGGGGACAAGTTGCTCAAAGTAATTCAGAAAGGATGGGGTGGGAAGTTTTGAGATTTTGACTGAAAATATTTTATGACATAATTATACAATATTAAAATATTCCCATGTCTTAATTCCTATATTATATTTCTTACATGGAGATAGCTATTAATGTACAAGGACACACACATGTGCAGTTTAGAAGGTTGGACTATGGAATGGAAATTCCAGTTCTAGTCCCCACAGGATGACTTTTGACACATCATTCGTTCCCAGCCTAACTCGCCTCAGAGATGTTGTTGTGAGGATAAAATGGAGAGAAGGAAGACCATATAAGCTGTCTCGGGTTCCTCACAAGGGGAAAAAGTGGGATATAAATGCAATGTAATACGAGAGACATTCTGAACAGCCATTTGTCAATATTTTGTTCTCTTGTTCAGAAACACATACCAGAATGCAGATCAGAAATTTGGGCATTTAAACCATCATCACTACCACGCAGTAGTACACATGTACTTCACTTTATAGAACAAATATTAGCACATACAAAAGGGTTACTAATTTGTAAGTGTAAATAAATATTCTCTTTTGATTTGGAAGTTTTATGTAATTTTAATCCTGATGCCTCAAAAACAAACAGTTCATGCAATTACTTCATTTCCAAGAAGTATCAAGCTGAAAAATGAAAAAGCCTTCTGTTCAGCAGGGAAGTAGAGGGAATGTCAGGTTTCCTCTACAATGGCTCCTACGCATGCTTCAAATTTATTCTGGAAATACTGTTTGGCAGGATGATTCTAAGTGTTTGGTTTCACCTGGACTTTTGTTGTTCCTGCAAAGCCAGACACAAACCACTGTTGGCCTTTCATGCATAGGTGCCAGAACTCACTACAGATCTGCTACTGATGCTTGATCAACAACTTTCCTGAAAGGCAGACTACCTGCCATTGCTGATCTTTCTCTACAGTGTGCATGCCCAGGTGAATACTGGGTAGGGCATAAATTCCCTGTAAGCAACACAGGCTTGTTTTGCATTTCACACCAACTGAGAATGACCTTTTACCACACCTCAGAATCCTTCCAATACAAGGGGTTCCATGCAAAGGTTTACTGCAAGATTAGGGGTCCTTTTGAAAACCACAGCAATAGATGAAATAAAAACTTATTTAACATTAATTTGTGAATTCATTTTAATCACACTTCATTTGATGGACTACTGTCTACTGTAGATCACACTGTTGTAAATTTCTCCTTGGCTCCCCTATAAATGAGGCAATAAGTTTAAAGAAATTTTTCATATAAGAATTTGTTTACAATATTTGGTCAAGAGAAAATTTCACTAAATATATTTCAGTTAGCAAATCTGGAAGCTAATTTCACTAAGTTAACTACTGAAAATCAAGACAGTCAACTAACTGGATGGCCCACAACTATACAGATTTTCCTAGGAGTAAGATCTATTTCTAAGTAGATATATATAGAATTGCACCATAAGATTAAGATTACTTGCATGTAACTTGACGACCGGTGCTTCTTGAGGGAGCAACCAGTTAGAAGGCCTTGTGGAGCTATCTGTCTTTCCTTCCTCTAACAAATATTTTGTGGTGAGGCAAAAATGGCTGTAGAAGCAGCAGGAAAACAAGGCAGAATTACATATGGCTGTCTGGACCCTTTGTAAAATATTCGAACCAAAGTGACTGCAAAATAAAAGCTTCACGGGAAGTAACTGATATCCACAAACCAAAATACTCATATAGAAGTTAAACTGAAACAATTTAAGACTGATTTCTTAGGAAAGTATTTAGAGATAGCAGCTTCAGTTGCACAGGAATAGATGAAACTACCGTAGATCTAATTTGTGGTTCAACTCAACTGAGCTCAGCTGTGTACGTACATTCAACTGCACCCTTTAGATCCTAAGGCTGCCTTCCTAGTAATTACAGGATATATTTCTGAGTGAACATGGATAACCAAATCTATTTGACACAAGTACTTCATAAATAGTTTTGGCTTATTTTCCAAGATTAGGATACAACTATCTTTATTAGCAAAAAACTGCCTTGAATCTGCTAGCTTTTTCTTGAAATCCACCAACAGTTTGGTGTTTCATTATGTAAATGGCAATGAGAATGCCACTTTTCCTAACTTTTGGGCATGAAACCTAGCCAGAATTGTCAAGGGCTTGTCAAATGTATTAAAGAGAAAAAGAATGAACATAAGGAAATATCTTCTTGAAAAAGAAAGCAAGCAACATATTATAAGGTAATAGCAGCTGCTGGTTAACCTGTAAAGTGAAACACGCCAAATACAGTGTTTGATGATTTCAAAGTACTGCTCCCACATTTGGGAACAAACAGCAGTTACTCCAAGAAGGCATTTTATACATTATCAAAGGCAATCTTACTCTATATCAATGTTCCCCAACCTGGTGCCTTCCAGATGGGTTGGTCTATAAATCCCAGTGTCTCCAGCCACTAAGGACCACCATCCAGAGTTGTAGTTCAACACAGCTGGAGGGCAGAGATTGGGGGAGGCTGCTCTGTGTTCTCAGAGTAGCTTTTAAAAATTACAAGCAAGTGTAAGCCCTATTAGTATAAAAGGACCTTGGTTCCACTGGCATAGCAAATACATTCATTGAGAAGTCTGCTAAAATACTCAAAGACAGCATGAATACTCAAAAGAAAACTTCCCTGATTTAATACAGGTCTTGGGCGTTAAGTCCCGTTAGGTTGCAAGTTTCATTTAAAACTATTTTTAGATTACAGGTAAGTGAGGTATTCTAGCGTTAAATTTCAACTTCAAATCAAGCCCCACAAATTGCGAAGAGAATCACCAGAGGAAGTTCCTATACCTTTAAGACTTACACCAAAGACACTTTCTCACCACTCCTAGGAACTTCTCCCGAAAAGCTACATTTGCCGCCCGATCCCGCGCCCGTTTATCGGTACGACCGAATTCAATGGAATTTAAAGTATGCATAAATCTGCCATTCTGGAAAAGTAAAAGGGCCGCTCTCAGCGAATTAGGCAGAAAAGAGTTGGAAGAGGAGGACGGGATGGACAAATCTGTTGATTCCCCATCTCTGCTTGCTGTGATACAGAAGCTTAGGGGTTCTTTTTAATCCAAAATCACCTGCCCCAGAAGTAGTAACCGCCCCGCAAAGCCCCACACCATTAACCGGGAAGAAAGATCAATTTAAATTGTTTTAATCTGTAGCCAAACTAAAAGTCCTTGCAACATCCTCCCAGAACCAATAACGAAAGGAAGGGGGGTTAAACAGCAATGCCCTCCCCTCCCCTCCCCTTGTACTCTCAAGCCCTGGGGAGCTCTCTGCAAAAAATCGTCCTAATCCTGAGGCCATGGAAGCCCCCCCCCCCCGCAACACCTTGTCATCTTTCCTACAACTGGGTCACCCTGGAACCTTAAAGAGGATTCGGAACTCACCACGGTTAGGAGCGAAGCCCTTTAGACGCAGCTCTCTCCTCCGCGACACCCCCACCAGAGGTTATCAAGGTGGACCTGCGGCCGCTTCTTCCCGAGTGACTGGCGGATGGCTGCAAGGAGCGGGAGCGACAAGCGGAGCCTCCCAGCGATCAACTCGCCTGTTCGCACGCGATGCTCTCCCGCTGCCACGGCGCGTACGGGACACTAGATGGCGCGCAAGAGCCAGCCTCCTCCATTATTACTTGCTTTGCAAAGCAAAGGCTAGAGAGATTCGGGGCGCACGTTTGGGCAGAAAATTCCGCCAGTTCCCAACAATACTGGCTAAAGAATGCTAGGAGTTGTCGGACATTCCTATGTCTAAACGGGAGGACTTTTTTCTGTTTAAACGTGTATAGAATTGCACCCTAAAAGAGTTGAAAACGGTCAAGAGGAATTAACGACTGTTACGGTACACTATAAACAGTCTTCATTTGTTCCATTATTGCCTTTGATCAAATAACGTTCTCAAAACAATAAAAATTGTCATAGCAGGCAAAGTAGGAGGTGTGTTCACCCCTCAAAAACCGACCTGCTTTTCAAACTACCTCCAACTCCTTAAGATACAGCTTTTGTTTTAACGGGCCTTGATTTTTCAGGCATTGCAGACTACCTGCATTAGGAAGAGAGGCCCATTTCAACCAACAATATTGGTTTAAAATAAATTGACATCAATCTCCATTAAAGATTTCAAGGTAGCACACAACCGATTATAAAAAAATCGACAATAGTAAAGAGCAGCACCGAAAAGATACACCAGAAATTAAATTACACCAAAAGCAGTATAAAAGACTGCCTGGCATAGAAACAAGATGAAGCATGTAGATACCACAACCCATAACAGCTCATTTCCCAGTTCTGCTGCTTCTCTGCATAAACAGGAACTCTCACAGAATCTTATGTTCTAGGTCTGAATAAAGCCATATAGGCACAATATGTAGTTAGGAACCAGAGCAATGTAAAAGAAGGGGTTGCATACATACAAGAAGGTAACATAATGAAAATAGGAACCAACCTGGTAAATGAATGGATGAATTTGTGCCAAAAGAATCAGCTCTGGAAAACACTAGCAGAGAATTAAAACAGAGTGGAGCCACCATGTTCAGATTAGCTATAGAAAGAATTCTGTATAGCGCAACAGCATTTGTTCTGCACTCTGGTTGCCTGTGATACCATTTTATGAAGTGTGCATAAGCATTAATAGAAAGCTAATTGTTTCCATTTAAAAAACCATACAAATATTAATATGTTCAGCAAACTCAAGACTGTTGTAAAATGTACTCCAAAAAGATTCTTTTTCTTTCAAAAAAAATTCACTGCCAACCAAAAATTTGTTACTAGGGCTGCCTTCATTTGTTTTTCTGACAAAGCTGTTGTGCCTCTAACAAAAACAAGTGTAATTTCACCCAATGCAATGTTTCTTAGCATGACAGTTATGGGGTTTCTATCATGGAGAGTTAAATGTATGGAGAAATTTGGTAGCCCTATTTCCAGTGGTGCTAGGCCTCTATTCTTAGAAATCAAATTTAATAAAAAGATACTCTCAGTTGCTCTGTCTTCTTCCTCAGACTTGATATCTGCTGTTGCTAAACACCACAGCCATACTTTATAGGCCTACTTAGAATAAACCAGCCAAGCCAAATTGTTTCAGCTTTTGAAGGAGAGTAGGGAATTAACCCCTCCCACACTTTAAAATTAACACCTGCAATTGATCTGAGGACATAACTGAAACAGTACTCACATTAGCTGGATATATAGCACAGATTTTTTCCCTGCCATTCTTAATTATATCTCTTAGTTGTCAATCCTGCTTGTTTCTCACCTCATAACAGTGTTAAAACTAATTGCTTTCTAGATTGTCCCAACACTAAAACAGCACCTGCATTGAATTGCACCATTTCGGAATGCAATTGTATAATTTTTGTAAGCCCCTTCCTTTTTCAAAATGAAAACTCCCTAAAATTAAGCAATGTGCAAAGATTATAGCTTAGCAGTTTTCTATTCACACCGAATAGCACCCGGAGCATTAAAAAAATTTCTGATTCTATACCTGAAATGTTGTAGGCTGTTCTACAACATAAGTATGCCAGTTCTAAGTCCTTGGTCCTCATGTTGCTTATTTTCTATCTTGATTGTTGCAATTAATTTCTTACTGGTTTTCAGTGATGATTCATCCTTGAGTCACTTCTTGCTATCCAATTGAAGTTTCTGGCAAGTGCTAAATGGTACAAGGTATCATTACTTTAAATGTGACTCTAATTATGTTTCCGGAGAAGCCCCACTGAATTCAACAGAACACAATTCCTAGTAAATATACCCAGGATGGTGGCTTTGGCTGATTCATCAGTAGGAGTCCATTTTAAATGCTGCAATATAAGAACACACTGGGTGAGGTGGGGTGTTAAGGCTATTTTTTATTCTGTTGTCTCATTATGAAGGGAAAAGAAAACATTAAAGATGGCTTTTCTTACTAAGTGATAGCCTTTGTTTCCAGAATGTAAGCTGGTTCAAAACTACATATATGTTGAGAACGTTGGTAGTATAAAAGTGTTTAATCCCTTCAAAGGTAGATGATAAAACAAGAATAAATCAGTAAACAAGAATAAATCAGACTGATCTAGTATTTTTACATTCAAGTATGCATAAATAGAAATCAGAATATTTAAGGAAGCAATTGCCTCTTGAAACTACATGAACTATTAGAAACATCATTATTTCCCTATCTTCATATAACTTGCTTAGTCATTCACAGTTTCTCTAAAGCAGAAGAGTCATGACCCCAGCTACAGGTTGTGGCTTGGAACTGGGTACAAGTCAAGATGTGAAGCAAGCCAAGATAGAAGTCAGAGCTAGAATTATGAGTCGACACATTATCAATTGAGGGGAAACCAAAGTCATATTCAAAAGTCAAGTTTGGTCAGGTTGTGGCAAGGTCAGGAGTAAGGCAAGCAGAAGAGAGGACAAGTACAAGCAGAGCACAGTATTGGAAACTAGTGTCACATCCAGTGCCAAAGAAACAGGTGCTAATGTCTAAAAGCAGGGCCAGCAAAGTATGGAGAAGGACAATAGTTTAGTAGTGGATCACATGCTGTGCTGGCTAAGGTAGCAAGCTTAATTTCCGACATGTCCCTGTAGGGCTGGAAAGGCTTCGACAAGTATCTGAAATCCTAGAGAGCCGCTGTTAGTTGGTGCAAATAACACTGGATTATATGGACAATCATAAAAGTTGCCAATTTTTTTTGTACCTTTGAGCACCTTTGGAAATGTGAGAAACTGCTGTGGGCAGCACCACAAAACGCCTAATCAGCAGGTCACTCTTTGTTTCATCTATGGATCTTAGGCTGGAAACTTATTGGATACTGCAAGATATCTTTACTAGGAGATTGTCTAATTCAGCAAATTGCTTGGCAGTGGAATACACGTAATGCTTCTTCTAGAAACATGTTTTGGCAATATCCAATAGTTGCTTCTCTTTCATAAGTTATTACAGTTTTTGCACTGGAAAAGACTTTAATATTCACTGAAGTGCATGCCTTTTAATTTTTCAACTTGTTTCACAGAAGTTAACAAATGGAAAGGGAAATGAACTCTCTGTGCCCCTTTGACTACAAAAAACAAAGAAAGATAAACATTAACTCCCTATCATGCAATGAAATGAGGGCCATACAAGGCTTTCAACATATGAGCAGGTGATATACAGACATCAACTTCAAATGGATACTTATTTGCATATTTGGTTGATTTTTATTTTGAAGCCTATGTATAATTGCTAGAAACACAAACATGTATTTCATACAAATCCGTAAAAATGGAAAACTAAAAAAACTTTTTTTTTTGTACAGGGTACCCACAGGCAGTGTGTTGGGCACCACTTCATAGGCATATCTTCTCTCCCTAGCAAAGGTTAATTGTATGTTTGGTAATTAATTAATTTTGCCATCGTTGCATACTCAGCCAACTTATTTTTCCAATATTCAATTGTTGGACATTCTGCCGTTTTCCATTTAGAAGCAATTGTAATTCTTGTTGCAGTTATCATATATTTAAATAACTCTGACATGTTCTTTAAAAGCTTATCTTATATTCAAAAGCATATTCTTAGGACTCATAGGAAAGTTAAAGTTTATAAATTTCTGCACGTATCAACTTCCAATAATTTTATCACAAGTCCACTGCATGTGATAAAAGTCCCTTCTACTGTTTTCCATTTCCCACATTTTCCATTATAGCTCTTGTCCTTTTTTTCCTATATCTTTTGGGGTAATGTAGTATACCACAAAAAAAAAAAAAATCTTATACCAATTTTCTCTTCATGTTTGACTGGCTGTGAATTTAATGTCTTTCTTCCATAAAGCTTCCCATTGGTGGGATAATATTTCTTCTCCAAGGTTCTGTGTCCAAATTATCATACATTTCTTAACTTGCTGAGTTTCAGTGTCAAATTGGAGTAATTGTTTGTGAAATCTTCCTAACAAATGATCCTTGCATTACATAATCCGCTTTTCAAATTCCATCAGGTCTCTTGTAGCACCTTTCCCTGTTTGGATTTCCTCTTTCAGTCTTGAAGCCACTTGGTAATAAACAAACCATTCTATATTTTCCCCTTCATCTAACTCATCCTTGTTGATCAATCTTATCCCCACAGGTTATAAAATCATTGTTTTTCCTTGAATGCTTTCCATATGCTTCAACTGGGGACATCAAAGGAGAAATCAAGGGGCTAATTCTTCTTACAGAATACCAACATTGTATTAAGCCATCTCTTAGATGGTTATTGTTTGATGTCAAGGCCTTTTTAACCAACTCTGGCCCATAAATCATTGTGCATTCTTTCTTTAAAATCTGCTATTTCTAGCTTTTCTATTATTGAGCTTGTTTGTTAATATGACTCACTTTCAGACTTTTACAGTGGCCCATGATGCAGGGTGTATATGCAGGGTATGATGTAAGCTTAAAGGGGCTCTCAGATACAGCATTGTGCAAGTGTTCACAGTGTGTTTAGATACTGGAAATCCAAATTCAAAGCACATCTTAATGAAAGGCTTGAGCCCATGGTGTTAAAGGCTAGGAACTGATCAATATCTGCATGGTGTAGAGTTCACAGAATGTGGAAATCACACTTAGGCAAGAGTGAAATGAACTGTTAATTTCTGAACTAACCCTACTTATATAGCAAAAGTAGATATGGATTATCCTTATGGTTGCAGAGAGACTAAAGGTGCCATTCTATGCATGTTTCAAAAGATCCTCCATCTTCCAACATGTTCCAGCCCCTATTGCTGACTGGGGCATGCAGAGAATTGTAGGACTCTTTTCTGTCTAAGCACGCATAGGATCAAAAGCCGGAAAGATAAAGAGACACCACCTATCATGCAGTCAACTGGGCTTTCTACATTTGAAAGTATGTCCTACAGCCATCAATTTCACATGGATGCTTCTTTAGATCTAAGTACTGCATATATACAGTGCCTTACAGGACAATTTGCCCCCTTTGACTGTTCCACATCTTGTAGTCTTACAACCTGGATCTGAAATGGATTAAATTGTCATTGTTACCACTTGATGCACAGAAGATGCTCAATACTGTGAAGGTGCCAATGTTTTCATTGCAACACAAACATTAAGTAAACAAAACCAAACTGGTACTTGTTAGCTGCATAAGTATTTGCCTCCATTGCAGTGACACACCTAAATAAGCTCTGGTGCTCTGGAAGTGGCTGAATGGAATTCACCCATGTGCAATTCCATTGAGCTAATCTTATATTAAAGACACCTGTATCTAGAGGGCCCAAAGTTTGTTGGAGAGCATATCTAAACAAACAGCATCATTGAGATCAAGGAGCCTTCAAAACAACTCCAGGATAAAGTTTACTAATCAGGGTTGGGTTATTTAAAAAAATTCAGACTATGAACAGATGTCCATAGTATTATTTAATCCATTATTATATGGAAATTGCTCAACTGTAACTCTCCCTACAGAAGGCAGTCATTGCTCAGTGATTTGGTATGTAGTGCATTAGTCAGGGGAGCAGCCAAGAGGCCAATGATAACTCTGCAGGAGCTGGACATATCAGCAACTAAGCTGGGAGAAACTGTCTGTGGGACAACTATCGCCCAGACACTCCAAAAAGCTGGGCCTTAAGGAAGGGTAGCAAGAAAAAGGGCACTGATGAAACAAGCTTATATCAAAGTTCCTTTGGATTTATGTGGGAGACACAGCAAAGTTGTGGGAAAATGTTCTCTGGTGCAATGAGACCAAAACTGAACATTTTGGCCTTGCTACAAAATGCTTGATTTGTGTGCAAAGCTAATAGTGCTCATTGCCCTGAGAATACCAACCCCTAGCATCCAGCTGTGGGGATGCTTTTCCTCAGCAGAGCCTGGGACAAGCTCAGGGTTAAGGACAAGATAGATAGAGCCAAATACAGGGCAATTTTTTCCAGTTTGCAAATGACCTGGGGCTCAGGTGGAGGTTCACCTTCCAGAATGGCAGTACCCTAAACACGCAGCTGAAGTGGAGTGGTTTAAAACAAAAACCTGTACATTTCGGAATGCCTAAGTCAATGCCCAGAACACATTCTGATTGAGTATGAGGCAAGACTTGAAAGTTGCTGTTCACCAACAGTCTCCCACCCAGCCTGATAGATGTGAAGCAGTTTTGCCAGGAAAACAAGAAAACTTTGCAGGATCCAGATGCTCAAATCTAATAGAGACTTTGGTATATTTTCAGCTGTAACTGTTGCCAAAGGTATTTCTACCAAGTATTGATGTGTGTGTGTATGAATTTGTTTTTTGGCACCAGGCCAAGACCTTTTTATTTAAATGATATTTTAATAATTATTAATATTATTTATTGGTTTAAATTTTTTTTTAGCTAGGATGAATCCAGATTTTATATGTTTTTGTCTGAATAACTGTTTTATTTATGATGTTGGAAGCTGTCCCGAGGCTTATGCGAATGGGATGGCATACAAAAATTCCAAATAAATAAATAAATAAATAAATAAATGCTTATCCAATCAACAGTGAGTATCTTGTGCACATCAAGTGATAACAATGTCAAATCAATAAATTTCAGTTCCAGGTTGTAACTCAACAAAATGTGGCAAAGTCAAAGGTGTGGTGAATACTTTGGAAAGGGACTATCTAGTGCAAGTGTTAAATTATTTCCCATTTCCTTTCCATTTTCTTTCTTCCCCCCAAGTCAAGGAACATAGAAACATAGAAACAGAGTGAGTCATAAGGGGTCTCCCGGGCCATCTAGTCTGACCAGCCGGCTCCGCTCACGACATGCCCACCATGTGGCTGTCCAGCCTATCCTTGAACACCCGCAACGATGGGGCCTCAGACACCTCCCATGGAAGCCCATTCCACACCCTCAGGGTCCTAACTGTCAGGAAGTGCTTCCTGGCATCTAAATGGAACCTTGGCTCCCTGAGCTTTGCTCCATTGGAGCGCATCCTGCCTTCCTCTGCAGGGGAGAACAGGTCTCTACCCATCTCCATGTGACATCCCCTCACATACCTGTATGTCACCAACATATCCCCTCTGAGTCTCCTCTTCTCCAGGCTGAAGAGACCCAGTTCCCTCCGTCTCGCCTCATACCCCATCCCCTGCAAACCGCCCACCAACCTTGCGCCCTATGCTGCACTGACTCCAACCTGGCTATATCCTTTCTGTAATGAGAGGCCCAAAACTGAACACAATACTCCAATTGCAGGCGCACCAGAGTCATGTAGAGTGGTAGTAATACCTCTCTTGATCTAGAAGCCACACTTCTGGCTATGCAACCAAGGGTGGCGTTCGCCCTCTTGACCACCGCATCACACTGCTGACTCATGTTTAGCCTGCAGTCAACCAGTACCCCGAGGTCCCTTTCACAAGTGCTGCTCTCCAGCCACTTGTCACCTAACCTGTACTTATGACAGCTATTCCTATGCCCCAAGTGCAAGACCTTGCACTTATCCACATTGAACTCCATCCTGTTGTCTCCTGCCCACTTCCATAGTCCGTCCAGATCCTTTTGGATCTGGAGTACCTGCTCCTCAGTTGTGGCCACTGCTCCACTTTTAGTGTCGTCTGCGAATTTGATCAGCAGAGTGTTCACCCCTTCTTCCATGTCGTTAATGAAAAGATTAAACAGGATCAGCCCCAGGACAGAGCCCTGAGGGACCCCGCTTGTTACTGGTCACCATCCCAATGATTCCCCGCTAATGGTTACCTTCTGCTTTCGGTCAGTCAACCATGCCCTAATCCACCGGACAGTGCTTTGGTGTATCCCAAAACTCCTCATTTTCTCCACCAGGATATCATGGGGCACTTTGTCAAAGGCCTTGCTGAAATCCAGATCCACTGCATCCCCTCCATCTAGCCATCTCGAAACCTTGTCATAGAATTCCACAAGGTTTGTCTGGCAGGACCTGTTTTTGCGGAAGCCGTGTTGCGTGGCTGTCAGCCTCCCTTCCCTATCTAGCATCACTAGATCTCTCGCTATTATGAACCTTTCCATTGTTTTTCCTACAATGGACATAAGGCTAAACGGTCTATAATTCCCCATGTCCTTTCTACTACCCTTTTTGAAAATTGGGACCACTGTTGCCACCCTCCAGTCCTCTGGAACTTCACCCATTCTCCATGAGGTCTCAAAAATGGAGGCCAGCGGCGTGAGAGAACCCCTGCCAACTCTCTAAGTACTCTTGGGTGTAACCCCTCAGGGCCTGGCGCCTTTGTAATGTCCAATGCCCTGAGGAGCCCCTCGACTTCAAGGGGGGGTGACTCTAATCTGTGGCCCTAAGTCCCCAGCCTCATCTAATCTCCTATGCGGATATCCCCCGTCCTGCTTTGGGGAGAACACAGAGGCAAAATAGTCATTTAGCATCTGTGCCTGTTCCCTCATATTAGCCACTGGATCTCCTTCCTCCTTATTTAGTGGTCCCTCCACTTGTCTCCCCTCCTCTTCCTATTTACATGCTGAAAGAAGCCCTTTTTGTTGCTCTTGATACTCTTGGCAAGTCTCAGCTCGTAATCAGCCTTAGCCCTGCCTGCAACGGGCCTCCTCCTCCCGGTATACCCTTTTGTCTATTTCCCCCAGTATCCATTTCCTACAGAGGTTCCTCTTTCATCTAATCCCTTTAACCACCTCCTTTCACATCCATGGAGGCACTCTCCTCCACCTCCCCACCTTACTGACTAGAGATATCGTCAAGGCTTGTGCCTCCAAAACCTCCCTTTTGAGTGCTATCCACCCCTCCTCAACTCGCTTCCCTTCCAGTAACCTATCCCAGGAGACTTTCCCCAGTCTGGCCTTCAGTTGGCCAAAGTTGGCCCTCTTGAAGTCGCAGCTTCTAGTGCTCGACCTGCTGCACGTCCCCAGTCCCCTGATCTCAAAGCAAAGGATGGAGTGATCACTCGCATCCAGAGCTCTCCTAATCTGTACTTCATCTATCAGCTCCTCCCTATTGGTCAAGACCAAGTCAAGGATGTTTCCCCCCCTCGCCGCCTCTCGGACCCTCTGTGTGAAAAACCCTCCCTCTATAGCTTCTAGGAAGCGACGTGACCTGACTGTCACAGCCGAATGAGTCTCTCAATTAATATCCAGGAGATTGAAATCTCCCATAATTACTGTGTCTCTCCCCCGAGATATCCTTAGAATCTGGTCTGTCAGGACATCATCCAGGGTCTCAAGTAACATACCCCCATTGTTATGTCTCTTTCCAGTGGAGCCACGTTACTGGGGGGCCTGAACACCCCCCCAGCTCAGTTTAAAGTCTTCTGGACGAAGCTCGCTAGAGCATCTCCAAAGGACCTTTTCCCCACCCTCGTGAGGTGTAACCCGTCCCTTGGCAGAAGTCCATTGTCAAGAAAATGAGTGTCTTGGTCGAGGAACCCGAAGCGTTCCTTCTGGCACCACACCCTAAGCCATTTGTTCACCTTGGAGGCCCTCCTGTCCCTTCCTGGCCCAAATCCCCGGACTGGTAAGATTGACGAGAAGGCCACTTGGGCCTTCAGCTCCCTGAGTTTCTTCCCCAAGGCCTCAAAGTCCCTGGTGGTCCCAACCACACCCTGCCTGGCCACATCCTTTGTGCCCACATGGATCACCAGGAGTGGCTGGTGACCCCCGGAGCGAACAGACGCTCCACTGTACTTCACATGCCAGATACGTGCGCCCGGCAGGCAGCAAACCTCCCTTGTCTCCAGGTTGGGGTGGCACACCGCCGGCTCAGTGCCCCTCAGCAGGGAGTCCCCAACAACAATCACCCGCCGCCGTACCTTCCCGGTGCTGGTGGGCAGCCATGCCCTGGCCCTCGCCTCTCCCGCAGCGCCCCCCCCCTTGCCACCTGATGTCCCAGGCTGGGGGTCCTGCTGGTCCCCTGAGGCCTCATCAGCCCCAGCCTCCCCAAGTGGAGAGAACCTGTTTCCCAGCTCCAGATTGGTGCCAGGAGAAGGAGGAGGCCGTGCTGGCCTCCTCCTCCTGTGGGTGACATACCTCCATGTCTCTGCTGCTGCTCCTCCCGTGGCCTCTCCCTCAACCCTCTGTCCAGAGGGGGGTGCTCTGGGGGGGCCTGGAGAGCTCTCTCGGTCCTCAGGCACCTCACCTCCTCTTTTAGCAGGGTCACCATCTTGCACCGAGGTCAAGTGCATCCCTGCCTCTCCTGGGGGAGAAGGGCGAACATATCGCAGCTCTCGCAGCGGACAGCAACACCCGTGACTCCCGCCAAGGCCAGCTCCTGGTCTGCCATCGGTATCCCTTCCAAGAACTTACCTTGGTCCCCCGCCTTGTTTGTCCTGCAGTTCCTCTCACTCGCCCAGTTCTCCCAGACGAAAACCCACTCGCACACACACACAAGGATAAAATAAACTTCAATTGGAAGAAAAACAAAGCACAGCACAAACAAAAACAAACAAAAAAACCTCTGTCTCAGGGAAGGGAGTCTCCGGACAGCCCGGGACGCAGTTAAGGGACGCAGACAAGGGACGTCTTATCAGTCCCTCCGGCCGGTGGCCCTGCCTGTCCGCTACCTCCTGGCTGCTCTAGCCTCTCTGGCCCCGCCCCCTTCCTCTCCACTGCTCCTGGCCCTCTGCTCCCCTGCCCAGCTCCTACCTTGCCTTCGCCAGTCCCCTGGGCACTCAGCACTCTCTCCCAGCCTCTGCCTCTGCTGCTCTGCCGCTCTGCCAAGAGGCCAGAGCCAAAAGGGCTTGCAGTGGCTGAGCACGGCCTTATCAGTCCCTCATGTACAATCACTCATAAATGATCACTTTGTATGGATATTACTCTTGCCCCCACCCCATTTTCCCCTTTGCTTCTGTTATTGCTGCTGTTACTCCTGTACTTGCAAACAATTTTTTTTAATTGGATAATGCCACCTACGGGGAGAATAATGAGAGTTCCTATGTACCCCGCATGATTTTTAAAGAAGCTATGTAATTCAGGAAATCATTTGGAGCATTGTAAGAATGGAGAAATTTGTCTGATGTGGCATCAGACAAACAAGTAAAGACTAAGTTAATACAAGTGAGTCAAGACTCTGTCCAACCACATTTATGCAGAGGTAAAATAGTATGTGCCAAGGCATGATACAGAAATCATTATTTAAGCAAGGTAGTAAAGTGTCTTATGAGTTTAGTGAGCCAATCATAGTGCACATTTGGACTGAACAGGTAGTGGTGGATTGGGATAGCAGACAGCTGTCATCATTCCTCCAGGGCTCCTTCTGAAGATGTGGGTAACAAGAGTGGAATATTTGACTACTCTTGTTGTAACCCCCCCTCTTAATCGAACATGCAGCCAGGGCATGGCTCGTCATGGGTAAAAAGCATGATCAGGGTGTCCTGTTCGCGTGAGAACAAGAACCCCAATGAATGTGCATGCTACGCAAGGCTGACAACAAAGCAGGCTACGCTCCAGCATAACCGCAGACGTTACGCCCTTGTACCCTCGCTTGCTTTAGCATGAAAAATGTGCAAATGTGGCTCAGTGGGTTTCCCCTATTGTTCGCTGTTATTCAAGCACCTGCATAGCTGTCCGTTGTAAAAGAGTATAAAAACCCTGCTTTCCTTCTGCTCGGGACCACACTCTCACGAGTGTGGGTCCCTGCAGGTAATAAAACTCCTCTCGAAAATTCCAACTGGTCTCTGGTCTCATCAGTAAAACCACGGGACACAACATTTGGAGGCCCCAGCAAGATCTTGAGACTATAAGTCTTGCCTCCCCGCGACACCAGGGACGGGCCCATAGGCATCTTATGCCTCTACCCCGGCTTGGTGGGACGTCTGACTAGCCGAGAGAGGAGTAATCGGTAAGTGCGCACGGTGGTTACCCGCCATCTGTTCTGTTCTGAATATCTGCAGATCTGGTATTAGAAAGAAAGGCCTGCTGGACGCAGCGTACGGGCCACTTTCCAGTCTGGGGGCAAGACGTTGCTCCCGGCCTCAGTTCCTGTTTAGGTTGTGTGTTTGTTTAGATTGTCTGTTTTGTTGTCTGTCTTGTTGATGTTTTGTCGTCTGTTTTGTTGATCTGACACTTGAGATTCTCAGTAATATTTTTACAGGACTTGAAAATGGGGCAGGGCCGGTCCATCCCGACCACCCCTTTGCAATGTCTTCTGAATAACTTTTCTGATTTCTTTAAGAGGGCTTCAGGATTTGGGGTCTCCATCAAGCCAGGGACCCTCCGGAACTTTTGTGAATTAGAGTGGACCACTTTTGACGTGGGATGGCCCTCAGAGGGCTCTTTTGATTTGGTCTTGGTTAGGAACGTTGAGGCTGTGATCCTTGGGAATCCCGGACACCCAGATCAGATTCCATATATAGAGACGTGGCTAGACATCGCCAAGACGAGACTTAGTTACATTAAACGGTGTCAACGGAAACTCCCAGGATCCATGTGTCATTCTCGCCTTACGGTTAAAAAGGGCGGAGAACCCCACATCAGATTGTCCCTCACCCCCTCATCCACAAAACCCCACATCCTCACGGATGATCAGACGGGGCCGGAGGACCCTCTGGACACGTGGACTCAGCCACCTCCCTATGCCCTGAATTCCCAGGCCTCCGGGAGCCCGCCCCACACTTCCCACAGTCCGTCCCGAACCCGGAGTGGACTTCCGTACGGTCCCCATCCACCTGTTCCTCCGAAGTCCACTCTGCCCTTGCCGTCCTCTGGCCCCGGGGGCAAGGGTGACAAACGGGTGTCGCTGGCCTCCCCCGATCCCGGCCCTGAGCCCTCCACCCTGTTGCCCCTCCGGGAGCTTGCCCCTGCGCAGGGGACGGACCGTCCATTTATGGTTTATGTCCCTTTCTCCACAAGTGACCTGTATAACTGGAAACTACAAAATCCTCCTTTCTCTGAAAAACCACAAGGCTTGATTTCATTACTAGAAACGGTTTTTCACACCCATCGTCCTACTTGGGATGACTGCCAGCAACTCTTGCAAGTTCTTTTTACTTCCGAAGAGTGCGATCGGATTCACCTCGAGGCTTGGAAGCAGGTTCTTGGCACAGGTGGCCAACCTACCACTGACCCGGTTATTCTAGAAACGAGCCTCCCAGCCCAACGACCCAACTGGGATCCGAATACGGTTGCTGGTGACGGAGCTTTAACCAGGTACCGCCAACTTCTTCTACAGGGCCTCTGCGGCGCAGCCCGGAAGCCCACCAATTTGTCTAAAGTTAGTGAGATCGTTCAAGGGCCCCAGGAATCCCCTGCCGCTTTCTTGGAACGCCTACTTGAGGCATATAGGCAATACACACCTATAGACCCTCGGGCGGCCGAGAACACGAGAGCAATTAACATAGCCTTTGTTACACAGTCGGCCCTAGACATTAGGGAAAAGATTCAAAATTTAGACGGGTTTGAAGGGAAGAATCTCAGTGAACTAGTCGAGATAGCTCAGAAGGTTTTTAATGATCGTGAGGACCCAGAAGTTGCAGGCACAAAGAAATTAACCAAAGTCGTCTTAGCGACCATGCAGGAAACTAGCACAGGAGTCGAGGGACTCCACGGAGGAATGGGGTTCGGCCCCGCCTAGAAAAAGATCAATGCGCCTACTGTAAGGAGATGGGCCACTGGAAAAACGAGTGTCCCCGTAAGAAGAAAGTGGACCCAAAAGGAAAGAGTCTCCTCACTCTTGAGGATGACTGAAGGGGCCAGGGCTCTGTCAATTTGGGCCCCCGAGAGCCCTTGGTTAACCTTAACTGTGGGGGGCCGCCCGACCACCTTCCTGGTAGATACTGGGGCAGCCCACTCGGTTCTCCAGAAAAGGGTTGGCCGTCTTACTGAAGAAAAGACTCAGATCATAGAGGCAACAGGCCGACCCAGGGCTTACCCTTGGACTTCAGCTTGTGTGACTGATCTGGGAAAACGGACTATAACTCATTCCTTCTTGGTAATCCCCGAATGTCCCTACCCCCTCCTGGGGCGAGCCCTCTTAAGAAAATTGCGAGCCTTGGTGTCATTCCAAGAGGACGGCACTCACCTCAGCCTGGGCTCTTCGCAGCCTGCTGCCCTTCTGCTTACTGTACCCTTGCAAGACGAGTATCTCTTCTTCGAAAGTCAGGTCCCAGAAAGCCCTTCTGACGCCTTAAAAGAACTCCAAAAAGAGATTCCAGGAGTATGGGCCGAAAACAACCCTCCTGGTCTGGCGTCTCATCAGCCACCCGTCGTGGTACAGGTCAACAGTTCAGCCACCCTGTTTCGGAAACCCCAATACCCCATTCCAGCCAGGGCGAAGTTAGGAATACGTAAACATATACAGAGACTGTTGGAAGCAGGAACTTTAGTACCCTGCAGGTCGCCATGGAACACCCTGCTGTTACCAGTCAAGAAACCCGGCACCGAGGACTACCGGCCAGTTCAGGACTTACGTGAGGTAAACGCCCGGGTACAGACTGTCCACCCTACCATGCCTAACCCCTACAGCCTACTCAGCCAGCTGCCACCAGACCGGGAATGGTACTCGGTCTTGGACTTAAAAGACGCTTTCTTCTGTATACCTCTGGCCCCGGTGAGCCAGCCTCTGTTCGCCTTTGAGTGGACGGATCCAGACCAGGGCTTCTCGGGTCAACTTACGTGGACCCGGCTGCCGCAGGGGTTCAAGAACTCCCCTACTCTCTTTGATGAAGCTCTGAGTAGGGACCTTTCCCCTTCCGGGAAACCCATCCCGAGGTTACCCTTTTGCAATATGTGGATGACCTGCTCTTGGCGGCAGAGTCCGCGTCTGTGTGCCTGCAGGCGACTCGAGACCTCCTGACCGCTCTGGGCTCCATGGGTTATCGGGTTTCGACAAAGAAGGCACAGATCTGTAGTCAGAGGGTGACCTATCTGGGGTACGATCTAAGTGGGGGAAAACGGACACTGTCGGCCAGCCGAGTCCGAGCAATCCAGAATATTCCCACGCCTATGACTAGAAGACAAGTCAGAGAATTCTTGGGCACGGTAGAGTACTGCCGGCTTTGGATCCCCGGCTTTGCCGAGATAGCGAAACCCTTCTATACCAGCACGGGAGGAAAAGGTGACTCCCTCATGTGGACTGAGATTGAGCAATCGGCATTTCAGGCTCTTAAAAAGGCTATTACCACGGCCCCTGCTCTAGCCCTACTCGACCTTAAGAAACCCTTCCAACTCTTTGTGGCTGAGGCTCGGAGTATAGCAAAAGGGGTTTTAACCCAGACTCTGGGCCCATGGAGACGGCCGGTTGCATATCTGTCGAAACGACTAGACCCAGTGGCAGTGGGGTGGCCCACTTGCATGAGATCAATTGCCGCAACGGCGGTTCTGGTAAAAGAGGCCAAGAAACTGACCCTGGGCCAGGACCTCCAAGTCATTGGGGCTCATGCCATGGAAACCCTCCTCCGCAGTCCACCGGATCGGTGGATCTCCAACGCCCGAGTGACTCAGTACCAGGTACTTTTATTGGACCCTCCGCGGGTCACCTTTTCCAAAACAGCGGTCCTTAATCCAGCAACCTTACTGCCAGACGATCAACACGAGAGTCCCACACATGATTGTGCTGAAGTCCTCGATACCCTCAGCGGCACCAGATGGACATACCGCTAGGACTGCCAGCCCTCAGCTTGTTTACAGACGGGAGCAGTTTCGTCAAGGACGGGATTCGATATGCGGGAGCAGAGGTGGTCACCAGTTCTGAGGTAATATGGGCACAGTCTCTGGGACATGGCACGTCAGCACAGAGGGCAGAACTTATTGCCCTGACACAGGCCCTCCGGTGGGGGAAGGGAAAAGCTCTCAACATTTCTACGGACAGCCGATATGCTTTTGCCACGGCTCATGTCCATGGAGCACTATACCAGGAACGAGGGCTGCTAACCTCTGGAGGGAAGGACATTAAGAATGCAAACGAGATTATGTCCCTCCTGGAGGCTCTCTGGCTACCTGAACGAATAGCTATAATTCATTGCCCTGGGCATCAACGGGATGGCTTGGCGGTCTCGCAGGAAAATAACTTCGCTGATAGAACCGCAAAGGAGGCTGCCTTAAGACCAGTAGGGCCCCTCGAAATTCTCTCGGTTCAGATGCCGTCCCGGGCTCTCCCGGACCAACTGACCTACTCGAAGGAAGATATCGAGCTGGGCAGGAAGTTACAGTGCTCTGAGACTGAGGCGGGATGGCTGAAACATCCCGATGGAAGAATCTTTCTCCCCCAAGCGCTTGGGCGGGATCTTCTTCTCCAGACCCATCGAGCCACACACCTGGGAACAGTCCGACTCTGTCAGTTATTCAGACCCCATTTCTATCTGCCCGGACTATCGACTCTGGCCGACTCCATAACCTCCGGATGCGCTACCTGTGCGCGAGTTAATGCTGGCCCTAGCTGGCCCTCTACCGCCCCAGGCGTTCGCCATTGTGGATCCCAGCCGGGAGAGCACTGGGAAATAGACTTCACTGAGGTAAAACCTACCCGAGGTAGGTATCGCTATTTATTGGTCTTCATCGACACCCATTCCGGGTGGGTCGAAGCGTTCCCTACGAAGGGAGAGACAGCCTTGATTGTTGCCCAGACTCTCCTGCATCAAATTATACCCCAATTTGGCGTACCTCTAGCTCTGGGTTCCGACAATGGCCTGGCGTTCATCGCCCAAACTTCCAAATTGGTAGCCAAGGCTCTAGGAATTGATTGGAAACTGCATTGTGTCTATAGGCCACAAAGCTCAGGGCAGGTAGAAAGGATGAACAGGACTTTAAAGGAAACCTTATCAAAATACACTCTTGAAGTTGGCGGTCACTGGACGGACCTCCTTCCGTTTGCCCTCCTACGCACGCGATGCTCCCCTTATAGGAAGGGGTTCACTCCCTTTGAAATTGTATTTGGGTGACCGCCTCCTCTGCTGCCCCGCCTGGTGGAGGAGACGTGCGCCGAGTTGTCTAACCACAACTTGCTTGAGTCCTTGCAGGCCCTTGATCGCGTCCGGCACGAGATTCGCCGACAGGTTCGGTCTAACATGGGCGACACTACTGAGGCTCTGGACCCCACGCCCGACCCTCCCCCACGTGTAAACCCAGGAGATTGGGTCTGGCTAAAGAACTTTCACCCTGTCACTCTAGGTGCCCGGTGGCTAGGACCCTTCCAGGTGATCCTCTCCACTCCCACGGCGGTAAGACTGGCCAAAAAACCCCACTGGTTCCACGTGACACAGATAAAGCCTGCCTCGCCGGTTCTCTCGGAACAATGGATGGTACACCAAACCGGAGATCCTCTGCGGGTCAAGTTAAAAAGGGTCTCCTCCCAACAGTCCTCCTGATTCTTCTCGCCTGCCCAGTAGGCTGCCCCCCCCCCCCGAACCCACACCAGCCACTTACCATGGAATGGACCTTGCAGACTGACTGGCAGACTTCCCCGCCAGTGGCAACCACCCTGACTCACACCCACGATACCTCCTGGACTTCCGCATAGATCTCTGCCAACTCCTTCCGCCCGGGTGGACTAACCCAGGCCTCTTCTCGGTGCATACGGTTGGGGGGGGGCGCCTGATTGGTGCTATGGATGCGGAACTGATACCTTGGAAAGGGGACTGTCGCAGGAGCAATATTATGGCTTTCCATTGGATGGGAGCCCCGCTTGCGGTGACGCGCCCTGCTTCTACTGCGCCTGATGGGGTTGCGAGACTTTTGCTACCTGGTTGGAAGGCCAAGATAAGGATCCTTGGCTCACGGTGAAAAGGGTGCAGGCCGGCCAGGCGGGGACTGGCAGACGTAACCCCCTGAGCCTCAAGATCAAACGAGGCGGGGAAGATTCTTGGGTAAAAGGTAAAACCTGGGGGCTACACTTGTATCTGTATGGTCCTGATCCGGGCATACTTTTCACGGTTCAGAAATGGGTTATCTCACGACCCTGGGTCCCGGTGGGACCCAACCAGACTCTCCCTCGCCCTCAGGTGGTGAACCCCACCCCCACCTCCGCTCACCACACCCCTGCCCCTTGTACAGAGCGTGCTCCGGCCTGGGCTGCTAGCCGACCATCATCCAGTTGCTCATTTACATTAGTGTCTGCAGTTTTTCAAATCCTCAACGGGACCAACCCAAACGTTACCGAAACATGTTGGTTATGCTTGAGTCCTCAGCCCCCTTTTTACACTGGGGTAGGACTGAATGCCTCCTTTTCCATCTTTGCTAATATCTCCTACTCGGAGAATTATGGGAGCGCCTGCCCATGGGGGCTCCACCCCTCTATAACATTAGAGGAGTTCTCAGGTCAAGGGACCTGTGTTACGGGTCCCGGTGGGCCCCGCGATGATCCACGATGTGCTGCTACCTTACTCCTTACCCCCACAGCACGCCCCTACCTCCTGGCAGCCCCAAATGGGACTGTTTTCGCTTGCCGATCTGGCCTCACCCTGTGCATTTCCTCCACCCTTCTCCTAACCCCCCTCGGTTCTGTGGCTACGCGAGCTCCTCAGTCGAATCTTTGTATTCTAACTTTCGTGCTCCCAAAGGTTTTTCTCGCCAACGGAGATATGACCCCCATGGCTGCTTCCCCGGATTCGCGCATCCGGCACGCTGTGCCTCTCCTCGCTCCTCTTTTAGTTGGGCTGGGCATCGCAGGCTGTGCGGCTGTCAGGGCTGGTGGCTTGATAAAAGATAGCCAGGATATATTCCACCTCTCTGAACAAGTTGATAAGGACTTGCAGGAGCTCCATGGCTCCATCAAGTTCTTGGAACAGTCCCTTGATTCCCTCGCTGAGGTGGCCCTCCAGAACAGGAGAGGATTAGATTTACTTTTGCTGAAACAAGGCGGCTTATGTGTTGCCTTGGATGAGAAATGCTGCTTTTATGCAAATCATTCAGGTCTCATCCGTAACAGTCCAGACCTAGTCAAAGCCCACCTGGAGGACCGGGAAAGGTGCCGCCAGGAGGGTCCCAACTGGTATCAGCGCCTCTTTAACTGGTCCCCCTGGCTGACCAGTCTGCTCTCTTCCCTTGCTGGACCCCTTTTAGGGTTATTCTTTTTCCTTATTTTCGGGCCCCTCCTGCTCCGTTGGGTTACCCGCCTTGTCCAGCAGCGCATTGACGCTGTGAAAGTACTGGCATTTCATGCCAGGTCTCACCTGGGCCAGGGTGATGGTTACAAGCACCTTCCGCTAGCGGCTCGATGATTTGATGATTCGATTCCCCAAGAAGACCAGTAGGGAATGTTGTAACCCCCCTCTTAATCGAACATGCAGCCAGGGCTTGGCTCGTCACGGGTAAAAAGCATGATCAGGGTGTCCTGTTCGCGTGAGAACAAGAACCCCAACGAATGTGCATGCTACGCAAGGCTGACAACAAAGCAGGCTACACTCCAGCATAACCGCAGACGTTACGCCCTTGTACCCTTGCTTGCTTTAGCATGAAAAATGTGCAAATGTGGCTCAGTGAGTTTCCCCTATTGTTCGCTGTTATTCAAGCACCTGCATAGCCGTCCATTGTAAAAGAGTATAAAAACCCTGCTTTCCTTCTGCTCGAGACTGCACTCTAACAAGTGTTGGTCCCTGCAGGTAATACAACTCCTCTCGAAAATTCCAACTGGTCTCTGGTCTCATCAGTAAAATCGCGGGACACAACACTCGTGCAGTATGTTTTTGAAACTTCATGTTGCCCCATTTTGCCTCATGTAGCCAGTATGCCACCCGCTACCACTACCTCTTCCTCAGTGCCATCTCTGGTGCTTGAGGGCTCTAGCACAAGGCACAATGAGTCCCTCCAGCAGTGAGCTGACCTTGTCACCAGCAGCCATTGCTCCTCTTCATCATTGCTTCTGCTTGCTTACAACCACTGCTGTCTGGGCCAGAGCAAAGGCAGATGTGTGAGTGGGAGCCACCAGGTCTGGGGCCCCGGCCAGGGGGCTGCTGCTGGGGTGTGGGCCCTCAGCAGGTGCCTGACCACATCAACCCCTGATGCTGTTCTGCATGTGTCCTCAGGACTATCAACATAAAACTGTCAATACCAAAATAAGATTTTTTTCAGTGAGGAAAAGCATTAAGATATATTAATAACTCATGATTTATTGGGAGCAACCATGGGCATATACATTTTTCCTACTATCAATATTTAGATACATTTTTATTGGAAATCCTTCATTTTGATTACACATTATACAATAGACAAGGCACTAAAATGTACACCTAGTAGGCATCCTTATCATGAATTCTTTGCTTGATTTTTAGAGTCTCTTTTCTTGATGAAAAATAAATATTAGTGAACAGGTACTGCATCAAAAATGTTATAATGAAATCATATTATAAAGTTCCCAAACTCCTTAAATACATCTCTACTAAGTACAAGGTACCATTTGTTCTATGTAAATGGCGCAAAAATCGCTATTTGTGAGGGTACTTTTCAGTAAAGTAATTCTGCAAGGAGCAGAACAAGCTTTGGTACTAATTAGAATAGGTCCTAGATTTCTGTTTCCAGGGACCTGTGAGGGACCATCTGAAATGATAACCCCCACCTGCACACTTGAAGCAGTACAATCTCAGATAATTATGAAATATGTAGATCCACCCCAAAGTACTTGGATGGAACCATAAATTAGGGAAAGTAGTTTGACTGGCAGTGTTAATTCTTGCCCCCAAGTTTGAAACAAGAAGTTTAAAATTCACATCACTTGCACTCAAAATGTGCTCTAGATTGCTTCAAAAATGAATACTCAAGATGCAATTGAAAAAATTGTCTTTACTTGCCCAGATATTGAGCCCACTTAGATAAAACGCTTCACCCTTCATGTTATCCTACTAAGTGGTAAGAATAATTTTTGTCACATTTCAGGTAGATATGTGGTAGGATGGTCATCTCTATGGAGCCTGGCCAGAGGCTTACACTGATGGGGGAGAAGGAAACACTAGCTTGCACAGTTGCCCACTTTTACTTGTTAGATAAAACTACATTTTCACAAGCAAGAGCCTTGAACCTTCCTAGGGGCTTGTTCAGCACTTGAGAAAGAGAGCACTACGTCTTGATATTTTTCAACAGAGAGGAGGGAAACTGAGGCTCAGATTGAATGTGAAATGCCAAGTGTGGGACACAGATCTCCTTAAAGGATGGAGGCTAGTAACATTTAAAAAAATGAAATTTGGTTACTAGTTTTAAAGCTGTTTATTTGCAAGGATCCTAACTGATATCAGTGGAAATATTTGAATGTCCTGCATATTCTACAGTTGTAGCTTGCATTTTAGATTATAATCTCCAATAGTTACCATCTGAAGAGTTCAGTCGATATAATGTCAGAATGCAACACAGTGTTGGGATTTCAGACATGCACCCTTACCCCTAAACAACTCCCATTTACTGGCAGCCTACAATGCAGTAAGCTTGTAAGGACTCTGGCACCTGCAAAATTAATGGTACCACAGCAGAATAAGGGCAGTGCAGGTGTGTTTCCTTTGAGACACAGGTCTTAGTCTTTCCATATTGTCATCCTCCCACTGGAAAAAACAAACAAACACAAAACTGTTTATTTGGAGACTCTCAACTGCCCTCCCTCATCTGTAAATTAGATGGGGCATGGGCAACTACTTTACTGTTAGACTGAATTATGCCTTTTTCAGAGATCATGGTAAAGCATTTCTTAATTTTACTGATTGTACTCTACAGAAGCTGTATCATCTCATATTATAATATTACATATTTTCAAAGAGTGTTGTCAGAATCATATGGGGTGCTCTGGAGAAGCAGAGAGAGGAAATTCTTCCCTTTAGATAGGGAGATGTAGATTGGCCGTAAAGGTACTGGACAGCCTGCTGGGCTGGTTGCTGCACTAGCTGAGTGCCCCGCTTCTCGTGCATGTAGGTGCAAACAGAGCTCCTTGTAAACAGGATGCAGGCACATCACAACACCCCTAATTTCACATATTTTCAAGAAGTTCCATAGAGCTGCAAAATGCTTCCCAATTCAGAAGTTGCAACCATACAAACAAATGAATAGTAGCTCTAAGCTTTGATGATAATGGTGATGATACAAGGTGAGCTACATTAGGAGGAGAAGTCACTACATACATCCCTTGGTTTAGGCTGCAGGTATATTATTATGGAGGTATTGAAAAAGATGCAAGCCATTCAATCAGTGAGGGTGCCAAGAGGTTTTTGGTGATAGCAGTATTATGAAGACCACATACGCATGGTTTCTGTATTTAGGCTGTATTTCTTGGGCCCAGAAATCACACTCACGCACCCCCCTCCCTTTAATCAATTGGGATTTTGCAGTATTGGCATTGCTAGTTGAGAATAGGCAACAGAAAAGCATCTACAAGATTGAGCCAACTAGATCCAGCAATGCAGAGGACTCAGCAGAAAATCTCACAGCACAGAACTCATACTGATAATGCTTCTTTGAATACACATATAGTGCCCAACTTACTGTTCCTGAATTTGGGTTTTTTAGAATGAGTTGGGTATGAACCTATCAGCTTAACATCAGTGCTGGGTAGCAACATGCAGAATCCTATTATTTCCTTTCCTGCTCCTAGTTTACTTCTGAATCTGAAAAGCAGCACCTCTTTAGACCTGTATGCCTTACTGCTCCTTTCTTGTCAGTTCCTCACAATACCATTGCAGCTGGCCTACCTACCTAGTTATGAGGTGGATGGTAAAGCCTGTATTTTATAGCCAGTACTTACCAATTATTGTCTAGGATAGCCAATCATATCTAAAACAAGCATGTACATAGGACACACTCTTCAAACACTGGATGGATGGATGGATGGATATAAAACAATCAGGCAAGAAACGGGGGTAGGGGGAAGGTGGGAGAAAGACTCAGTAAAAGCCTTTTTGGATACATTTGCTGAATGGTATTGTTTGAGGTTGTTTTCTGGTTGTCATTTGACATTTTGCAAAAACTACTGAAAGAAATCAAAACAGAGTGTCAACAGAAAGATGCATTAACTATCAACCGACTTCACTAAAATGATGTATAAACATTAATGCAGACCTGAACTTGTAACACATCAAGCTGCAGAAAGATCATTGGTGAAGAACTGCACCTTTCTGTTTGTCCATTTTCCAGGACCACAGAAATAGGTGGGGGGGGGGGGGTTGTGAAGAATATGGCAGGTCACACTTTCTGGCTGGTCACTGCACTGAGTTTGGGGGTGCACAAGTTTGTATAGACCTGAGATGCAAGTTGCTTGCCTGTTGAGTGACCTGCTGTGAAATACACCAAGTGTTTGAATCAGAGTTATGGTTACTGAAATGGAAAATGAGTGGGCACAGAGACATTTTAAATATTTCACAAGGATACATGTCTGACAAATATTCAGCATGAGAATTTTATTGGAAGGACTGGGGAAAAATACCAGACTTACTTGTTCTTGGGCAAGTTGCACTTCACTCTAAACCACACTGCAAATAACCTAGAAAGTAGGTTGTTTGTGGAACAATCCATGGTGTACCCAGCAGACAATTAGGCTGACAGTAGCTTGTCATCCCACTCCTTCCCCTTTGTTCTCAAACCAGCATTTGTGTATTTTCTTGCAAAACCAATCTTGTTTCCCCACATTCCATTTGCCACCCCTTTTTGTTCACTTCAAAAATAAAATTCAAAGATGCAACAATGCGGTGTCTTTGCCCTTCTTCTCTCCTCTCTCTCTTTTCCAGAAAATTGCACAAATGTGTTTCTTATATTTTTAAATACAACTATTTTTATTGGTCTTTTGCAAGTGGATTCTTCTAGTCATCCATATATATATTCATATTCCTGCCTGGTCACTTTCCTTGCCTGTTTCAGCTGTCCAAGGAAGCAGAGAAGTGCCTTAACATAGATGGAAATTAACAAGGTGATATTGCATATAGACTAATTTGTGCAAAGTTGTCAGGGTCCAATTGAGCTATCAATTGAAAAGGACTGGAAAGTTGGGGAAGCAAAAAAGTAGGTGCACTAAAAGGGTGGGGAGACAGTATTTCCCGCTGGGCAATTTTAAGTGCTTTTTAACTGACACTTCCTAGTGAAGTTTTAACCCTTCCCCCACTTTTGACAGCTATTTTTCAGAGATTGGTGCAGTTAATGAAGATCCCTCATGGATGTAATCCCCTTCCCTAGTAAAATATATGCAAATTAATGACTAGAAAGTAAATGAAGGGGAATACTGCATAAATCGAAGGTCTGGGAACTAAATGGGGGATAAATTTGTACTCCTGCATTAGCTGTTCCATTGCTTTACACACAAATTTGCCCTCCATTTACTTCCCAGCCATTAAATTTGTGTGATTTCCTCTTCCAAAAATTGTGCAAAAAATCTTGGCTGTTTTTTTTAAACATTATAAAGGTGGCAAACCTGTATGGAGCAAATGGAAGATCAGCACTCCCTGTTCCATCAGCAGCCTTCTCAATTTAATGAAAAAACCATCTGGACCCATAGTAACCGCAACAGTAAGTGCTTCGAAGAGGAGCCAAGGAAAGCAGGAAGGCAATATTTCCCCTTTTTAGAGTAGCTGGAGAGTCAGGGAAGTGCGGAAAAGCTGGAGGGCACTGCAAAGTGTCGGTCCAACACACAAACCCAACAGGTTCACTTTGTGAAGGGGAAACATATTTTGGTGCACATACTTCTACTTTTCTTAACCTTTTTGGTCAGGGCTCCTCAGGAGGCCAGTTGAAAGGTGCTGGTGCTGGGCGCGGGCCTGAAAGGTGGTGCCAGCAGTGTGCACGGGCCAGCGAGGGGGCAGGGCATGTGGACGCATGTGGTGAGGGGAGAGGAGGCGCCCAAGGGGAGGCGTGGGCAGGCGCACACACGCGAGGGGAGGCGGGATGTGGGTGGGCACGTGCTGTGAGGTGAGCACACGAGGCAGCGGTTTGCTTGCTTTGAGATCGTTTTCTCCAAGTGAGCAAACTGCTGCCTCCTGTGGGGCGACGTGAGCAGCAGTGGGCCAGGTCTGGCCCCTGGGCCATAGTTTGAGGACCCATGTTTTTGGTGCTTCTCAGTTGGCAAATGGTCCTTGACAATTATGTGCAAATTAGCCTATATGCTTTATCAGCTTGAATTTCCATGTTTATTATCCACTCTACTTTCTTGTTCCCTTTGACAGCTAAAATATACAAGGAACTTGACCAGGCAAGACACATATCAGACAGAAGTAACAAAGCACTTGCGAAAAACTAACAAAATAATAAAAAATTACAATCACAGTTGTGCAATTTTTGGGGGGCCATTTGTTTCTTTTTTTAAACAGTTATGAAGTGGTAGCAGTCACTCAAACTGTCATTTGGGCATCAGTAGAGGGGCTGTCACTGCTGGCAGCAATTAGACAACCATTAAGAGCAGAAGGGTTGTTGCCATTCTTGCTCAATAGCTCATTAACCATTCTCCACAACCTACAATGAAATTGCTGTCAATTGTTCATACTACCTATCACATATTACATATTGGTGGATAAAAAAACTGGAATAGCTTCTATTTGCTGAGACTTACTGTGCCTAGGATGCAAAAAACAGAACAAGTACTATGTGTGTAATAGTACATTTTGCTTGTTTCCCTAACACTATTTCTCTGTATCTTACGGCAAGCCACTTTTGAAACAGAGGGGATTTTCCTAAGCAGTTTGTGGTATGGCTCAGGGGCCTGGCATCTAAAGAAATATGCTAAAGGGCATACCCCAACCCCTAAGTGTGCTTAAAGTAGCTCTTTGGATCTTGATTTTCAGACATGGTAGACTTAGATCTGTTAATGTCCTTACTTCTCTTCAAGACTTTATCCACTTCTCTAACATTTTCAGCACTTCTTCGAATGTTGATACTTTGGGGGTTTTTTCTATGTGTATGTATTTTATTACCCCTCAGTGTTTTTCAATTTTGTGTTATTTAAAAAAATAACAAGATTTTAAAAAGTCAGCAAACTACAATACCATCCAATAAGAAAATATCAACAATCTTGTAGAAAGCCTAGATGGTTTTACAATGACCAAACAGTAAAACAAAGAAACCCAACACCACTACTGAAAGTATTCAAAAACAAAAGCCATCTTCTTACTATAGCAGCAACCTGAACTAAACAACAAGGTGATGCTTGAAATGATGGCAACATTATGTAACACTCTGTAAAGAGAGTATGCAGGGATAAAAGACACCTGTGTGTTGAGCATAAACTGAAGCTCATTATATTTTCATTAAACTCATATTCAGTTCTTTTGTAGGTACATGAGCACTAGTATTATAAGAAAGTAAAATCCCGTGTTCATAATACCAGATTGTGTATATTCTGCAATTCAGCTCACGTGGAAGAGTTTCCTAATTTGGAACTGAAATTCAGCTTTTCATGATGATGCAGAATTAGGATTATACTTAGCACTGATTTGGGCAGGCGGGCATAATTGGAGTGAGGAATACATAACAATCTTCTCTCCAATATACCAGCAACGTATTTCACTATTTTGGGCAAAACGAAGAAGATACAATCCAAAGTTTTTCAAATTACATAAATTACTGAAGGAAAATTCAGTGAAGATGATATCCAACATAAACCTCTTAACAGGTAACACCAAACAGAAGTCCAGAAGATGATAAAGAAAGAAAAGAAATTATGTATGTGGTATTTTCAGAGTCTAGAATGTGAAAGATGTGGAAGCACTGAAATTGTAGTACAATTCCTGTTCCTCTCCAGCAACAAAATGAAGGGCAGGCAGCAGAATAAAACCCCACTTTGAACTGTGAAGACACTTTTCATGTCAGTGAAAAGACATGTACTCTCTCTAAACATCCAGTTAAAAAGGGGGGTTGAGTGTGGTAAGCCTAAAATGTTGCCGAGTTCATAAGCCACTTTTGCCACCATTTATTAAGAAAAATACTGCATTAATTACTGTTTAACTGAAAACACATAGTTTTAGAATAGCTTACTTGGTTAAAAAAATTAAACCCTTGAGTGTTGTTTGAACAAAGTTTTGCAAAAGGGGTAACATAGGTCATGGGGAGTACAGAATTGGAATATTAAGAAATGGACTAGAAGATGACAGAACTGGGAAGATTATCCTTTTTCACATTAACTTCTGAATAAGGGAAGTTTGAAATGGATATGGGGCAGAATGTCCCATAATAAAATATATAAACATATACTTCCAGCCAGCTAAATTCACCTGTTTTGAGGCTTTCCACATATTTTTGGCAAGAATTTTTTACAGTTGTAAAAATGAGTATAATGGTGTTACATTTTGTAACACATGATTGCTACTGCATGTTGCTACAGCAGTGGCAATGGATAGGATAGGAGGCTACAACCCAGAGATCTGTGCTGTACCTTTCAATTCCCTGATGTGGTGGGAAATGGAACATTTGCAGCTTCTTTTGTCTGATCTTCCCCTTATCCCTTAAATGCTAGCCCCTCTCCAGCATTCTGTATGAAACACCTTTATTGCAGCCTGTTAGGAGGGTAGACCAAGGAGTCACAACAGAAAGAGGTAGGAGAAAGCAGTGATACTTATATCTTCCACTGTAATGGGGAATTAAGACATAGCACCACCTAGCAGTCCTAGAAAATCAGAATTTAAAGCACATTTAATTATGAAGTAAGAGTATCAGTGGTGCTGCGATATAGTTGGCTGACATAAACAAAAAGTCAGTACACTCTAGAAGAATCTGTAATAAGGGCCATTGTGATCTAGTTGCCCGTATCCTGGGGGTCCAAATGTGAAGAAGAGGCTGTTATTCATATCAGTAGTTGGTTAGAAATGGAAATTTTGGCAGATACAATTTTTCATGCATGGGTGAGTACACATGTACCTGCTGGGATTCCTTCTTCAGCAGGGGTCTCATCAGACAATCCTAACAAGTAGCAACAGATCTAAGTTATCAGTCTGGTAAAACATAGACCTAAAAGATCACCCACATATTTTACTTTTTAAAAATCCATTTGTGATTTCCTGAGGCTCAAGGAACTCTCCCCACTCTCTTACATTAGAATCTGCATCACTGGTTTTGCAATTTTCTGCATTCCATGTTGGTCAGATTGGCTTTACCAGTGTGGTCCACAGTTTCTATGAACTGTGTAATGTATATCAAGCTGGGTACTAAGTGAAAACATGTATTAACTTACATGGTCTTTTTTTGGAAAAGAATTTTTTGAAAATGTTATAAAAAAGAGAAGTAATGAAAACCTCACTAGTATATACTCTGGTTATTTTCCCATTTTCTTTGCCAGCTTTCTGGTATGTTTGTTTTAATGGGGATCAGTTAGATGTTAACTAGTGTGCAGTTCAGAAATTCATTTGATAGAAGAAAGCTATTCAATAGCAAGTTGCAATGAACAAATCCATTGCCAAAACTATATATCCACCTTGTTTTCATTCTTCCCATTAAACATTCCAGAATGAACCTCTATTTGTCTGACTTATTTAAGCATTTTCACTATGGTAAACAAAATACACTGGAAAAAAATGAATTGAGTCATCCCTGTTCTATAGAGGTCTGAGCCTACAGCAGCAGAGTGGCGCAGATCAAGCTTTGCACAAGAAGGAATCTGTACCCATGAATGGTGGATCTCCTGTTCCTCACACAATGAGCTAGATCTGCACACTGGCCTGTCAACAGTTCACTGAGCAAATACTTTTGCCAGTTATGTACAACAGATTGTGCAACGACAAAAAGCAGGTGGTAGTAATTTGTTCCTCATCCATGGGCTATGCTTTTTCTCTTCTCCATTCCCTCTGCTTCTACTGCTGTGCATATAAAGGGTGGGTAGGGCAGCTCTCATCCACCCATGCTAATTTTGAAGCAGATTTGACAACACTCTGAAAGAGCTTCAAGGCTCTGTTTTAGCAGTAACACACGCGGTAGGAAAAAATGTACCTGAAACTCACAGGAAGAAAGCAACTTGGACAGGTGAACAAGGCCAATCAATGAACATTCCTTATATTTCAAGAAGAAATATTGCTAAGACCCATCATATGTACTTATTCATCTTAACTGACAAGCCTTCATATGAAAGTGTGGGTATCAGTTACTGCTTCTTAACAATGAGAATACTGTTCCTCTTTTGTTCCAGTATTTGGAAAAGGGCTTCTTCCTTTTCCTTGCCACCCATCTGTATCCAGAGGAGAATGTTCTTCAAGGGCTGCTTCACACATTATGTAGCTGTAAACATGTAGATACATATATGTGTATGTGGGGCAGCAGGGAGCTATAGCCAATCCCAGCTGAATCTGTAGTTGCCATATGCGTTCATGATGTTTTTACACACAGACACATAAAATGTAAATATGTAATGCAAGAAACAACTCTGTGTTGTATGATAAGCTTCACTTTAACCTTTATATGTTGGCTTGTGCTTATTCACTCAGACACCTATGGACAGGGACTAGGACAGGCATAGCATGAAGAGGGCAATTCAGTCATACAGATAAAGGGACCTGACCTGCACTAGATGCTACAGTGGTTGACACTGAAGAGAAGCCAAACAAGCCAAACTGAAACAAATGAGGAGTTTCTGTGCCAGTTATCACACTAAGGATGCAATTCTATGTGCACTTACTTTGGACTAAACATGCATAGGACTGGGCCCTAAGATATACAGGCAGACAGTACTAATTCATTTGATGTCTCTTTCTGCTTCAGGCAAAAGCCTGAAAAGCAGTTGGAAAGCTGCTCATGCCTACATGTTTAAACAGGGTGGTGGAGAGAAGGACACATTTCCTTTGTACTCAGCAACCAAGGCCAAACAGAAAGCCAATCAGACAGTTGTTTGAAAATGTAGTGTTTCTCTTCCTGATGCAATACTGCTGGGATATTGCTATGTCTCCCACTTTACACTAATTGTTATAAAGAGAAAACCAAGCAAAGACATAATTTCTTTTGCTCAGTGTTGCAGCTGGGTCACTACACAACTGCTAGCAGCATTCTCTCTTCATACAATTATGGAGAGAAATCCAGCCCTGCTATTTAACTCTAAGATGGCTTACTCTTTCTTTGAAATAAACCGACACTTCCAACTGTAAAATACAATACATAAAATGCTCGATCTCTTGAAATTATTTTCTAGAACAGAAGTGGAGGGAAGGATATCAGTGAAAAGACAAATGGGACTCTGAAATAGGCTTGCTGTATGAATTTTAAAGTTGTGTCAGGAGCTGTAACAGTGTTTGTCCTCCAAAGAAATTTTGATAGTTTCGTTTGAAGTTAGACTATAAATTATTTTCTTAGCTCTTCCTTAAGGTTTGTTCACAGCCAACTGTGCTGCTATTCTCTCACACTAAAAATATTAATTTAGCATAAATTGACACTTCCCCAACCATTGCCTTCTACTGTATCAGTGATTTCAGTCCAATTTACTGCAGGCTACTGCATTTTCTAGGGTGAATTAGGGAATGGTCTGTTAAAAGATGAAACAGGCCACTCTTTTGCAACGGTTTGCAGCTTCCTCTCCCAGTACATTTTTTTTTTGTTGAGCACCTCCATCTTGATCCTGTGCTCCTCTTCAGCCATCTCACATTCCCTCTCGATCTGCTGGATCTTTGCCACATGAACTTCATTCATCTGGATAAGCTGCAGCTGCAAGATAGACATTTGCTGATGGTGTTCTTCCTCATGCATCTTTTTAAGATCACTCTCTTGGGCAGCCTTACTCCTGAAATTTTTATTGCCAGTTATTCTAACTGCTGAACAGGAGGGTTCAGGTTGTGAGGTACCTTCGCATACCTGGAAATGTATGAGATCTTTATCTTCATCACAAAGTTCTCTATTTAAAACAGTGAAAGGTTCTGCGGAAATAAAAGGAAATGACCAACAGTTAGGAAAAGTGATTCTGAATTTCCCCACAACCTAAAAGTCAATGTGGTGTAGTAGCCACCTGACAAGGTGTTGCTGTGAGAAGAAATTGGGATAAACCCCATGGGCAGGAAGCATGAAATGTCAGTGCGATGATTTTTCTTAAAAACTGGTGAACTGCTACATATATTTCTTTGTTTGTCTGTTTCTTTGGAATTTTTGTATGCCGTCCCATTCGCATAAGCCTCGGGACGGCTTCCAACATCATAAATAAATCCATATAAAATACATACATATAAATATAAAATCTGGAAACATCCTGGCTCAATATTATAAAACCAATAAATAAAATCAATAATTATTAAAATATTGTTTGAATAAAAAGGTCTTGGCCTGGCGCCGAAAAACAAATAACGATGGTGCCAGGCGGACCTCTCTGGGGAGCACATTCCATAAATGGGGTGCCACCGCAGAGAAAGCCCTCCTCCGGGTACTCACCCTCCTAATATCTTTCATGGAGGGTTCCCGGAGAAGGGCCTCTGCCGCCGATCTCAAGGGGTAGGAGGGCAAATATGGCCGCAGGCGTTCCTCTAGATATCCAGGTCCCAAGCCGTTAAGGGCACTTATGTCACCTAGCACAGTACCAGAAGATGGTACTCTATGCCATACTGTAGTAAGGACATAATTAAACTATCATAACTGGTTACACACCTAGAATAGCCCCTACCACCAAAAGGAAGGCATTTTGAAATACAGATTGTGGTTTCAAGATATATACCTGCATCTTACTTTTACTTCTGGCACATAGCATTGAAAAATTTGGACAGTTTCAAAATCCTGCAGATCGTGCTTGGCCAGAGCAACCAGTGGGGAAAAAAGACATGTGCTTGTGTGTCTGTTAGAGGAAGTGAAAGCTCGTTCAAACCACTGTCAGCTCCTGAAATTATATTTTCTACCTCCAGCCTTGAGGCTTCCCCTCAGGGTAAGAGTTCTCTAGGGCTGCACAAATTCTGGCTGGCTGACACCATGTTGAACACTGGATGCATTTGGAGCACCTCCAAAATGTATCAGGAAGTTAGAGAAAATCTCTTGTGTCTGTTAGCTCCAAGTTCATGAAAAGGGTTGGCGAGTACTTGTTTCACACAGCACTTTGACAGCATTCCGAGCACCCCAGAAGCACATGGCTGTGGGGTAAATCTGCTGCCCCTTTCCAAGCTCCATGCTCAGGAAGGGGAGATGGAGTTCATCAGGCTCACTAGAATGGGAGAAAGCTCACCATTGTAGGGTGATTTGTCAACTTTGAAATTTGAAAGAGATCATCTCTAACCTGTTCTGTCCAAGGCAGTGATAAAGACTTTCAGGGGCCACAAAGTTTTAACACCCATTCAAAGAAGTTCAGATTATGCCTTCTCACACGGTGTTTCATACATACATTTTAAAGTGCTACTTTAAAATAAATTAAATTACAGGTGAGTAACATAAGGTGATTATGTTATTGGAGAAGAATGCATACCTGTTAAACCTAAAATTATCTAATGGTATACTAATAATTCCTTATGTTGCTGGAATTATTCACAAAATTTGATATCTTCACCAATGTGGAATGTAAGGGATGTAGCTAATTGAGTTACTAAATGCACATACATACATGTTGTAGGAGACACAGGAGCAAATTTAGGGGGAAGCACAGAAGGCTAGAGGGAAAGGAGAGAGAGACAGAGTTCTATTGGGCAAGCGGACTTCTGCTCACATGACCCTGGATTCTGCTATAGTGACTTACAAATAGAATCACTATAAACTAATGACCTAAAACCCAATAAATTAAGGACATGTGCATACATGTATAGGATCAAACAGCAAGTGATACATTTTTTCATTTTAAAAGAAAGATTCTATCCTTTAACTTCATCTTTCTCTTTCAAAAAATTTCAGAGGCAAAAAATAGTGCTTCTGTGACTAGACTAGGATACACCTAAGGACAGGTCATGACTCTTCTTGTGAGCCACAATGCCCTGTTGAACAGGCTGTGGTAAATTGCTTATACTGGATATATTGCAAGTATATCACTGGATGAATAAATTGCAAATTTTCTTTAAGCTTTTGGATTATAAAGATACTAGAATGGTTCAGCTAGAACACAACTCTACCTTGGCTGGAAGCTTCAGGCTGATATTCAGAATCTTCTTCCGGTGGGCTCTGCAAAAAGTACACTTGCTCAGGTACCATGCTGGTGATCTTCTCCTTTCCTAGGATGTGATTACTTATAAGTGGACTAATACACCTTTTTACCTTGTCTCGTCTTTCATGTGCCATTATTTTCTTGGTCCGTGCCTTAATATTCTCCCAGCATTTCTTTAGCTGCTTGAAGTCTCGGAGAGATACACTCGGTTGAGAATTATATTCATGAGCAAGTGCTTGCCAGGTCCGTTGTTTCAGCGCAATAGTTCTAGCATCACTTTTCTTACACTCAAGTACATATTTGTATTTCTCGACAAGTGCAAGCAGCACACTCTTCTCTACTTCAGAGAAGTATTTGGCAGGCTTTATTACTTCGCTGTTTTGCATTTTCTGGCGATTCTCCAGGGTACTAAGACAATCTAAGAAAACCAACAGAGACAGCTTACCTTTGCAAGCACAAACTATTTTACAACACTTTACATTTTGTTCCAACTGGTTGCTTTCCTGCTATTAGATGACCCAAGTGTTTGTGTTGATTTTCTATTACTAGCCTAGCTACGGGTAGACAGATGGTAGATCTCCAGATGTTTGTGACTTCTACTCACAAAATCCCCAGGCAGCAAGGCCAATGGCCAGGAATGCTGGGCACTGAAGTCCAAAACATTTGGAGGTTCATTTTTTGTCCATCCCAAGTGTATGCCAACATTGAGAGTACAGTTCAGTACAAACAAAGGCAACGTAATTTCACACTAGTCACAACTCACCAGCACATGATTTTAACTTGACCACTAAATCAGATTACATGAAAAGACAATGCATATAGGACAAGATCTATCAAGTTCTATTAGCCACCCTGACAGGTAACTGGAGAGTTAGTGTTCATAAGTATTCTTTTCACAAATAATTTTTCAGAAATATTCATCTTCTATCAGTCAAGCCAACTCCTCACGCTTGACCACAGAACTATGGAACAGGCATGCATGAAATATTGCAGCCACTTGGACACCTCTGCTATTATCACTTTAAAAATCAAATGAGCTATTCATCTCCCTAATGGATTCACATTTGATCAGTAAAGGGAAAAATGAATAATCAAACCTTTAATAGTTCAAATAATTCTATAATCCCACTTGGAGATTTTCCTTGACATATCACGGACAACTTTAACAAATGCAGCATTTTTACATTCCAAAAAGGAAAGGTAGCTATGTTGGCCACCATAGCTACCTTTGCTTTTTCTGTGATTTAAAGAATACTGAATGTAGACATTCAACAGCAGGAGGAAGAGAATTTTATACCAGCTGGAATTAGGCAACATTGCCTAATTTGGCTTCTATTATCTTTTTAAAGAACATATACTATAATTATAATTAACACCTTTGTTAATTATAAAAAACTGTTTAGTTTCTCTCTACTTCTGTTTTCTATCTACTAGGGAATGTGTGTGCTACCCAAGGATACAGATAGCACTAAATAACAGCTGGATTTTAGTTTCAAAAATGGGAGGGAATAAACCATTGCTTGTTTCTTTCTCCTAGCATCCTTTGGGAGAGTCTTGGGTGCAACCAGAAAAAGCCTAGTTGGAATGCCTGGAGCTTCCTCTCGCATTCTGTCTTGAGTGACATTAAGTACAGACTCTATGACTTGATCTGCCATGTTTTTCTTCCTGTTTCCCTTTTGTATGTATTTGTTTATTGTATTCTTGTCATGTCCTTCTACACCTTCATCTTCTTTTTCCTCAACCAAAATACCCCAGTCAATTTAGCCTTTCTTCTTTGCCTCTAGCCCTTTGTAATTTGGGTTGATGTTTTATTTTCTTTTTCCAGTCCTCTGATGAAGTTTTTGTACATGGTATTTCTAACTTGGCTAAACTGCAGAAGTATGTGCTGTCTGTTGGCCAGCAAGTTATTGAAGAGTATGCTGTGGGCATATTTCAATATTGATAACTAATTATTCACATAAGAAATAACCCAGAGATGTAGACCTACATAGTCCTTTAGGATTTTTGCCACGTTTCAGGTGTCTTAGGTTTCATGGTTTTGGAGCTATGGTGCTGATTAGACAGAAAAACATTCTCATTTATTATGACAAATTAAAATGTTTGCATCAAGTATTATCGATCAGGCTTTAACATCATCATCATCATCAGCAGCAGCAGCTTATCATTTAAAAAAGAAATGATGGCTGATATCCTGTGTTTACCTCAGAGAGTCACAAGTTGTATTGGCCTCTGACAAGACTTTGTAAGATCTTGTATCAAACAGTAATATTAGATGAACCCAAAGAAAGAGACCTCTGCTTTTTTAGGGATTCCTAATGCTACATAGGTCTAGGATGCTAATAAACTAAACCAATGTAAGGCCAAATAAAATGTATATTCTGAAAATGTATATCGTCTGGTGAATATGGCACCTGCCGAAATGCTAGCTCAATAAAAAGGTTACTGCCAAATTTTGCTAAGGGTGTAAACCCATGAATACTGCTGAAATTTACTAAAGAGACAATTGTTTAGACAGCAGAAAGTCCTACAAGTCCCAGCATTCTCAGTCAGCCATGCTAGGGAATGCTGTACTCCATTTACACTTGAAAAGCAGAAATGATTAACTGCATGAATAACAAGCTTTCAAATACCAAAGGTATTCAAATGCTTCCTAGCCAGCCCCCTTCTCCAAACATATAAAGACAGGAACTCTTTACAAGTACATGTCTGTCTCAACTCCTTCTAACTCATACAACCATTCCAGTTTCATATATTCTAGGAAAAATCCATTCTAAATTGCAGCCTTCCTTCTCTAAATGCAGATTTAGCAGCAGATACAATTCCTTGAATGAATGATGACCATTCAGCATACATTTCAGTGTGTAGGCAGCCCTGCCTTAACCTATACATACTTACTTGGAAATACATTATCTCTGAGTAAAACATGCACTGAAAATCAGGCAGCAAGTCATCCACTTGGCTATGAATGCACTCTGTAAAAGCTTTGGAAAAGTCACAGAGTTTCTCTGGGGAATAATTACAAGTTCTTCCACAACAACAACCCTGAGATGTATGTAGCTCTTTTCAACTACTTTAACATTATAAGATTTTAGAAACTCTTAAAACTTTAATGTGCAGAATGTAGCAAAAACACAAATGTGTAAAAATCAGTGAAGCATCTCTAATATTTGAAGACAGCAAATAGTTCTGAATGCTAAAGAACCTATCAACAAACAACAATATCTTTAGGTTTACCTCTCACATAAATGGCTGCATAGTCAATACTATAGTCACTGGGCATGAAAGTGAAGCAGTGGTTAAATTCACACTTTGTGAAAATTACTTACAGCACTGATGTTATTCAAGCAAGAGGATCAACCCTAGTATGTTTATAAGGTTGTATAATTAAAACGGTAAAAACTGGGACTGGGCCTGAGACAGGAAAGAGACATGGATTTATTTACCAGGATTTTAATGCCCTTTAAAAGTAAAGCTCCCAAGAGGCATAACGAAAAATATACTGGCGTCAAATTTCAAAGTCTCACCTAACCCCATTGCTTAATTTTATGCACAGTCGCTTGCCCCTTTACTGGGAAGTGCTCCACTCTGTACATTGAGCCTTACCTCAGTGCACAAAAAATTGCAGCCTAACAATACGATGCTATGCGTATTTATTCAGAAGTTAATCCTAGTGAATTTAGTAGTGCTACTCCAAGATAAGTATGTATTGCACGCTAGTTTATCCTTGATGATGTGGTGCCACAAGGGAGCACAAAATCATCAGCTCTGATTCACTGACCCTTTTGCATTCTCTCTCAGCACTCAGTTTCCCAACCTGTTACTTATCTGGAAGCCATCCTAAGCGTTTCCTAAAGCAAATGATCACAAACGGGAATTAATTTATTTCATTCTTAAGTGCTTGTCTGAAATTTTCCTCCGAAATCAACAGAAATAATATACACATTTATTTATTTATTACCAGGGTTTTTTGTGCATCAGGGCCTTCTCAGACTTCCCCTTCCTTTTTCTTCGATGCTGTCGGTTTTCCTCTTCTGTTTTAGATAACAGGAAGCACAGATCCTAGCATTACAAAGAACGCCCCACCACCTATTGCATGCGCACTAGCCACTGCAGATTTACAAATGCAAGCACGTAAGCCGTGGTCCAAACAATAATGAATAGTGTTCATTTTATCGTTGTTATTGTTATTGCCCCAAGGCCCAGGGACGGGGAACAAAGAAAAAAAATCCCTGTGATCTAGATGATCTGCAGCCTTAGACTACAAAAGACAGCAGCAATCTTTGCTCTCAACAAAGCACCAGCCACCATTATCAATCTCTTTTTTCTTCTCTTCCCTCTTCGCGACTGGGTTGGGAAGCAGGCTCGTCTGTGTCTCCTCCTATCTTTTCCCACTGGCCACGCCCTCCTGCTCTTACCAAATTCCGATTTCCATCGTGGGCGGGAGCCAAATTTTGGAAGGAATAGCGCACAAAGGGAAATGTCCGGTAGGAGCGTGTTGCTTCCATTTTCCACATTATAATTTTCCGTAAGGTGCTTTAATAAGTCGTTCGGTTAGAATAAGAAGAGAAAGTAACTTCATAACCCCATTCCCTCGTACTGGGTAATCCAGTTCTAGTTTTCGTTCTGGCCGCTCTGTATTAGTTCCGACAGGGAGAGGAAGCTGGACTCTGCGCATGCGCGCTGCTAGCACCCTGGCTGCGGCTGGGACGGATGCATGGGAGTTTCGGCCTGTGAGTGGTTTGCGAAAGAAGTCGGAGGGGTCGGGCTGGAGGTTGGGAGTTTCTCTGTTACCTTCGGCCGCGTTAGCTGTTCCTGAGAGCCTTCAGCGTTCTTTTCTCGGACCTGAGATGGACACTGGGGCCGAAGGTCTATCTAATCCAGCTATTCCCAACCAGATATTTTGTGCTACAGTTCCTATCAGCCCTAGCCGGCCGGACCAGTGGTTCGCGTGATGGCAGGTGTACTCTGGAACATCTCAGGTGCACCAGGTTGGAGAAGGCTGATCTGGTCTTGCCCAGTTGTCAGTCTAGGTGCCTTTGGGGAGCCTACAGTGCAGAAGTAGCCTGTCTTGAGATTTGGAGGCTTTTTAAAAAGACGTTGTGGCTATTGGCAGTAAATATGCCTGTCTTTTCTCCATGAATTTTTATATCTAGCTCATGGCCCTTGTTAGATCTTAGGGTAACAAATTCCATCGAAGAAAATTATTTCTTTATTTTTAGGTCGCAGCATTTCCAGCGACTTTTCTTCTGGGATGCATTTTACTGGTGTGTATCACATTATGGATCACTGCCTTGTCGTGATAAAGGGGCTTGCGTAACTCAATGAAGCTATGAGCTATGCCGTGCAGGGCCACCCAAGACAGACAGGTCTGACAAAACGTGATCTATTGGAGAAGGAAATAGCAGCCCACTCCAGTATCTTTGCCATGAAAACCCCATGGACAGTACCAAAAGGCAAAAAGATATGATGCCAGAAGATGAGTCCCTCAGATCGGAAGGTGTCCAATATGCTACTGGGGAAGAGCAGAGGGCTAGTACTAGTAGCGCCAGAAAGAATGAAGCGACTGAGTCAAAGCCGAAAGGACACTCAGTTGCAGATGTATCTGGTGGTGAAAGGAGATTCCAATGCTGTAAAGATCTATACTTCATAGGAACCTGGAATGTAAGATCCATGAATCAAGGCAAGCTGGATGTGTTCAAACAAGAGATGACAAGACTGAACATCGACATCTTAGGAATGAGTGAACTAAAATGGACAGGAATGGGTGAATTTAATTCAGATGACTATCACGTATACTACTACGGGCAAGAATTCCTCAGAAGAAATGGAGTAGCCTTCATAGTCAATAAAAGAGTAGGAAAAGTGTGATGTAGTGGTTAAGAGCATGGGACTGGGACTCAGACGTTCTGGGTTCTAGTTCCTGTTCAGCCATGGAGCCAGCTGGGTGACTTTGGGCTAGTCACAGACTCTCAGCCCAACCTACCTCACAGGGTTGTTGTTGTGGGGATAAGATGGATGAGGAGATGTAAGCTGCCTTGATCCCTTTGTAGGAAAAAGGCAGGATAGAAATCAATCAATCAAAGCAATACTGGGATACAATCTCCACAATGACAGAATGATCTCAGTTCGAATCCAAGGCAAACCATTCAGCATCACAGTAGTCCAAGTCTATGCCCCAACTACTGGTGCTGAAGAGGCTGAAGATGACCGGTTCTATGAAGGCCTACAACACCTTCTAGAATTAACACCAAAAAATGACGTCCTTATCATCATGGGGGATTGGAATGGTAAAGTAGGAAGCCAAAAGATAACTGGAATAACAGGCAAGTTTGGTCTTGGAGTACAAAATGAAGCAGGGCACAGGCTGGTAGAATTTTGTCAAGAGAATACGATGGTCATGGCAAACTCTTTTCCAACAACCCAAGACATGACGCTACACATGGACATCACCAGACAGTCAACACAGAAAACAGATTGACTACGTGCTCTGCAGCCAAAGATGGAGAAGCTCTATACAGTCAGTAAAAACATGACCAGGAGCTGACTGTGGCTTAGATCATGAGCTTCTTGTTGCAAAATTTAGGCTTAAATTGAAGAAAGTAGGGAAAAGCGCTAGGCCACTCAGGTATGACCTAAATCATATCCCTGATGAATATACAGTAGAGGTGACAAATAGATTTAAGGAATTAGATCTGATAGACAGAGTGCCTGAAGAACTGTGGACGGAGGTTCACAACATTGTACAAGAGGTAGCAACTAAAACCATCCCAGAGAAAAAGAAATGCAGGAAAGCAAAATGGCTGTCTGAGGAAGCTTTACAAATAGCTGAGGAAAGAAGGGAAGCGAAAGGCAAGGGAGAAAAGGAAAGATACACCCAATTGAATGCATAATTCCAGAGAATAGCTAGTAGAGATAAGAATGCCTTCTTAAATGAACAGTGCAAAGAAATAGAAGAAAACAGTAGAATAGGGAGGACCAGAGATCTCTTCAAGAAAATTGGAGATATGAAGGAACGTTTCATGCAAAGATGGGTATGATAAAGGACCAAAATGGCAGGGACCTAACAGAGGCAGAAGAGATTAAGAAGATGTGGCAAGATTACACAGAAGAACTCTACAAGAAAGATCTTAACATCCCTGATAACCACAATGGGGTGGTCACTGACCTCGAGCCAGACATCTTGGAATGTGAAGTCAAATGGGCCTTAGGAAGCCTGAGCAACAACAAAGCTAGTGGAGGTGACAGTATTCCAGCTGAGCTATTCAAAATCTTTAAAGATGATTCAGTAAAAGTGCTACACTTAATATGCCAGCAAATTTGGAAAACTCAACAGTGGCCACTGGATTGGAAAAGGTCAGTTAACATTCCGATCCCAAAGAAGGGCAATGCCAAAGAATGTTCAAACTACTGCACCATTGCACTCAACATGCTAGCAAAGTTATGCTCAAAATCCTGCAAGTTAGGCTCCAGTAGGATGTGGACTGAGAACTAGCAGAAGTACAGGCAGGATTTCGAAGAGGCAGAGGAACTAGAGATCAAATCGCCAACATACGCTGGATCATGGAGAAAGCTAGGGAGTTCCAGAAAAACATCTGCTTCATTGACTATGCTAAAGCCTTTGATTGTGTGGATCACAACAAATTGTGGCAAGTTCCTAAAGAGATGGGAGTCCCAGACCATCTTATTTGTCTCTTGAGAAACCTGTATGTGGGTCAAGAAGCAACAGTGAGAACTGGACACGGAACCACTGATTGGTTCAAACTTGAGAAAGGAGTTTGGCAAGGCTGTATACTGTCGCCCTACCTATCTAACTTATATGCAGAGCACATCATGAGAAAGGCGGGGCTAGATGAATCTCCAGTTGGAATTAAGGTTGCTGGGAGAAATAAGAACCTCAGATATTTAGATAATACCACTGTTATGGCAGAAAGTGAAGGGGAACTAAAGAGCCTCTTGATGCGGATGAAGGAGCAGAGTGCAAAAGTTGGCTTGAGACTCAACATTAAGAAAACTAAGATCATGGCATCCGGTCCCCTCACTTCCTGGCAAATAGATGTGGAAGAAATGGAGGTGGCGACAGATTTTATTTTCCTGGGCTCCAAGATCACCACAGACGCTGACTTCAGCCAAGAAATTAAAAGACGCTTGCTCCTGGGGAGGAAAGCTATGGCAAATCTAGACAGCATGCTAAAAAGCAGAGACATCACCCTGCCAACAAAAGTGCATATAGTCGAGGCTATGGTTTTCCCAGTTGCAAAGTATGGCTGTGAAAGTTGGACCATAAGGAAGGCTGAGAGCCGAAGAATTGAGGCCTTTGAATTGTGGTGCTAGAGGAGACTCCTGCGAGTCCCTTGGACTGCAAGGGGATCAAACCAGTCAGTCCTAGAGGAGATCAACCCTGACTGCTCTTTAGAAGGCCAGATGCTGAAGATGAAACTCAAATACTTTGGCCATCTAATACGAAGGAAGGACTCCCTGGGGAAGAGCCTGATGCTGGGAACAATAGATGGCAAAAGAAGAAGGGGACGACAGAGAATGAGGTGGCTAGGTGGAGTCACTGAAGCAGTCTGTGTGAGCTTAAGTGGACTCCGGTGGATGGTGGAGGACAGGAAGGCCTGGAGGAATGTTGTCCTTGGGGTCGTGATGGGTTGTACACAACTTCGCGACTAACAACAACAGCAACAATCACATTATGTGTCTGAAGGGGAGCCCAATTGTTTTGAAGGCTGTTCTGTTTAGCTGTTGGCCTCTTTGGAGCATAATCTCCTTTCCTGTTTTCTAACATGAATTTTTGAAGTGGCCTGCGTGTGTGCATGGGCGCATATATATATATATATATTATAATATATTATATATATATGTATGTACTTGTTACAAATAAATGGAAAATACTTTGTATCTTACTGCTTGTGAAATCGTTCAGTATCAGAAGAAGCATATAACTTCTGTTAGGGGTGATAACTGATATATATGCTGTTATTGATGGTATGTGCTACACATTTAGCTTATATGGGATATAGGGATATGTGTAGCAGTACTGAAATTTTTCTCTGTGTGTGTGTGAGAGAGAAATATTTATCTGTAGAAAAACTAGTTCCCAGATTTTGGTCACATCCCAGTGTGACTGAGAATCAGAACCATGCAAGTAGAGTTTAATTTGATTTTTAGAGGTTGTCATCTTCATATACCCTAATAATAAACTCAGGTGATGAATTATGATGGCTACATAACAAAATAGGACTACTGGGAAACAAAGAGGAAGTATCAGCATGCTTGGGCAACCTCAAGGTTTGCAGAAGTTGAAAAATGCTATAGGGAAAAACACTACAGTGATAGGGGGAAATCCAGCAACCAGGAGGAGAACTGAGCACCCTCAGCATCCATAAAAAGCTGAATGTTGTTGGGAAAAAAGGGGATAGAAATTTTATGGAGAGGATATTGTAAAAGAAGGCATGTGCTGGCTCCAGCTCTTAGAAGGTCCTTACACAAGTCTGGAGACCTTCTTTTTGTAGTAAGTCAGTCTTTTTTGCATCATTGCCAGCAGCTGCAGTTACTCCTTATCCTCTTGCTTCTACTTACTTGACAGCAACAGAACCAGTGAACACATGGACAGTAACATTGTTCTGTTTTCTCAATGACATGATTGACTTTGCAAGAGTGCAAGTTGATGAGCAAGTACATTGCAATGGTGAAAAGGAGTAGTAGGCGCTTGTCAGTGGCCTCCTTGGCAGGAGCCCAACCAAGCCTCTCTTTGATGCTGGTCCTGAGTGCCTGGAAAACGGAACTTGAGTACACCACACAGCAGTATTTGTTGCAGATAGCACTGTTGGTTTCAGCAGACAAATTAATGGGCTGGAATCTGAGACACAGTTGAGAATACAAAATGTGCTTCACACAGAGACTTTAGCAGGGAAAGGCTTACTGGTATTCCTAAATAGACTTTTGCTCACGTAAATGAATGGATTTCATTCCTTTGGGGAAAATGAAAGGGTCGCACTTGATGGACACTTGTGGTGGGGAGAGAAGTTGCCTGCCACCCATCTCTGGTGGCTTGCCCATCAGGGTCCCAAAAAAGGGGTACTGAAGAACAGAGCTCCTTATTTCCTGAAGGCAACTCAAACACTGCAGAAAAGAGCAATGTATTTCTTGAAACATGTCTGTGTGCGTACACACGTACTATACTCCATGTACAGACACACTTGTGAGCAACAAGACGTACAAAGGAGTACAACAATATTATAGTTTACCTAATAAAAAAACTGCATTAATGTTAATGTCAACATTGTTTCACATTTTCTTATAATGAAAAAAGGACACAATTTCCTATTTCTCTCTCTCTCTCTCTCTCTCTCTCTCTCTCTCTCTCTCTCTCTCTCAATTTTAGTATCTCATTTTAGTTAGCTGAGCTTCTGAATTATTCACTTTGTAGGTGGCTACTATGGGACTTCTCCAATTCCTTGTTTCCACTAATTTTGCAGCAATTCATACATTAGAAACCTTTGAACATAGTATATCTGGAGTCTGTATAGTCCAAATTCTTATCCTCTCCTGCAACCAGGAATCTGGTTTTAGAAGGGAAGGGGGAGAACATGGTGAAGCTTGGCAACACAACTTTTGGGTTGGAGAGTCGCTTTTCTTATCTCCTTTGAATTTATTATGATGTTGCTGTTTGCCTAAAGTCAGGCTATTATTATAACATTCAAAAAGTGAAAATTACTATCTCTAAAAGCCTGATGAGGCAGGAATACCAAATCCTTAACTGTGTTCTGCTTATGTGTGTTCATAATATGTTGACAGAGTGCTTTATATAGAAATATTCATGTTGTATCTCTTTCTGCAAACAGAGCTTGAACACATTTTGTCAAACTCAACTCTTTTTTTGTATACCCTCACAATTGTTGTAGGTGGATTTCTTACCTTTTGAATTCTACACCATGGAAACTGAAGAACACAAGCCTTACAATGCCACACCTTACTATTGCAATGTAAGCATTGTATTTTGCATTATTAAATGAGATCTGTGTATAGTTTCTAGGGTATCTGCTCTGTGGTTTCTTCCAAAGGAGATGAGAGAATGCTCCATTAGAGATTCATATCACAGAATCTCCTAAGTGAAGATAGAATTATTTTTAAACCAATTGAAGTTTGTAGAGCTGATGGGCATTCAAAGTGCCATTTCTGTGCTCTGCCTATTGAATAAAAGGGGTAATCCCCTTAGGCTTGCCTGAAATAACAGAAAACATTTATATACTACATAGTTTGTACAAATGTCCAGCGGTGGTTCATCAGTGTGTACATGAGTTGTGGGTAATTACTGTATATAGAGAATCAAGAGTTGTGTCTGTATTTGGTTCACTGTATTTCTTTTAACACTTGAGTGATCCTTCTGTAATACAGGTAACCACAGAGCTTACTGTCCACCAGTGTTCCAGGGAAGGAAGTTAAAAGAAAGAGAGAGGTGCCTCCCTTGAGATCATTAAGCTGGCTATGTTTTTCCTCTGCCTACCATGCCAGTTAATACAATTTACAGGCAGCAGCAAGTACATTTATTATATGAGGAGTAGTTAGACTAGAACATATTTAAAAAAAGATTTGTAAAAGCTTTACCAGACAAATAAAAAGACATCCCATGATTAGAGTAACTTTACTGGTACCGTTTTTTACTCTAGAATCTTAGTTTCTATTTTCCATTGTCTCTGGAGCATTACTGATGTATGTAATGAGCACGCTGCCTTCCACTATTGTTCCCCTAACCAATCCCACCCCCTACCCCAATTTCCAGGAGGTCCATCCTGAAATGCTATATATGAATGATTTCCAGGTCTGGAAGAACCTAGTTCTGGCAAATCTCCCTTAGAATGCTGACATAATAAGAATTCTGCTGCATTGGATTAAGGGTTCATATAGTTTAGCATGCTTATTTCCAGCAGTGGTCAGCCTGGTGCCTCTGGAAAGCCAAAAAGCAGGTTCTGAATCAGCCATCTCCTACTATTTGTCTCCCAGCATCTGGTATTTAAAAATATACTGTCACCAAATAGGAAGATGATAGATGTTGTTCTCCATTACTTTATGGGAGCTTTTTAATATACCTAAATTTGTTGCCATCACTTTATGTTATGAATTGAATTCTGTAGGTTAATCAAGCATTGTTGTGTGAAATATTTTATTTGACCTAATTTGATCCTATAAATGGTCCATTGATCCTGAGTTCTAGTATGAGAAAATACTCTATTATTCTCAACTCTCTATACTTTGTTATGACCTTCTACACTTTCATCTTTTTTTCTCATCTAAAAAAAAAAAAAACCCTGTCACTTTATCCTTTCTTCAAAGGAGGTGCCTCCAGACCTTTGTAATTTGGGTTGTTTTCTTTTTTCAATGTTCTGATTAACCAGGGAAAACTACTTGCCTCAGTATTCTTCCAAAATAGTTCTTTTTTCTATTATATTTGCTGTATACTTTTATATTATAGAAAAAACTTTTTGTTACAGATTTGCAAAATCTATTGTGCATCTCCTGTAAACTTGCAGACCCATTTCCTTGGAAACAAGCACAAGGCGGTAAGAACAGTTTTTTGTTTTCCCTTTCAAAGTCATAGAATCATAGAAGAGTTGGAAGGGGCCAGATGGCCGTTGGGCCTAGCCTCCTGCTATTAAAGGACACTGAGTTACACCATCCCGTTTAGATGACTGACTAAACACTTTTTGAATGTCTCCAGTGAGGGAAAGCCCACAACTTCCCCAGGTAAGGTTCCATTGTCATACCCCTCTGTCAGTGAGGAAATTCTTCCAGGTATCTAGTTCTAAATCTAGTTTCTTTTAATTTAAGTTTATAATTCTGTGTCCTGCACTCTGGAATGAATGAGAAGAGATCTGGTCTTTCCTCTCTGTGACAGCCTTTCAGATCCTTGTAGAGTGCTATCATATCTCCCCTCAAGCTTCTGTTCCTGAGGCTGAACATGCCCAGTTCTCTCAGTCTTCTTCATAGGGCTTTGTCTCCATTCCATGAACCATCCTTGTTGCCTTCCTCTGTACCCGTTTTAGCTTGTCTGCATCTTTTTAAAACCTAGATGCCCAGAACTGGGTGCAGTACTCCAGCTGATGTCTGACTAGTGCTGAGTAAAGGGGAACTAGCACTTCATGTGTTTTGGAGGCAATGCTTTTGTTAATACATCCCAAAATAGAATTTGCCCTTTTTGCAGCTGCATCACATTGTTAGCTCATATTGAGTTTGTGATAGACAACAACCGCAATATCTTTCTCCTTTGTAGTATTGTTGAGCCAAGTGTTCCCCATCTTGTAGTGGCGCATTTGGTTTCTTGTTCCTAAGTGAAGGACTTGGCATTTGTCCCTACTGAATTTCATTCTGTTGCTCTCTGCTGAGTGTACTAACCTATCAAGATCACCCTGGATCTTCTTTCTGTTGTCCAGGGTATTTACCCAGCTTTGTGTCATCTGCACATTTAATTAGCTTTCCTTGTACTTCCTCATCTAAATCATTAATGAAAGTGTTAAAGAGTACTCGCTCCATGGGAATGATGTTATTGTTACAGTTTTCAGTTGATTAAAAGCAGCCCCAACTGCATGTTGAGCTTTAGAGCAGGTCTTGGCTTTGTGTACTTACTCCCTGTCCTTTCCCTCTTTGTGGGGAGAAGCAAATGTCCAGACTATGTGACGCCTTTAGTTTCATGGCTTCTTTTGGCTTACCACAATGCGAAACATGAAGATAGCCCTGTGTGAACTGATGTATTAGATACTAGGACTAATACTAGGATTATTTTTGCAAATAAATGCACAAATGTTACTCTCTAATAAAAGCATCTTGTAGTACATGCACGTCTATAAATTGTGCTATTTGTGGCATAAAAACATAAAGCTTTCCTGCCAGATTATTTGATGGTCACCAAACTTTTATGCAGTTTTTTCTCATGCTAAAAAAATAAGAATGCCTTTCCTAAGTCTCAGTTACTGGCAAAGAGAGCTTTAAGCTACAATGCTTGGTTTTGTTGGGGAGGGTTGTTTTTTGTTTTTAATGCTTAAAGTATAATGGTTTACCATTTGCCTTTTGCTCCAGTTTCCACTGGAATGTGACCCCTGAGATGTTCTTCAAAATTGAATTCAGCCCAGAGTTTAAGGCTGAAAAAGGTTCCCTACACTCACAGTAGGTTACTCACCTAGCGAGCAGTTATTGATAAGTCTGTTTTAGATGGGGAATTATGAAACGACTACTTCTACTGCCTTAGTTCCTTTATCATGGAAGCACAGTTATCTGCCTAAATGGATTGTAGGGAAGAATAATGACACAAGGAACTGTTGGCTATATGGAACTTTAGGGAAGATGCACATAATACCTGTCTGAAAGCCTGGAGAGTCTCTGCCAATGTGTACATTACCAGCTAGATGAACCAGTGAGCTTGTTCTAGAAGGCAGCTTTTGTGCACCAGAGTCTTAGTGAACATCCCATCTGGCTTGTCTTTCTGGGACAGTACTTGACTTGCTGAGTCACAAATTCTGTTCCAAACATTGACTTTTTTGTTCAATATTTAGTATTGGTATTGGATGGCATATAAAAATTTTAAATAAATTAAGTATTTTGAAACCTCATTTTTATATGAATCTCTTCTTTCATGCCCACTAATCTGAAAACTAATGAAGGTTGAAGATGCCCTGAAAGCCCATGGCATTGGTAAGTGTTGAAATATAATTCCATATGAACAGAAGTCTTTACTACTCAGGCGAATCGTTCTGTGTATGGATGTCTTAAATAGTTTGCTACTTAAGTTGTAAGTATAATGTCAGCAGTGTATTTTGGGTTCCTTTGAAGTGCAGAATGAATGAAGCCATGGATTCCAAATGTACTCTGGTCCTTTTATACTAACCTTTTATACGGAAAATCTAACAAGTGATCTGGAATGCACTTAAAGTGACTAGAAAGAGCTTTCCTCTTACTATAATAACTCTAGAGAAACAACAAATAGAGGTTCCTTTATGGTTAATTCAAAAGCAGGTAATAAATTGAAGCCTGTGTTATTTTGTTTACTCCAGTGCTTAGTCCTCTTTATTATTACAACATTACAATAATTTGGTTCAGTGTAGTACTTCACAGCATATTATACTGGCGGTAGCTGGAACTAGCAGTTCGAATTAACTAGTGTTACCCAACTTGGTGCCCTCTAGATGTGTTGAATTGCAACTTCTAGCCCTGCCCCTGCCCCTCCTCAGCCAGGCTGGGAAATGCTAAGAGTTGTAGACTAACACTTTTGGTGAGCACCATGTTGCGGAAGATTGGAATAAAGGTTGTACTAACAGATATTTAGCCCTGGTTCAGACATAACCTTCCTGCCTTAATAAACTCAGTTTATTATGTTGGAAATAGGGTTTTTATTCTGTCCTCCCCATCACCACCTGTTATTCTGATGCTTCAGTCATGACACGCTTTAAATCAGTTCCCCATTACATCTGACTTAAGGAACTAAGATTTAATATTGGTTTACTAATCAGGCATTTAAGCCCTGGTTTGATGTTTGGTTAAAAAGCCACTTAGTACATTGACAATAACTGTAGTTCCCTATGTTGGATATATCAGGAAACTGGATCATGATTACCACATCGAAGTCATTTCATGAGGAGAGCAAATAGTGTTACCTGCAGACCTCATGCCTGTTTCCAGTTAATAAATTGTGATTTATTAAGAAAGGAATGTTGCCTCTAAACCTCAATTAAAATCATTTGTAGGACATATAGTATCACTCTTGGTGTGTGTGTTGGGGGCTCTTTGGAATGTTAGAATTTGAATTGCAAAGTTGGGTGAAATTAATTGCAGAATTTGAATTGCAACTTGGGTGAAATTAAACCATCTCTTCTGTGTCAGTACTTTTTACTTGCATCTTAACTGGTGCAAATTAAAGAAGCAGTCTTAGCTTCACATTATACCTAACTATAACTTCAATGACTATGTTTTTACTACAAAGCTCTTCTAACAGATGCAATTTTGTAGCACAGAAGTAGGAGGAGGGGTTCATAACCCATCCCCTGTCTACTGCTTTCCCCTCGCAACTCATTCTTAGCCATTCAAAAATTATTTCCCCTTTATTGGTATGCTAGACCCAGTTTCCATTGTAGTGAGTGAAGCATGTTCTATGTTTGTGGTAGTATATTTATTTAAAATGCTGAAAGTACAGATGGGTGTTGTTATTCGGAATAGATGAAATTATAGTTCAGGATGGATGCTTAAGATGGGTTTTGTATCATTTCTGCATTTTACATGTATAAGCCATGAATTAATGAAAAACAGCATGTTTTATTTGTGTGATGTGTCTGCCAGATCATATCCTTCTTTGGCTGCAGTCATAAACATGCATTCATACTGGGAAGACAGTTTCATTTAAATCATGAATGTTAATATAACATTCATATAACTATGACTAGAATCAGAATGTTAGATCTTAGATTTCTGAAGAAATTACTTATGGCTATTACTGACTGATTTTTGCAGTTAAACCTCTGAGTGCTACAGGGGAGCCAATTAGACCACCAGAAAGCCTTCCAGATTACAGTAAGAGAACAAACTTGACAAAAGAGCCATGATTGTTTTGAGAACAGAATTTTATTATAGAAGTAAAACTTTCTGCCTTCCAGTCATGATAGATCTTGTTTTAATGAAGATTATTTACTCAGAAAATGTTAGTTGGTGTTTTGTTTTACCATGGTTACTAAACACTTCATTCTTGACTGTATTTGTCTGATCCATATGGAGCCTGATATCATTGTAGACTTACCATGTTTAGTGGATGCATATTTTCGAACAAATCCCATTGAATGCAGTGCTACTTGCTTGTGATTAAATGGCTACCCTCATCATTTCATCTTTCAGATCCACATTTTCTAGTTTTAAGGAGGTGAGCAGATGGGTGAATTAAGCAGCCTATTAAGGAGGCCAGGGGAGTGTGACTTTCTGATAGTAAATAGCTTTCTGTGTAAACCAACTGAGTAAACACACAGCTGTGAAGGCAGAAAGCCAGCAGAGGTATGTGGGCTATCACATGTATGACAGTCTGCTTGCTGGACAGAAATTAGTGTGCTCCTGCAGTGTGCTCCTGGCTCTCAAGAGTATGTTTATTCATCCTGTTGAGGCCAGGGTAACTGGAGTAAGACCTGAAAGTGGATAAGCCCTCCAGGGGCTGATATCTGTGTTCCAGTCCCATGGTGACAATTTCTTTGCTGTCGCTGAGAATGAGAGTCTCAAGGAAGATGGGTATCACTCCAGGGAAGAAGGAAACAATCACTTAGGAGATTCATCTTTTGAGGGAAGAACAGATTCCTTCTCATGTCAAGATGATGCCTACAGTGGGAATTGTGTTTGTGGGCAATTTGATATTTAGAGAGCTGGGAGGTGGGGGGAATAGCTGGGTTGATAACAGGCATGTAAACTGCATGGTGAATTGCCTACCAGATGTGGAGTTTGTGGATATTCACCATATTGAAGCTAAGTAGGGGTGGGGCTAGCCTGAGCTTGGAGGGAAGACCATCTGGAAACTGCATGTAGTTACCTTAAGTTCCACGATGGGAGAAAGGTGGGATATAAGTATAATAAATAAAAGACCACGTATTTTCTATATAGCATTGTGGCTAGTATTGAGATGGAGTCAGTGGTTTAGGTTCCTGTTAGTGCCTCTGATGTGGGAAATTGTGAGGGCCTGTAGGTCAGATTGAGCTCCAGGCACTGTGGCTGTCTCCCTGTGTGACATATGGAACATAGCAGTTCATAATACACAACATGCTTGTTTTACAGTTCAAACTGAGCCTGAAAAAGATTTGGGAAAAACTTTGGAAGAGCAACTTAATTCATGTAAACATACTGAACCTGCTCTTGGTAAGTTCTTTTAAGTGAATGAATTTTGCTGTGTGAACTCTTAAGATGTTTGAATGTATGCATAGGATCAGGCTGTTAACTTGTTAGGTTTACATGGAAATAAATGCCAGCAATTTCAGTTTCTAAGAAGTCATAGAATTTCAGCCTGAATGTGTAACTGCTTGTGTCACTTTTAAAACTAAATGTCAGTAGGAGATTGTGTTCATAATTGCAAGGAAACTTTTGATAAATGTGGTGGTAAAAGTATGAAGGTCAGGTGGGAATGTGTCCATTGGGAAAGTATCATTGTTTTGGGAGACCATCTTGAGCTGCTGCTGCTGCTGCTATTAGCAACAACGGCAACAAGGTTGCATTTATATCCTGCCTTTTTTTCTTCTTTTGAGGAACCCAAAACTGCTTACATAGCTTCATTTTTATCTTAACAACAACTCTGTGAGGTAGGTTAGGCTGAGTGTGTGTTATTGGCACAGTCATCCAGTGAACGTCATGATAGAGTGATGACTAGAACCTTTATCTCCCAGATCTGCCATCCAAAACTGTAATCACCACACCGGGTTTAAAAGTCCTCTTTTCACTGTGGCAGTAAATCTTTGTCTAGGTTGTACTGTTTCAGACCGTAGGTAAGCACATACAGGAGTGAATGCTCCTTCATACAGAAAACTGCCATTGAAAGGGAGGGTTAGGCTAGAACTCTTTTCCCTGACACCCCATTTTTCTAAAATATGTATGTGTGTATTTCTAAGTCTTTCTTCATCCTTGCTGATACTAGTGGAATGTACAATGAATATAACCATAATGTGTGGAGGAATCATTCATGGGAACCCATGCCTGGAGCCTGACAGCTTACAGGCCTGACACAGCTTGCTGCCTGAGAGAGAAGCAGGTTAGGTAGAAGCAGGTTAGGTAGCTTTTGCCAGTGAGTACAAGGGGATTCTAAAAGTCTTTCATGGTCATAAGCAGAGCAGTTGGCCTTCATTTTGTAATTAAGACTAGTGCTGAAAAATTGGGCAGTGCTTTGTGAGTATATGATACCTTGGCAAATGAAGTTCTTTTAAAATAATTCTGCTTTAAAATGCAGGCCTCCAATATGTAACTGAATATCAGTCCAAAGAAAACCTAATTTATGAGTGTAATCTGTGTGGGTGCCAATCAGGACTGAGTAACATGTTCATGCATGTTTTGGGTGTTAAGCACAGACTGGCATACCTGGTAAGTACCCCCCCCCCCCCTTTTGTAAGAATGGCAATATGTGGTGCATTAAGAGAGTACACAGTTGGGGGTATTGCAAAAGTGGGAGAGAACCACTGATGGGGCAGATTTCACTCTCCCCCCAAGTCCACTCCAAATTTTCAAAAATGAAAAATCTACTCTTGCATTCCTTATGGTAGCTTTATTTGCAAACCAGCTGGCTATTACGTAATGGGGTTATGTGAAGTTCCTTATCTTAAGGGAGATTGTATATAGCTGCAACACTCTGAAATTTGCAGTCCTTATCACCATTCCTTACATGCATATATGGGAAAAGGATAAAACACCCTGTCAAACCCGTCCTGGATTCAAACAATGCAACAATCCACCATGGTTTATAGGCCATGGTGGATTGTCATGTGAAAACCCAGCCAGTAGGCGTGAGTGAAAATGGTCTGTGCTTTTCTATGAGCAAGGCATCCTTAGTTGTATCACTACTTCATGTTTTCCAGTTTCATGATGTATTAATTTTAAAGAGATCATGCCATTTTCTACCAGTAAAGCTTCCAGGTGGCTTATAACAATGCACGACAACACTAAATAATTCATAAGTAAACCTCCACCTTTCAAATGGTTCTATTAAAGTGCAGTATGTAAACAAGATTAGAACTCGCAAGCACTGAAAATGAATTAGACCCAACTTACTTTTGGGGTGTTGTGGGTGTTGGAATACATATATGCCATTCCTTGTCAGTGCAAGGTGGTATATTTTGCTGACTAGGGCATGTTTTATGGAAAAGTAGGATGTACATGAAAATATAATATTGAAATTTCAGCCTTGTTTCCAGGTCTTTAGTAGCAATAGTTTGTTCTTGTTCATTAGTACCTCAGCAAGATTGCGCTGGCACTAGGGCTAACATGCTAAACTACATCCTGCCCTTTCCTTGTGAGAGAGAGCAGATAATGTTTATAACAGGCCTGGCTTGCAGAGTGGTCCCCTAGGGTCCCCAAAGACCATGCCTCCTTTCCCCACTCAGTAGTTTCCTGGCTTTTGTGCAGGTTTTTCCCCTTATTCTGAAAGTTGGAGGTGCCTTTCTTCTAAGTGGTAGTAAGAGCTTTAAGCTAAAATATGCTTTTATGTTTGATTTGTTTGTCCCACCCATTTTGGTTTTGGTTCTGCGCACTACTGGAATGCAGCTCCTGAGAGTGTCTCCAAAATGAATTCCAGCCTTATGCTGAAAGAGGTTCTGCACCCTGGTTAGCAAGGAGGACTATGCTATACAGTGGTACATCGGCTCAGGAACGCCTCAGTTCACAACCAAATCAGGTCATGAACAGAAATTTCTGAAAAAATTTGCCTCAGGTCGCAAACTCTGCATCGGGTGACTTTCACGATTGTGCCAGTCTCCCCCCCCCCCCCGCCCAGCATGCCCATAATTGTCCGTCTATGGCTGCAATTGCGGTCACGCTCATGCAGGGATGACGGGCATGATCGCTGTCGTGCGGGGTGGGGGAAGATGGCTGCAATCTTTATTGTTCCTTGTCACTTTGTGTCAAATTTTTGTGGTAAAAAAAAAATAGTTACAGAACAGATTAACCTTATTTACATTGAACCTTATGGGGAAATTTGACTTGGCTCATGACCTATTTGGGTCACGACCAGAGTCCTGGAATGGATTAAGTTCATGAGCCAAGGTACTACTGTACTTGGAAATACTAAAGCAACCAGTTAGTGGGCTTTTAAAATAATTTTTATTGTATTTTTACTACCAAGGAGCGTGTGAAGTGTATGTGGGATTTTCTGCTTCAGATATCAAAGTAGAATAGCTCTCCTCAGGTATTTTGCATTTTGTCTTGGAATGGTGGGAGTAGTTGGAATGGTGGGAGTGGAGATTTATCATTCTAGTTCAGACAGCAAAATGTCTTGAATGGATCCTACTTGAATGGGTTCTTTGAATGGAAACCAATAGTTGAAGTTTTACCATTTTTCCTGTCATATCAATAGCATAAAACATGTGAATTTTATGTTGAGTAGAATTTTCATAGTTTTTTTAAGGTAACCACCTAAACCCTCTTTTGGAGAATCAGATGCATTGTAGAAGGTGTCCACATATCTCTCATTTCATATGAGTGGCATTTGATTAGACTTGGACTTTTACACCTCCAAACTATAAAAGAATGCAACAGATTTTCCATAAAGAAACAAAAGATACCCCAGCAACATACTGAGTATTTATTAAAAGAATGTCTGAATCCCTTTTCTGCTCCCCAGCATCTCAAAGTGGCATTCAATACAATCACAATGTAAGAACAGTAGATTCTTTAAAATCAAATACTAAATGCAATGTTAAATGTCAGTGTATCAAAGGTGAAACAATACAGTTTTATGCTGGCTAAAACTCAGTAGGGTTTAAGACAATTTAAACATTTAAAATAATTTCATAGCAACTTTGAGAAATAAGGCTTTTCTAGCAAGGAGAAAAATTCAAAAGCAAAAACCCCACTAACAATTTTTATTCATAGAACATTTTAGGTATCTGCCAGCTTTTAAACCTTAATAAAGGCTATTTTTCATACCAAATGTTAAATTCATAGAGCAAATTATTTCAATTTTTCCAATTTTATAAATAGGGTTTTATGCTTTATGAAATATTTCATATTTTTTATTTTTTAAATATGAAATATCTGCTTCAGCTTAACTCTAGAATTTCTCCTGTGGATGATTAGTAGATTTTAGTAAAGCTCATGAAAAGCAATCTGCATACATGGAACAATTAAAAAATAATTCTGTGGTGCTGCTACCCATTGTGGGCAACCTATTTAATGCCAGAAGAATGGCATATTAAGGTGCAGGGGATACATATGAGAACTAATTATTCAGTAGTAATGACCAGGATTCTGGCCATTTTCTAGTGTCACTAGATGAAGGTGTTTAATCTGCTCCTTCCCTCCAAGTTTCTGAAAATGACCAGAGTGTCATTTGATGATGCCTGGATTTGTTGGTGAAAGTGCAAAAGGATAAACAATGGACAAATACCCACTGTCTGGGTGGAAGTGCTTTGCATGCATACATGGGCCTCTTTGGTTCTCAGGTATTACATGCAACATTTTGAGTTCAGTTCTTTAACAGTAACATAGATCACTAACCTATCTCATTGCTAGATTGAACCAGGAAAAGCACAATAGGATTTAAAGTCAAAGCACATGCTTTGCCAGTAAAGTACTATCTATCACATTTGGCAAGACATCTTTTAAGACAGAGGACTTTCTCAATTCTCCTTTGAAATGGAAATAGTGAGGAACTGAAGTTGGGCTTTTCTGCAAGGAAACACATACTCCACTATTGAACTGTGTGACCTTTTCCAAGAGTAAATGGTCATATTGGCTGAGTTTGCACATGACAACCTACCATGGCCTATGAACCATCATGGGTTCTTCTTTAGTTGAATCCAAGTAGGATTTGTCAGGTTGCTTATAAACCCACCCTGATGAGCCATGGCTTGTAGTAGTGCCTGATCCATGATGGGTTGTTGAACCTGGATGATGCAGTTTATTATAGGGTTTGCAGGAAGAGCCAAACAGGAGTGATCAATCAAGCAGTGATTGTTATGTGTGAACTTAATGTCCAGTTAGGTACCTTATAGAGATAGGAAGCTACTTTATGCATAATATACTGACTGATGCTAACTTTCCAGAATTTCAGATGTGCCTGTCTCAGTTCTACCTGGCAATGTGTGGGATTGAGTTGGGGGCCTCTTACATGCAAAGCACTTGCTCTACCACTGATGTTGAGTCCTTCCCAATATATAGAATCCTCCTATCTGTCTATTTATTTGAGAAGTGGGGACATTGTCCTAGCTAAAGGTTTGGTGAAGTTGATATATATGGGGGAATGGGACAGTCATTATGAGTTTTCTTTTGCTTTAGTTTCTTTTACCTGTTTTAGCATCTGCTGCTGCCAATGAACTTAGTGATATTTTTGTTTCTAGAAAAGACATTACCCTGAAGTTGCAGATGTTAAAGGTCGAGGCTCAAACTTGAACAAAAAGCTTAAAGAGATTGCTAAAAAAATTGAACAGGATGAAGGAAGAAAACATATAATGGTATGAAACTACAAATTATATTGGTGTTTTAAAAATGTGATTCTATGGCAAAAATGCTGGCTGAGTGGCTAGTATTTGGAGAGTTCTCTTAGGATACAGATGGGATTCATTGCTAAGGAGAGCTAGAAGCTCACGTGTACCCCTCCATTCTCTTCTCCATGGGAGAGGAGGTACTCGGTGCACCACATAGATTGGAGCATTGAGGACAGGCATCTCCATGTTCAAATAAATACATAGTTTACTAATTCTCATGGTACCTTCTACCTGGGGAAATTAGGGAGCCAGCACTGCTTCTGGTTTTTACTTTGTTTTTATACTGTAGTTTTAGCTTCTGAAATTTTTGTGTTGTGGTTTATCACTGCCATATTTTATTGTTTTGTGAAACATATAAAGAGTGAGTGATAGAGGGCAAGATATCGAGCAGTGTAGAAATATAATAAAATAGTACATCTAAAATTGTACATCTTCCAGTACCTTGAACATTTAATCTCATTTTCAAATAGTTTGTCTGGCCTTGTAAATTACTCCCCCTTGCCTGCCCCATTTGCTGGTTCCCAATTAGAAGGTATTATCTAGCTCTTCCATCCTTTCTCCCTTAACATATTTTCTACAGTGAGAAAAAAGATGGAAGAAGCAGTCCCATGACATGGGATCATTACAGGTGGGAAAATATCTAGACCCCTCCCCCAAGTAAAAAATCTGAATGAGGCAATGTGATGGCATGATAAAAGCTGCACCTGGAAGTACCCTTTGTAGAATGTGTAAGAGAGAGTTTTAAATCCCACTTTCACAATTGCAGAGCCTAGAAAAATTGAATGGAAGGTAGCTGGAGGGAAATTCAGGACAAAACAAAGTAATGCTCCATACAGTACATAGTCAGATCATGAAATTTGCAAAGCAATGGTTGGGTGGTTTTTAAAATGAGATTAGACAAATTCATTGACAACAAACTTATCAATGGCTAGTGATCATTATGTTTATGTATCGTCTTGCATATCAGAGCAATTGCTAGGGAGAAAGGGCAGGAAGTGCTGTTGCATGTCCTGCTTAGCTTCACAGAGGATCTGGTTGACCAGTCTGGGAACAGAATGCCAAAGCAGGTTGGCCTTTGGTCTGATCCAGCATGGCCTTTCTTAAGCTTTTAACCTTTGTGCTCAGTATGAAAATGCAGTAGCTTGATGGCAGAAGGGGTGAAGTGCTCCATGCCCACTTGGATTCTTTACTAGGCAGGTAAGAGGTAATGTATCCTTTTCCGCACCCAGCATAGAAACACAAAGGGCTGTTACAAGAGTGGTGGTAAGTTCCGAACTCTATCATAGGTTGCCATTGTTTATAAAATGTGTTTATTTTGCATTCACTGTTGAAGTTACTTTCACTAGATACTATGACCAGACATCTTTTAATATATGCAGATTGTCTTGCACCTGTGTAAAACAAGTTTTGGATCATGTGGCCCTTGGGAATACTGTGAGAATATCATATTATAAAGTAGGGGTGAGCAACTATGGTCCTCCAGTTGTGTTAGCATAGAACTCCCATCATCTTTCCAACAGTTATACTGGTAGGACTATGGGAGTTGTGGGCCAAGACAGAGGATTACAAGTTGCTCACACCTGCTATAAAGATCATCAGACTGATTATTGGAGTCAGGACATAAAAATGTAGCCCATATCAAAAATTTGTTGACTTAAAGTTCCTTTTTCTTTAGGTTACAAAGGATTTTCCTCTTCCAAAAGGTAGGTTGGCACACTGTAAAGTGGTATGCAGTTGTCACACATAGAAATAATCTGTCATTAAGGTAGAATTCCCCATTTTCTTCCTTTAAACAACTTTACTTGGAAAGCAAAGCAATTGGTGCCAGTAGCACTTTCTTCCCGATATATGTGCTTGCTACGGCCATGCTTTGAGGGTCCTGTTTTTGTTTACAAATAGAAATGAGGGCTTTTTCCCTCAGCAGAGAAAAAATATATGCGGAATTCATAAGCTGGTTAGAATTCAATGTGTTAATGTTTCCTTTACTAAGTTAAGAGGAAAGAATACATGAAACACTCTTCAAAGTTAGTAAAATTCTAAGACAAGCAAGAGTTTTGTAACAAACTTATTCTGGGATAAGTTTTCATGAACACTGTCCAACACATTAGATGCGCTGCCCATTTTGTCAAATGTACGTTGTTCATGAAAGCTTATGCCATAATACAACTGTTAGTGTCCAGGGTGCTACAAGGCTTTTGGTTGCTTTTCTAGCAGCAGACCAACATGGATGCCCCTCTGGATATTCTAACATTGTAAGCATTCTTGGTGCACTTGAATTGGGATGTTAAATTGTAAATGTAACCCAGTACTATTTTCATGTGCTATCGAGTGAAAGTTCTTTAGAAGCTTTTCACAGAAAAATACTTTTGAATGTAAGCAGAACACATTTCTCCAGCTTAATCCTTTCCCATCCTTTTCTTCATTCTACAGATGACAGATATGCAGTTCAGTTTACGGATTCTCTTGTTACTTGGTTTGCAGAAGGTGAGCTGTTAGATTGAATGAAGAAAGGCTGTAGATTCAAATCTATTGTTTGTTTGATCTACAATATTTATGATAATGTCTAAGGAATTGCATTTAATTAGTTTAACATCATCCATGTTTTTTTCATGAAAATCAGAAGATGGAAGATTTATGTTCCAAAATCTCTCCAGCCATGTCCAGTCTTTTTTCTGTATACCCTTCCAGCATTGCACATGGTTCTTTCCCATTTCTTCTAAATCATTATGGACAACAGAATTGAGTTAGGCAATGATAACCTCAGGAACAAAACACAATGAACATGCAGACTAATAGCAGAGAAAAAGAGTTTGATCCAGTTTGATCATACTTTTCATGTTAAGTCAGTCAGTCATGATTTACATTTATTTATTTTATTTATTTAGTAAACTTCTATGCCGCCCCATTCACCCCATGTCCCATTAATTTCAGTGTCTAATTTAGTAATTACTTAAATTCGGAGTCAGAGAGGGACCAGTCTACAAGTTCGTTATTGTACTGATAATGTGAATTATCAGTTAAAAAAAATAAGGGAGATAGCGTGGGGAGAAATCCATGTTTGATTGGCAACTAGTGGTTGGGTAGACAGTGGTTAGCCCTGGATACCATGTTTTGATAATGGCATGAACGTTGATTACTCCCAGAGTGAGTTTCCTTTCAACTTTGCTTTTAGTTAATGCTCATAAGTTTCATCTGAGAACTATCTCCAGCCTTTACATTTGCAATTTACTTTTTGTACACCCTGATGGCATTCTCTAAAAATGGCAGGGTTCTGTAGTCCTTTAAAATATTAACATTTATTGTTGTATACATTTGTATGTGCTGGAGCCACATCTGGAGATTCATGAGGCAGATATATAAATGTATGTGATGTATATAGGGGTGTGAGTGTGCGAGCAAAAATAACCTTTTTTCAAGTAGAGTATAATAGACGGACAACTGAATTCAGAAAACAGATGCTCCATATGTAAGTTTTCATGATTATTCTCATACTGTTAGCCATAAACATACTGTTAGCCATAAACTTGGATAGGTTTGGGTGGGATACTCTGGCCAGTTCCATGTTCCAAGTAAAACAGCCTTGCAATACCCAAAGCGGGAGAAAAATGCATCTAGAATTCTTTCCAGTCTATAATATGATCTTGACTTGTGCATGAATGTTCAGGGTTGCCTTCTGGTGTCCTTTGGACTTTTTTGTCTTGGTCCAAGATGACTTTCAGGAATTTTTCAATTTTTCCTACAAATTGAGACTTGGAAGGGTACATACATGTTCATCTCAAATAATTCTGGATCATCTCTTGCCTCAGCTCCTGCTGTCTTCAGTTTAGGCCAGGTCTTTTCTAAAGTTATTGGGATCATTGTTCCGGTTAGGTTCCCTACTTTTACTTGGGAGGCTCATCAGAATGTGTCATTGGCACTGGATCCTACAGGTCAGATAAGTAATTGGGCTGCTGTAAAAGCATCCCTTCACTTGCAGCAGGGGTGATGCAACTTTGGAGGATCATGAGGATCAATTTTCCATCCCTGGAACCCATTGTAGGCCACCCCCCTGCTTCAAAATTGTCACTGACAAAATTTGCTGATGGCAAAAGCCTCATTTTCATTAAAAAAAAGTGTACACGCTTGGGAGTCTCATTGGGGAGCACAGTTTTGCATTAAAATAAGGCATAAGTTCCCATGTACCACTTTTTGAAAGTGAAAATGTGGCTCATTTATTGTTGCCACTGCACCCCAAAATCAGGTGTTGATGAGGGATGTAAAACAGCCTGTGGAGGTTGCATGCAGGCCAAGGATTGCCCTCCTCTGACCTATTGAATCTAAATCTAAGCAGTTTACTTGAACATTTCCTGTTTCACATGTCTTCAGACTGAAAAGGTCTGAAGATGATATCTTTGGAACAGTGCTGTATTTCATAGCTTGGAATTGCCATTAGTGGCTTGAATAATGCTTCCTACTTCTGATTTTTTTTCTGTTATTTTGATATTTTAGCATAAAGGAATTCCAAAAATGCCAACCTTTTGAAAAGTTATTACTTGATAGGCTTTATTTTTAGATGACATAGATATAGGAGAGAAGAAGAAAGAAGACCCTAAAAAGGATAATGCAACAAAGGCTGAAGAAGATGCCCCAAAAGCTGAAGAAACCAACAAAGATGCAAAAGCTGAGTAAGTTTTTAGATAGATATTTGAAAATAGCCTTTAAAAATTGTCTAAACAAACATATCTAGATAGGAACTTGTTTGCTTATGACATCTAATGTGTCTTGGAATTCAGTATATATGATTTAATATCTTCGTGGGGAGTTGTATAGATTTAAAGTATCAATACTTTAATGTTGCATATGTGATTGTTAGGAGACATCAGAGCTCTGTTGCAACACCCCAAACCTCAGTTTTTGTGCATATTCCAATATCAGTTCAGAAGGCAGAGCAAAAGTCAGTTCTTCATTGTGGTATCTGTGCATCACACATATGGGTGCTGCACCTATACAGTTGCTCTACTCAGGAAGATTTGTCTAGCTATGCCTAGAACTTTGTGTGAGAACCCTGCCCCCTCCTTTCCCCTATATACAGTGGTACCTCGGCTCAACGAATGGCTTAATTCACAACCAAATTGGGTCGTGAACAAAAATGTCATAAAAATTTTGACTCAGGTGGCGAACTCTGCATTGGGTGGCAACCGCGATCGTGGCCATCTCCCCCACCCCCGGAGTGGGGAGATGGCCATGATTGTGCTGGGGGTGGGGAGGAGATGGCTAGATTGCTCCCATCTTTCCTGCAGAAGCACAACTGCAATCTCTGTCATCTCCCTGCAGTATGATCGTGCCTGTCTCCCCCCACAACGCACCCGCATTCATGCCCGTCTTCCCCCCCACACGTGCCAGGATGACGGGCGTGTGCAGGAATGACGGGCGCAAACGCAGTTGTGCTGGGGGGGCAGGGAGATGGCCACGCTCGTGCTTGGGGTGGCGGGGGCGGAGATGGCCACGATCTTTGTTGTTCTTTGTCATTTTGCTTCACATTTTTCTGATTAAAAAAAATAGTTACAGAACGGATTAACCTTATTTACATTGAACCTTATGGGGAAATTTAACTTGGCTCACCATCAATTTGGGTCACGACCAGAGTCCTGGAATGGATTAAGTTCGTGAGCCAAGGTACCACTATGATTGGTGGGCTCCTGCCATTTTCTCAGTTTGCTTTCAACCACTGTTAGCAAGGTGCATCAGTTGTCTGTAGTGTTCTTTATTTTCCTTTGTCTCAGAACTTCCTTTTAGAACTTACTCTTTACCATTCTTTTCCCTCACATTTCTGTCATTCTGTTTTTCGATCCCTGTTCTCTTCTTGTTACTTTTTCCCTTCTTCAGTCCACTTATAAAAAAAATGAAGAAACCCTTCTATCATCTTACCCTTTTCTTACTCAATGTTGCTGAGCAAACCAGCGTTCCAAAAGTGTGCTGGCTGTGGTGTTAAAATGCTGACTTCTGATGGGCATTTCTTGTGCCTGTTTTGCTTGGGCGAAGAGCACTGTGTTGATAAGCATAAGCATTGCCAGGCCTTTATACAGCAGGCTTGTGAGCTCTGGGCTGTGGGTGGCAAGAAAGGAGGGGCAGAACACCAGGTCCAAGGTGCAAACTCAAGCTGAGTCCAGAGCTCAGTACAGGCCAGAGGCTTGGGACAAGTCAGCAGGTCAAAGGCATAGATCAGGGGTGTCTAAACTTTTTGCAAGAAGGGCCAGATTTGGTGAGGTGAAAATGTGTGGGGGCCGACCATTCAGCCTGACATTCTTTGAACCATTAACATTAAATGCAAATGAACTATTTTATGAAAGACTAACCAAATAACTTAACTGCACTAATGTGAAGGGTGATACTGAGATCTCGTCTACATTATATAGGCCAGGTCTGGCTCAAAAACAGTGGTTTTAATGCACAAGATGTCACGCAGGTGAAAGTCACTTAGTCTCGTCCTCATGCGGTTCTTGTTAATGTTCATAATCGAGAATGTCTTCTCGCACAAGTATGTTGAACCAAACAAGCTCAGCATTTTCTTAGCAAATGTTCGAATCTCTTGGAACCTGTCTTTATCCAGCTGGTGGTAAAAGTTGACAAGAGGGAGCTGTTGGTGCCGACTGCGACACTCGGTGTCACACTGCAGCTCAATGAGCTCCAGCTGCAGGTGGTCTGGAGCGTCATCAGGGTCCACAGAGAAAGGAGATAAAAAAGCGTGATCTCCTTTTCAATAGCTGCAAAATCCCGAAAGCGCTGTTGAAACTCCTCAGCCAGAGATGAGATGTCTGCTTCATACCTCCTTATTTGCGCACTCATATTGTTCTGTGGAAAACTGGTCATTATTTCCTGCAGCGATGGGAAATGTGTGGTATTGGGCTGCGTTTGTGACAGGTACCTTTGGAAAAGTAGCAGCTTGGTCCCAAAGGCTTTGATATGTGAATACAGTTGGCTTACCACTGCATTTTACCCCTGAAGGCTCGTGTTCAGCACATTCAGATGTCGTGTTATGTCAACTAAAAATCCAAAATCAGCCAGCCAAACAGGATCAGATAGCTCTGGCATTGGTTGTCCCTTTTTTGCCAAGAATTGTCCGATTTCCTCCCTAAGAGAGTAGAAGCGCTGCAGCGCAGACCCCCGACTGAGCCATCTTACCTTGTGATACACAACATCTCCATATTCAGTCTGGATGTCGAGTAGAAACTGTTGAAACTGGCGGTGGCACAGGGCTTTGGAGTGAATATAATTAATAGCCTTCATCACCAGTTTCATAACATGATCATATTTCAGATGTTTGGCACAGATAACTTGTTGGTGAATAATACAGTGGAGTTTTATAGCTTTGCCTCCTTCTTCGCTGACTTTGTTACAGACTAGGGTTGATAATCCACTTTGCTCACCAGCCATGGCAGGTGCGCCATCCGTAATAATCCCAGTGACTTTATTCCACGGTAGTTTCATGTCATCTAAGGTGGAACAAACAGAAACAAATCTGTTCCTCTTGTTTGGTCCTTAAGGCTCTGGAGGTCAAGTAGCTCTTCACTCACGTTCATCTTATTGTCCACTCCTCCCAAAAAAATCAATAACTGAGCGGTGTCAGATGAATCCGTGCTTTCGTCGCAGGCTAACGAAAAAAAGTCAAACTCCACTCCTTTTGCCTCTGTCTCTTAATATCAGATGAAATATCTTCAATTCTCCGTACCACAGTGTTACGAGCCAGGCAAACATTGGCAAACTCTTGCTTCTTCTCAGGACAAATTTTCTCCACCATTCTCATCACGCAGTCTTTAACAAATTCACCCTCAGTAAAAGGTTTGCCGTGCTTGGCAATCAGAGTTGCCACCTCGTAGCTTGCCTTTGTGGCATTTTCATTTGACTCACGGGCTCTTGTGAAAAAGCGCTGCTGTGCTGTTGAAGCAGCTTCCAGTTCCTTCAGTTTTTCACCACGTTCGTTCCCAGTTAGCTTGTTGTAGTTAGCATGTTTCATATGGTAGTGCCTCTTGATATTGAATTTTATTTATTTTTCTATTTTCTATTTATATCCTGCCTTTTCCTACAAAGGGCTCAAGGCAGCTTACATCATTCTCCTTCTCCATCTTATCCCCACAACAACAACCCTGTGAGGTAGGTTGGGCTGAGAGTCTATGACTGGCCCAAAGTCACCCAGTTGGCTCCATGGCTGAGCGGGGACTAGAAACCGGATCGCCTGAGTCCCAGTCCCACACAGCCACAGTCTCTTGGCAAATTAGGCAGACACAGTTGTTTCGTATTTCAGTGAAAAAATACTCCAATTTCCACCTGGAAGCGGTGGCCTTTTTTTAGTTACAGTCGACATTTTAGAAATGGGCAAACAAGCCTTGTGTCACAAGGCTGACTCAGGTCTACTGCCATCTTCTGGTGAAATATAACCACCAGCCTTGAAGGAGCAGGAGGCAGCAGGGGACAGCTGCGGGAACCACTGTGCAGCGAAGGGAAAAATGCCGGCTGGCAGGGATGAGTGACAGGCTGAGCCGGCGGGGAGAAGAGGTTGTGGGCTGCTCGAAATTCGAAAATGGGCCGCAGTTGGCCCCCGGGCGGACTTTGGACATGCCTGGCATAGATGAAAGCAGTCCAAGTTTGGCATGCACAAAGGGAGAGAGAGAGTGTGTGAGTGAGTCAGAGCATAATTCCAAAGTCAGTTTACTGGAGAGAGATTGATGCAAGGGTTGTAGCAGGCTGGAGCGAGGTAGGGCCTATTTGAGGGAAAGACAGGAAAAGCAGGAAGGGCACTGAGTGGAGCAAGGTGGGAACAGACTTGAACAAGGCAGGAACGAATTGGAGCAAGGCTTGAAAACAGCAGGAACAAACTGGAACAAGGCATAGCAAAGCAGGGGCCAGAGCACAGAAAGTCACCAGGACACTTACATTGCTATGGCAAGGAGCGGCAGTGCGGTGAATCCTTTTATGGTGGTCTTCAAGGTCTCCAGTTGCATTGCATAGTTGCTCCACAGGTGCTCCTTGCAAGTAAGCACAGGTGCTTCTGGTTCTGCAAGCAGAGTTATTCAGGCCCTGATCCTGACAAGCAAGAATCATGTACGCCAGCTCCTCATGGAAATGTGGGATCGTGCTCTCGGTGCCATGCATGAGGTGACAGAAAAGGAAGAGCAGGCCATTTCATCCCCCTAAGTAAAAAGTGTTTGACGACCTTTGTGGCAGTGAAATCTAAGCCAAGTACCTCCCATCCTGAACCTCCTTTGGAATCAGAGGTGCCCAGGAAATGGAAGGAGAAGAGAAAGCACATTGAAACCGAGGATGCTGGGCTGGTGAAAAAGGCCAAGAAACAAAAGAAACATTCTAAATGGGCAGACCGTTTGCCTACTGGAATGGAATGACGCAAGCTGCTGTTGAGAGAGGCGACTTCCATGGGGCTCTCCAAACTGAGAGATTCGCAGATTCGAAGATCTCCAATCCAATGGTCCCTAATGCCTGTTCCAACCCAAGTGCCCACTTCCAGCATTGTACTTGGATGGGGAGATCAGAGACTCTTCAGTCCCCTTGCTCCCTAAGTCACCCTTGGTTCTGATCCTACAGATGCCTCATCCCTTCTTGGGACCATTGCCAGCTCAACCATTGCTGGCTTCATCCCGCCGCTCCATCCCTTATGTTGATTTTGCTTTGCAACCATTCGATGGGCCTTCATATTGGTATCCTCCACCTCACTATTATCAGGGTTACCAATGGAACCCCACAATTGAGCCCCAGCAGTATCTCTGACCAGCTCCATCTGGAGGCTTGTCCCAGCACTGGTCACCTCCGAGTCACCTGCCAAGGACTAAGCAAAGACCCAGTTCTTTGGGAATGTACGCTTTGCGAGGGGATCCCCCTCGCCGGCACTCTCCGTCTTCTGCCTCAAGTTGCTTGGATCCAGTGGACTATGTCAAATCTGACTCTTCAGAACTGACTGAACCAGTCTTCACCAGAAGAGGTCATCTCTTCCCAGGGCCAGGACCAAGGCTCTCCAGGCAAGAGTTTGGGACAATTCTTGGAACAACTTGACATGATAGCTTGCCACATCTATGCATCTACGGGCCTGGGCCTCCACATATCCAATTACGATGTTATGATGGGGAGGTACCAGGCCTTCCTGTGGCAAAAAATGGAAACCCTAGCAGCCTTCTTGCTGGACCAACAGAGAGAACTGGCTAGGGTTTTCCTCACAAAAAGGTTGCAGTTGTCAAAACAGCAGATTGCCACGGTGTGCCATCACATTGATTGTGACTCCAGAGCTTTAGTCAGTGCAGTGGCCATCTGCAGGCATGCATGGCTTCAGGAGGTGAACCTACTGCAAGAGACTAGGTCCCATGTCAAGTCCATGCTGTTTGACAGAGGAGGCCTGTTCCATAGTCAAACTGATGAACACCTGGATACTCTACAGAAGGTGAGGCTGACAGCCAGGAAAATGGGAATTGGAGCCTCTCAATCCAGAGGACATAAGTGGCCATAGAGCTGATATGTCCCCTATCAGGCCCAGCAAAGGGGTCAGCAAGTCCCCCTTTTTCTGCCCCTTTTCTTACTGAGGACAAGGTCAGAATTGTAGGTGGGATGGGCAATGGAGTCCACCTCCTAAAAGGTGTCCTGAGGCAGAAAAATGGCAGTGTTGATGGTCTTGGTGAACTAATTCTGAAAAAGACTTCAGCAGCTAATGTACAGACCATTAAACTGCTATGTAGCCAATTGGGAGTTGATAACACCTTATTGATGGCTTTTATTCATCGTACATGACGGTTGAAGGATTGATTTCAAAACCCTGCCATTGCTCAGATTGGTGCACTCGACTCCTCTTTACCAAACATTGTTGGAGGAATTACCTTCATTGCTAACAAAGGGCCATCCACCCTGTTCATTGGTCCGAGGCCAGGCTCAGGTTCTGCTCCTGGTATTTTATCATCCATAAGAAAGATGGCGGTTTATGGCCTATATTGGATTTATGGGGAGTTAATTGTTTCATAGCTCATAACAAGTTTTGCATGGTCTCACTCCAATCAATAATGCCCCTTCTTAGAAAACAGGACTGGTTCGCCTCTATTGACTTGAAGGATGTGTATTTTCTTGTGGACATCCATCTCCACTGTAGTCATTTTCTTCAGTTCCAAGTCGACGCTTGAGTTCACAGCGTTACCATTTGGACTGGCTACGGCACCACAGGTATTCAACAAATCTATGGCCTCCATGTGCACGTATCTGAGGTTTAAAGGGATTCTTATATACCTGTACCTGGACAATTGGCTGCTCGTGCCAAGCAGTAGACTGGCGCTCGTCCAATCAGTTGAAATGACTTGCTTTACCCTCAGTGGCCTGGGATTATGTATTAATAAGGAGAAACCTGTTCTCACCCCTACACAGAACATCTGCTGCATCAGAGTGGTCCTGGACTTGCTTTCGGCTCAAGTGTTCCTATCTGAGGGCCGCATGTACAGACTGATATGGGCTGCTGCTGAAGTCAGAACCAAGGAAAAGGCTAGCCCCATTGATCTGACTTTTTGAGAGTCTTGCCTGGTGGATGCTTGAATTCAACCTGTGCAAGGGTCTAACATTCCAACTATTGGAACCGTTGGCTATGATGACTACCAGTGTGTCTCTGACAGGCTGGGGAGCCCACTCAGGTGGTTTCCTTACCCAGGGGACCTGGTCCCGGCTGGAATGGAAGCTTCATATCAATTACTTCGAGCTTCTGGTAGTTTACAAAGGACTTCTTGCCCTCCCAAATTTGCTGTGTGGTGGATATGTCCAGGTTGTCTCAGACAACGTGACAACTGTTTTATGTATTTATGTATTTATGTGGGATATTTCTACCCCATGGAATCACTATGCGTCTCTGGATGGCTTACAATCAAAATTCCATAAATACAACAGTATAAGATATCTTATAATACCCCAAACAATAATAATTCTAATAAGACTAATAACCCACGACTGAAGTAAAACATAATTAAAATTTTTTAAACATTAAAATACTGGGTGAATAAAAAGGTCTTAACCTGGCGCCGGAAAGCATATAATGTCGGTGCCAGGTGGATCTCTCTGGGGAGCGCATTCCATAGCCAGGCCGCCACCACAGAGAAAGCCTCTGAGTATTCTGTCTCCTAATCTCCTTCAAGGAGGGCTTCTGGAGCAGGGCCTCTGCTGCAGATCTTAAGGGGTGGGAGGGCATGTAGTGAAAAAGATGTTCCTTTAGGTATCCTGGTCTCAAGCCGTTTAGGGCTTTATAGGTCATAACCAGCACCTTAAATTGGGCCTGGACTTCAATGTGAAGCCAGTGAAGCTGATACAGGACCGGAGTTATATGAGAGTCACAACTGGTCCCCGATAGCAAGCTGGCAGCTCTATTTTGCACCAATTGAAGTATCCGGACCATCTTCAAGGGCATCCCCATGTAGAGCGGTTGCAATAGTCCAACCGGGAGGTTACCAGAGTGTGTGTCACAGTTGCTAGGCAGTGCTTGTCCAGGTAAGGATGCAGCTGATGGATCAGCTGAAGCTGAAGGAAGGCGCTCCTCGCCACCACTGTTACCTGGGCTTCCAGGGACAGTTCTGGGTTGAGGAACACTCCTAAGCTGTGAACCCTGTCCTTTAGAGGGAGTGCAACCCCATTCAGGACAGGGCCAAAATCACTTACCTGGAAACCTGAACCTCCTACGAAAAGGAACTCCGTCTTATCTGGATTGAGTTTCAGTTTATTGGCCCTCATTCAGCCCATTACCTTGGCCAGGCACCGGTTCAGGACAGTCACTGCCTCACCTGGATTGGTTGTAAAAGAGAGGTAGAGCCTGGGTGTCATTAACATACTGATGACTCCACAGCCCAAACCTCCTGATGACCTCTCCCAGCGGTTTCATGTAAACGTTGAATAGCAGGGGGGACAAAATGGAACCCTGTGGTACTCCATGGCAGAGTTGCTAATGGAGCAGAGCCAAAGTCCTGCAGCACCACCTTCTGGAATTGGCTGACCAGGTACAAGCGTAACCACTGCCAAGCAGAGCCTCCGACTCCTAACCCAGCCAGCCTATCCAGAAGGTCGATGGTATCAAAAGCTGCTGAGAGGTCCAGGAGAACCAACAGGGATGCACTCCCCCTGTCCCTCCCTGCATAGGTCATCGTACAGGGTGACCAAGGCAGATTCAGTACTGTAACTGGGTCTGAAACCAGACTGAAATGGGTCCAGATAATCAGTTTCATCCAAGAGTGTCTGGAGTTGTCCTACCACCACCTGCTTCAACACTTTGCCCAAAAATGGATATTGGCCACTGGTCTACAATTGGCAGCCACCTCCGGGTCCAGGGATGCCTTCTTTAGGAAGGGTCTGATCACTTCCTTCTTCAAAGGGGTGAGAACCCAGACCTCCCTCAGTGAGGTGTTGATGACCTCCTGGACCCAGGTACCAATCCCATGTTTGGCTTTAGTGAGTAGCCACGAAGGCCAAGGGTCAAGTAAGCAGGTGGTAGGCAGTACCAGTCCAAGCACCTTGTCCACATCATTAGGCCCCAACAACTGAAACTCATACACCAATGATGGACCAGACAGGGTTCTGGACACCTCCCTTAATGGAACCCTATCAACTGAGGAATCCAGCTCATGACAAATCTGAGTGATTTTCTTCTTAAGGTGGCAATCGATGGTGCCACTGGGTCTTTTTTAGGGCTAGAATGTATTAGGCCACGCACCACTCAAAAAGGCTTTGCTGGACGGCACTGTGAGGAGGCAATGGAAGCAGAGAAGTATTGGTTCTTCGCCGCCTTCACTGCCACAGCATAGGCTCAATAATGAGCACATAAGCATGATCGGTCAGATTCATCCCGTGACCTGTGCTCTAATTGTCTCCCAGCCTGCTTCATTGCCTGTAACTCAGGTGTATACCATGGTGATGAGCTGGCTCTGCCTGGCGGGAGAGGATGCTTAGAAGCAATCCTATCGCTTGGTCTGGTCATTTCCCCATTCCACAAATCAACCAGTGCATCAACAGGAGTGCCAGCTTTATCAACCGGAAAATTGCCCATAGTCCTCAAGAATCTTATCAGGATTCACCCGGCTCTGAGGGCAGACCATCTTAATGAGATCTGCACCCTTACAGAGGGAAAGGCCAGCCCCAAGCTCAAACCTAACGAGGAAGTGATCTGATCATGACAAAGAAATTAAACGTAAGTTTCTGACTTCCAGATCACCATCTTCCCCATTGAGGAAACCAGGTCCAGAGTGTGACCTCATTCATGGGTTGGGCCAACGACATGTTGAGACAGCCCCATAGTCATCATGAAGGCCATGAAGTCCTGAGCCGCCCTGGTCAGAACAGTCTCGGCATGGAGACTGTTGGACATTGAGCGAGCGCGCCATACCCTTGATGTGCGTTGGGCCCTAGCATTTTACCGTTCCAGAACAGAATCTATACACAAAACAAAGCAACTATTTATTAAATATGCCGAGAGCTAGAGGGGACCTGGTAAATCCCAGTGCTTGGTGTACTGGGTTGTGAATACCATCAAGCTGGCTTAAAATCTGTCTTCCCTGGACTTGCCTGAGTGGCCTTGAGCTCATTCGACTAGAGCCGTCTCAACATCAATGGCCCTTCATGCTGGACTCCCAATTGAGGACCTTTGTAAGGCAGCTACATGGAAGAATCCATCAACTTTTGTTAAGCATTATAAACTGGACATGAAGACAAGGGGAAACTGCTCCTTTGGGAGAGTAGTAGTGTCTTTCATTTTGCTATAGCCTCTTGTGCATGAATGAAGGTATGTTCTTCATTCATGCATGCTCAATTTTGGGCTGCTAGTATTAAGTCACACATGCTCTCTGTGTTAATTTACAGTGCCTTAACTACTTACTACTCAGTTTATCTGCCCGATAAATGAGTTTTATAGAACATGAGTTCAAATTTTGTCTCAATTTTTTGTCTTGCGCTTATGTTTAGGTGTTTCATCTGGATGGTTTCTGCTGACACCCCTGCCTCCAATTCAGGGAGCTTGCAAATCACAGATATGTGTGATGCGCAGAGACGATGACAAAGAAATGCATACCTATAACTGTAGTTCTTTGGTCATTTGTGCATTCACACAACCCACCCACCAACCCCACGTCGGTGATGGTGACCCTGTAATGATGCTGTATGCAGGCTTACTTTTCATATTAACATTTATTGGGTGACTCACAAATAGGCAAATGATTGTCTCCAGTGAAACTGAGAAAATGGTGGGAGCCCACCGATTATATAGGGGAAGGGAGGGGTTGGGGCTCCCACAGAGAAATCTTCCTGAATAGAGCACTGCGCAGGCACAGCACCCATATGTGTGAATGCACAGGTGACCACTTGAAGAACTACAGTTACAGGTATGCAACCTGCATTTTCAAAGCAGAAATGATACAGACAATTCTGCCAGCTGTTTTTGCCCTGAGACCACTTGAAGCCAGTTTGGTAATCTCTGCTTCTTTATAGCAACTTCATAAGTTATTACATGAGATTTAAGATATTCTACCTGTGGCCCAGGTATTGCAAAGGATATCCTTCACTATTTATTTTGTTGCCACAGCTACATGGAGGCCAGAATTTATTTATGTAATTAATTTCAGCTTCATTTGGACACTCATATCAGCAGAAAGTTGCATAGTCATTAGATAGGTCTATTATAAAGCATGTAGCCTCACTTACATTAAGATCAAGAAAAATGTATGGACACTTGGAATAGACTAAGGATATTCATTTAATTTGTATTTTTATAGTCATATAATTTGTGTACTGACTTATAATTTGCTATTTTTGTTATTGGCTTCTTTCCATGATCCTTCTTTGCAATAATTAGAATAGAAACTAGTTTATCACTGTATTGTCAAGATAAATGTTTTCAGAAAAAATATTCTGTTTCAACTAAAGCCCAGATCATCAGCCGCGTAGGCAATCTTATTCCAACTTTGTCTCTTCCCTAGTCTTCTGAATTTCCTGCACACAGGTCCAGAGTCTCACTCATGCAGGGCTCCTTATTTGACCTGCAGAAACTTCTGCCAAATCTGTGGTCTGTGTCCTCATGGCACAGCAAGCTGCATCCCTTCCATAAGCATTACCCCTGCCAGGGGTTGGGGAGGAGGTGGGAAAAGGAATTACCACTGTAAGTTCTCTGATCACAGATTGAAGATTAGAGTGGGGATTCTGTTATATTTGCTCCTTTGCTGCACAGGGACTTACCTGGTCAGGGAAGCCTGACAGAGAGCAAAGCCAAACAGACAGAGGCTCCTTTTTTCCTCCAGTGGAGGGGCAGCTGGCCAGCTTGGCTTTGCCCACCCTGCCTGTTTCACCCAGTGGTGGAAGGGAGGCAGGGGAACAAAGCCTAGGCAGACCCAGGAAATACCTGGGAGTGGATAAAGCCTGCCAATTTTAGAGAAATAGCTGCAGGGGGCAGTGCTAGGCATCTTTAAATTTGGGGGGGGGGGGTGTATGTGTGTATGAATAGTTATTAAGAGCTTGCCACTAATTTTACTTGTTGGCAGATTTGGATTAAATGTGTAGACATTTGGAACTTCTACAGTTCCTGTTTTTCACAGAAGACAGTTGGATGTTTGCTCATAGATATTATTTTCTTTGCGTTTCATAAGGTGTGATGATGGCAGCAAGCCTAATGATAACAAGCAGATGGATCAGGTAATTATTTACCTTACTGGGAGGTTTCAGCAGTAACAAGCTTCGTAAGTAAGTAAGTAAGTAAGTAATTGCATTTGTATTTCAAAGGCTCTCTGGGTGTCTCAGTGAGGCTCTCTGAGCCCTTTGACCTGGGCTCTTGTGTTTTCTGTTACACAGAATAAAAGTGGATAAAGAGCTCTAATAATGAATAAAACGTTTTTTCCTTCAGAGGTCCTCAAAATACTCCTTAGGCAGGAAAATAATCTTCTTATGTCATAGATCTTTAAAAAGATAATATGTATGTTTTATAGAACAAAGAACAAGTAGGGAATGCAGTATTAAGTGATTCAGATGAAGAATTTTCTAACAATCAAGAGCTACTGAAGTACTTGGTAGGTATTAAAACATACTGTGAATCAAGATCAAATGTACTGTTCTATATAATTATAATTTCCTTGCAGCATTGCACCGGAACACCAATATTTTGTTACAAATTGTCACAGCTTTGTAAAGCTAGTGTATCATGGATTTTGAAGAGAAAATGTTAAAATTGGTATATTTTGGATTCAAGCTAGTTTAATCTAATTAATTTAATGATATAAAGCTAAACAATTTTGCTTGGTTAGGCTTTCAGAATTTTAAGTTTGGGATTTAAAAACAGATTATCAGTTTTGCTGACAACATGAAATATGTCAATGAATGTGTATACTTCTAAAAGGTTTGATTTTTCTCAAATAATTTGCTAAAACATATTGACTGTATTATTTTCAGAAAACCTTTGAAATAGTAGATGAAGAAGATGCTTCCTTTATATTGAGTGTTACCCAGAAACTCACAAATTCATTGGTGGCATATCGGGAGAAGGTTTCAAGAAGAAATGTAATTATAATATTTCTACTGTTTCTGCTATTAGCCTCCAAATATTGTCAGTTATAGTGCTGAAGTCTTTTGCATGCAAGATAAAGAAACTGTTAGAATCTATTAGACTCCACTGTGAGATCATTAGGAAAAAAGATGGTATATACATGCAATTAATAATAATGTTCCCGCATATTTTGGAGCAAAACCTAGTATTTTAGAACAGCAGATTTCAACAGGGGCTTTTGAGGGGAAGAAGCAAAGTAGGAAGTAAGAAGAAAAGTGCCTCTAAAATCAAAGAGCAACTTTGGATCTTACAAGTTGCTGGAAGGATATTCCCTCTTATGACTTTACCAAAGTTAAATGTTTGGTAAAACTTTACCAAAGTTACCAAAGATAAATGTTTCCATTTTTTCAGCCAGTGCTTTCTATGTACTATGTATAGCATTGATCTGTTAATGTATTTCATGTATTGACTTAAATAGCTCATATTATGCACCAATTGTTTTTAGAAAGTTTCCAAGCCAAATTCCAATGAAAGAGTTGATCAATCCGAGCCGTCAATGACGACTTTTGTGAAAGGTGGTGAATCTACCATGGGTAAGAGATTGTGGAGCAAAGTTGGTAACAGCTGGGGAACTAAGCAGATGGGTGACCTGGGCTGTTACTTGGTCTAGCTGCCAGTGGATGAAATCCAATGTTAAGAATGTTGTTGTGGCAGAGAACATTGCTATTATTTATTTAAGCTAGACACATCAAGTGATAGATGCAAAGGACTGATAAGGGAAGGATTGGAAGGTAACTGCTTTGAAGAAGCAGAACTGTTTTGAGGGTTTTTTTTTTTCAGGTTGAATCAGGATTGTAGGGAGACAGCAAAGGAAAAGCATCATATCAGGAGGACATGTAGTTCACAACTCTTTTTCCCTTGGGGGCAGCAGTTTGGAGAACTTTGGGATGACATTACTATAGACAAGAAATATTGAGCCAGTCTTTTCTTAACTTCAGGATAGTAGCTTTGATCTACAAAGGCTAGATATTTAAAACCTAGTTAAAAGTACATATAGCTGGGCCTAAAGGAGATCTAGGTAAAATACCATTCTTGTAAAGACTTTTATAATCAAAATAAGGACAATAATTCAGTGACCCAGCACCAACAAGCACCGACAAATTGGAACAGGAGATGGTTCACTGTTTTTGTACAACACTCTCCCCCACCTCCCAAAAAGGTCATATTGGTCTAGACCAGCTTTTCCTGTGAAGGATAGATGCTGGGAGCAGTAGTCCAACTCATCTGGAGGATATCAGGTTGGGCAAAGGTGGTCAACATGGCCATGTAATATGGATGCTTTATGTAATGGGATAACGCTATACCATGTTTGGTGGCTACAAACATTTGACATCCTAATACATCTGATTTGAATTGAAACATCATTTCTAAGGGGATATGGATTGTATATTTCTTCTTTTTGTTTCCCCCCTTGCATTGGAAAGAAAGAACCTCCACAAATATGGGGGATCAACAAAATTAGAACTGGGCTGAGAAGTTAACCTAAAGAAAGAAGTTATCAAGTTGTCTTTTTCCCTTCAGGTTTTTCAAGAAAGCATCATCTGAGTCAACATTCCTGTGTAGATAAGAGAACAAACCTGAATATCAAACCACCATGTAAGCGCAAAGCATCACAGCTGAATGCAGATGACAGTGCTAAAAGTCAAAAACTTGGAACCTTTGTGTCTACCTCTCAAGAAGAACCTAACAAAGCAGTCTTTTCTGATGTTGCAATGCATTATCCAGCCTCTGAGTACTGCTTACCAAATCCTACAACAGAGAAAAACTCTTCATCTCAGAATCAGCCGCATTCACCTAGTACTTCTCTTTCTGGGCCATTGATATCTGAAAGTGATGTCATTTCAAAATTTTTCAGCAGTATAAGAAATATGGATGTTGATGAAGTTTCTGCTACCTTACACAAGATAGCTGCCTCAAACCCATCATTTAGTGGTAATCTGGTTTTTTGCTTTAATAGTTTTTTGTTTGTTTCCCCAGCCCCCACCCCCATTTGTGGGAACTAAGCATAAGATTTCGTACAAAGCCTGTTCTTGCATTTCTCTGAATAGACCAAGGTAATTCATATTACCTAGATAACAACAGTTAATGGTCTGGGTATTGGCCATTGAATTATGTATTTCTATCTTCCCTTTAGTTACCATTTGATTGGGCTTTTTGGAGATACTGTCCATTTTAAGAAGCAGGGGTTTGCTGTGTATGTCTAAACTTCAGTATTATAAAGGAAACCCCATGAATATATTTGCAGTTGCAACTAAAAATGGAGCAATTCTGCAGAAGGGACATTGATGGTTTTATAAAAATGAAATATGGTTTGTGGAATGGTCTATACAGATCCCATACCTTTCCATAAGTCCCATCACTTTCCTTTTAACTACTAAAATTCAGTATAATATTGAAGTAATTTACAATCATTTGAACAGTGGGTTGTGTCCAGATTTAATCACGCTTAGAACATGGCCATGAAAATCAGTGGGATGAGTAAGTCATGAGTGTCCCTTGTGCTCAGAGGGTCTACACTACATGATTAAATCTGGATCCAAGCCATTTTTTAAAAAATGTTGTGTTTGAACAGAAAATAACTTTACTCTTTTCTCTTTAATCAAGGAATAGATGTTCAAAATGTGATAAAGATCCTAAGTGAGAGTGGGACCCTTAAATCAAAGAAGATGGCCAGCCCAATTTGAAGAAATAGTAATCTGTGTTGATTTTTTTTTTTTTTTTGCATTGGCTGTCGAGTTATATTGTAATTTATTCTCAGATTTGTTGACAATACTGCAAAGTCTTTTTGTTTCTTCAAATGTATTCCCCTTTCAAAATAAGACAAAATAGGTATTTTAGCCTTCTTAAATTATATATATTGTGCTTAACTGATTTACAATGTGATCTGTAAATTAGTTATCATTGTAATTATGTTTTTATTTTGTTATTTACTTACGTTTTTAGAGGAAAATATTAACACCTAATTTTTGTTCACTGTCCCAAATATTGGATACAGATGTGTTAATAAATAAATCTTTACTTTTTATAAAATAGCTCAGATAATTTTGTACTCAGGAGGTCCATACCACCTTATTAAACAAAGTAAAAAGACCATGAAAGGTGCGATCATATGCCATTTCAGGTAGAATAAAGACCTGTAACTCCCAGAATTCCCTAGCTAACCAACTGGCTAGAGAACACAGGGAGCTGAAGCTTCCTCAAGTTTAGTTGAAATTGCTATCAGGTATGTGTGTATAGGAGAGCAACATAAATTAACATTCAATACAAAAAGTCCAACACATGCTATTGCTGTCATGGGGAAGCTCTGGTCCAGAAGGGTTTCATATCCTGCCTGTAAGCTTTTTCCCAAGCTCTGTCCCTGTGTCCCAGGCAGGGAGAAATTCTGGTTAGGAATGAGTTTCTTTCTTCTTAATCCTGAGAAGAAGAAAAAACTTTCTTAGTGCTGAGTAGTTCCTCCCCCAGTTGCTGATCTTCATGAATCAGCCAAGAAAGCAAGAGAAAGCAAGAATGTGTGAGAGAATGGTGTGACGACTATTGAGTATGAATGGGCTGTAGGTTTGCCCACTATTAACATGCAGTCCCTGCAAGGTTTCCTAGATGACTTATTCTTGGTCCCATAAAGGTTCCCCATCCACAGCTTAAAGGTTCCCCATCTGATGCTGCTTCATCACACAGTATTCTAGCTAAGTTGCCTAGTAATTACACATGGCAAATATCAGTTGCCAAGTAACAAAATTGCACTGCTGATAGTGCTATGGAGGAACGGTCATTCTTATTTATCTTTTCCTATATCGCACTCAAGGTAATTGTTTACCAGTTTTCTTTCTAGCATCGCAGTAATCCTGTAAGGTGCTTTAGGCTGAGAGATGTTAGCTAGCTAAAATGAATTTGAATCTGGGTCTCACTGGCCTTAGTTCAACTTGGCCAGGCCTGCCAAGCAGCAGTGCTCATTTCAGAAGAGGGGGGATACGTATACTTGTAAACTATTGAGCACCATGTGCGGTCCATTTCAAGCAGGATGGGTACTATTTAGTCTCGATGTTGGACAACAAAATACTTTGTGCCCAGACTGGCTAAGTCACACTTACTGTGACTTCAGCTGACATATAGTGGTGTTCTGAAATGTTGTAACTTATTAGCAGCTATCAGTGGACAAGGGAGGGGTGGACATCATGAGGTTGGTACCCAATATTTATCCTCAATACAAAAAGGTATGTGCTGTAGATAAAAGCACATATTGAAGAGGAGTTGCTTTCTGCATTTTGTAAACCCAAATGCCAGAGAGGTGTATGGAGATGAAAAATGTGATGTAAGGCAAAGCTTCTCTTTTTTTCCCCTTAGGTTTTACTTCCTGGCTTTCTGTTCCAATGGAACCCTAAACTCTGTTACTTCCCTTTCTTAACTCTAACCCTTGCTTCCTTCCCCTCTTTAGTCCTAATCAGTTTGTGACTGACGCTGGTGAACTATGTTAACTACAGAAAAGGCAGTGTCTTTATGACATCAGTAACCATTATCCAGCCCCCCTTAAATCAGAGCTTTAGTCATATCTAGCATCTAACACACCTGTACAATGTCATAACTTTCCCTTCACACTTGCTTCCCTCAGCATTAGGGGGTGTTTGGTTAGGTCTCTTGCACTTTTAAAGATTATGACCAGATCATATTAGGAAGACTTTTAAAAGCGAATTTCTACTCAACCCTTTAAAAATATTTTCTGGTGGTATGGCTTACAGACAAGTACCAATGTGAATCTACAATATGTGCCAAATTTAATTTCTATATCATCCAACTGCCAAAGCGCTCTGAGCTGTACATTGCTACTTAGTGCTTGGAATATTCAAATCTGTAGACAGGCGTGGACAGGGAGTATTCTACTAGTTGCTAATATTGTCCTACTTTAAACAGGTAATTCTTAGGAGATCTAAACATTCTCTTTTATTTACAACCCAGTAAAACATTCTCTTTTATTTACAATTTCCTACCACTGCTTTTTCTTACCAGTTGGTGGCAATCTTCTTAAAAAGGGTTTTAAAAATGCTGATGGTGGTTATAATGCTGATTTTGCTTAACTGTAACAGTTAATAGCACAAGTCAGTCACACCCCCTTGTAAGTAAGAAATTCATGCATACAGGAAGGCAGATTTTCCTTCTCTCCTGCAGCCATCTACACCTCCTTAAAAGCCTCCCTTAGGAGAAAGTTCTTTCCTGAACATTGTGGAATGCTGCATGAACAGCCACAGAGAGGAGGAGGAGATAGCAAACTCTCCTGATTGACTTCCTGTATCTAATTATATGTGTGTGTAAACCCAATGACTGTTTCTTTAGAATTTAACCTGACTGTTCTTTAGAAGGCCAGATACTGAAGCTGAAATACTTTGGCTACCTAATGAGAAGGAAGGACTCATTGGAAAAGACTGTGATGCTGGGAACTATTGAAGGCAAAAGAAGAAGGGGATGGCAGAGGTTGAGGTGGCTGGATGAGGTCACTGGGGAGGTGGGTGGGCTCTGGGGGATGCTGAAGGCTAGAAGAACCTGGAGGAAAGTTGTCTATGGGGTTATGAAGAGTCGGGCATGACTTTGTGACTGAGCAACAAAACCCAATGAACTCAACAAGACTCATGTCTGGGAATGCATAAGATTCTTAAGGTGATTCTGCCTTTGGATCAAGAGTTGTTTGCACAAGGAGCAGGTTCCAGCTTTTAAATAAGTGGCAAGCTGGAGCATAGAAATTTTTAGAAGCATTTTATATTACAAGGTGGAAGGAAAAGTTTGCTTTCATAGAAGCAATAAAACAATCTGGAATATACAAACTTTTGAGTATTACATAGCTTGTGCCACCTCCACGAAATATCGAAGTGCTTCTAATAAAGTCTAATAAATGTTGAATCTTTGAACTACATTTTTTAACTATTTAAGGTGCAATCTTTGCATGTTTAGACAGAAAAAGTCTGCAAATCCTAGCATGCCCCAGACTTTTTTCCATCTAAATGTGCATGATTGCTGCCTCAGTATAGGGCTATTAGATGAAAACAATATACTGTAATCCTAAATATTCCTCTTACTTACTTACTTACTTACTTATTTAGAAAGCTTCTATGCCGCCCCATTCGCTGAAGCCTCGGGGCAGCTCACAACAATAAATAACATAATAACTATAGTTGGAGACATCCTGGCCAAAGATGTAAAATCAATAAATAATATTAACAATTAAAATGACATTTAAATAAAAAGGTCTTTGCCTGGCGCCAAAAAACAAATAATGACGGCACCAGGCGGACCTCTCGGGGAGCACATTCCATAGATTGGGTGCCACCGCAGAGAAAGCTCTCCTCCGAGTACTTACCCTCCTAATATCCTTCACGGAGGGTTCCCGGAAAAGGGCCTCTCCCGCTGATCTCAAGGGGCAGGCGGGCACATATGGACGTAAGCGCTCCTTTAGGTAACCAGGACCCAAGCCGTTTAGGGCTTTATAGGTCATCACCAACACCTTGAATTGGGCCTGGACTTCAATGGGGAGCCAGTGAAGCTGACGGAGAACTGGAGTCATGTGAACATAATGCCCAGTCCCCATCAGCAGCCTGGCAGCTCTATTTTGAACCAATTGAAGTATCCGGACCGTCTTCAAGGGCAGCCCCACGTAGAGCGCGTTGCAGAAGTCAAGTCAGGAAGTCACCAATGTGTATATCACTGTCGCCAGGCAGTCGTTCTCCAGGTAGGGACATAGCTGATGGATCAGCTGAAGCTGAAGGAAAGCGCTCCTTGCCACCGCTGTCACCTAAGCTTCCAGGATGAATCTACAGCACCTTGTCCACATCATCAGGCCTCAATAACTGAAACTCATCCATCAATTTTGGACCAGACAGCGACATTGGTATCTCCCCAGAAGCCTCTGGGTCACTAGTGGAGTCCAGCTCATGACGAATCTGAGTGATTTTCTCCCTAAAATGCTTGGCAAAGTTGTCACAGTGGGCCTTTGAGAGTGGTACCGGATCTTTCTTAGGGCCAGGATGAACCAGCCCTTGTACCACCCAAAAAAGCTTTGCCGGACGGCATTGTGAGGAAACGGAGAAGAATGTCTTTTTCGCCGCCCTCACCGCCACAGCATAGGCCCGATAATGGGCTCTTAAGTGTGTTCGGTCAGATTCATCCTGTGATTTCCTCCACCTACGCTCAACCCGCTTCATCGCCCACAATTCAGGTGTATACCAAGGGGAAGAGTGGGCTCTGCCCGGCAGTAGAGGAAGCTTGGAAGCGATCGTGTCAATAGCCCTGGGCATTTCCCATTCCATAGTTCGACCAGAGCCTCAACAGGACGACCAGACTTGTCAACCAGAAACTCCCCCAGGGCCTTCAGGAATCCATCCGGATCCATCCAGCTCCGGGGGCAGACCCACACAATCGGGTCCGCACCCTTACAGAGGGAAAGGCCACTCTCGAACACAAACCTCATGAGGAAATGATCTGACCATGACAGGGGTGTTAGACATAAATTCCTCACCCTCAGACCACCCTCTTCCTGTCCCGTCAAGAAAACCAGGTCCAGAATGTGTCCACATTCATGGGTCGGGCCTGTGACATGTTGAGATAGCCCCATGGCCGTCATGGAGGCCATGAAGTCCTGAGCCGCCCTGGACAGACCAGTCCCGGCATGGAGATTGAAGTCCCCCAGGACCAACATCCTGGGGGTCCTCAACACCAGGTCCGAGATGATCTCCGTCAGCTCAGGCAGGGAGTCTGTTGGGCAGAAGGGTGCACAGTACACCAACAGAATCCCCAATCTGTCTCGGTCGCCCAACACCAAGTAGAGGCACTCTAGCCCCAGCCTCGAAGGGACTGGAAGCCCCGTGAGGGAGATGAAGGCATGGTATACCAAAGCAACTCCCCCTCCCCTCCAGGCGTGTACGGTGCTGAACTAGATACCCAGGCGGGCACATCTGAGAGAGGCCGACATCCACCCCCTCTCCTGCCCAGGTCTCTGTTATGCAAGCCAGGTTAGCCCCCTCATCCACAATCAGGTTGTGGATGAGGGACGATTTGTTGTGGACCGACCTGGCATTAAGCAGCAGCACCTTCAGGCCCGGGGGGCGGTTGACAAGACTACCTGGAACCCTCTGACTGGGGGTAAAACCAGAAGGAGGGACAGGTGTCAACCATCTTGCCCTCCTTCTTCTATGCGGACACATTAAACCCCCACTGCTGTAACGTCCATTGCCCACAACCACCCCAATGGCAGCATCCACGCGCTCCCCAGCTAACCCAACCGTCGACTTGGCTAGGAACGACTCCATAAAAACAAAATGCAATAAAAACATTAAAACAATATAAAACTCCCTGTCTACCCCTGATATAAAATTCCACCCACCGAAAGAGTCCCTCACCAGCCCAGCCCCCGCACTGCCATGAACGGCCACAAACGGTGGCAACTGCCCTTCGGCTGCCGGTCCCAGTCCGCATCCGGCGAGTTAAGCCGGCGTCCGCCCCCATGCCCCGCCCCCAATCCGGCGTTGCTTTCACCAATGCTGGCGGGGGGGGGGCACAAGGACGGACGTAGGGAACTCACTGGCCGGCAAGATGGCGGCGCCCTCCTCAGCCGCAGTGGTGGCCCAGCATCCCCGGCCCCGGGATGGACCAATGGTAGCCGCGGAAGCAGCGTCAGCTGGCCCCTGGGCCCGGTGGTGTGCCTCAGGTCTTCTGTTGGCATGGGCTGGTGGCAGCGGCAGCAGCGGCAGGTGTTCCAGGGAAGGAGGGGCTCCGATCCAGCTCCTGCCCCAGGCTGCGCCCGGCGAGTTAAGCCGGTGCCTGCCCCCGCACCCCACCCCCAATCCGGCAATGCTCTCACTGACGCCGGTGGGGGGCTGTGCAAGGACGGACGCGGAGAACTCACTGGCCGGCAAGATGGCAGCGCCCTCCTCAGCCGCGGCAGTGGCCCAGCGTCCCCGGCCCTGGGATGGACTGGTGGTGGCCGCGGAAGCGGTGTCAGCTGGCCCCCGGGCCTGGCAGTGTGCCACAGGTCTTCTGTCAGTGAGGGTTGGAGCGGCGGCAGCAGTGGCAGGTGTTCCAGGGAGATTTACTCTTTGTGATTTATTGTTAGGTATATATGGTTAGGACAGATCTGCAAGTTTACATATTTAACATTTAGTAATTACATTGTGAACATAAGACGGGGTGGCCAAACTAAGACTTGGGAGCAGCATGCGTTTATTTTGCAGCTCGGTGCCCGCTTGCTACTCGCCGCCCACAGCCACTCCCCGCAGCTCCCCTCTTACGGTTCTCAAACATCGGACATTTACTGTATGTGGCGCTTCTGTTGAGCAAGTCTGGCCACCCCTGAAAAATAATGTCCTCTTTGTTATTCTAACATCCACAAAGATCCAAAGTGAGCGATTTCAAATCTAATAGTGATTTCAAATCTAATCTCAAATAGATCCAGATTTGAGGATGAATCTACAGTGATTTAAATGCAGTTGTGCCAGCTCCTGATGCCCGTTAAATTTTACAGCTAAAAACAGAGCCAAATGTCCAGTAGTTTATTATGCATACTGTTGTATTAACAGTTAATTGCAACCATTTGGGATATTATATAGCCTCACCATAGGAACAAGCTTGCTAAACCATGTCACGGATACTTTCCTTATTCTTCAAGGGAACTTGAACTCCTGCAGGAAGACCACAGGCGGCTGGGGACGACGCTCGTTTTTCCCTCTCTCCGGTGTTCGGGGCCAGCTCGTCGCTTCGCCCTTCAACCAAAAGCACCAGTCAGCTACGAACCTACCAAGCTGTTCCGGCAGCAGGTGTGAGTCACGTGCTGCCACGGCTTCTGCTCGTCGATAGAGCGGCGACAGCGGCGGGACTGCTTCCGGTGGTCGTGGCAAGGCCGAAGGCGCGCGGACGAGCGACCTGGAAGGAGTTCTCGAGGCCAGGAGTTGGTGCCGCGTGGGTTGTTTGCTTTCTCGCGGTGGGCGCGTGAGTACCTCCCGGAGGTTAGTAACTGCGGAGGTTGATGGGTGAAGAACGGGCTTTCCTTGACGCTCGGCTCCCGCGAGGGCTCGCCGCGTTCGCTCGGGGCGCGCTTAGCCCGGGAGGCTCCGCCCCTTCCCCTCGGTTTCTGTTCTGGAAAGCTCGTGGGGTCGTCTTCGGTACATTGCGGGGAAGGGCTTTTCCTAACCGTGCGCTGTTTGTATGCTTATTCTTTTATACCGTTCTTGTTTCTTCGGCTGTTTTTGTGTAGAACTTTTAGTACCTTCATGGTGAAGGACGGCTGGCGCTCTCCTTTTTAAATGGCGGTTGTTTCAAAAGGGGAGACTCACCACGCGAGGATAAACTTTGGGGTCTTTCTTCAGCTCTCCGTGGTTGCCAGGAGAACCCTAATATATTACGTTGCGTTTTAAAAATAACACTGTACAGAAGTCTTTTTTCTGCAGCGTGTCTTTAATGCTTGCACCTGGTGGTTGTAGTTAGTGGTGGGATAGTTGTGTTGAGATGTTGCTGTATTTTGGAGGGCAATCATTCATAGAATTTCCATAATTCAGAGAGGACTTGAAAGCACATAACAACAAGAACAACAACAAAAATTCATTTTATATATCAGAATTGCATCATATCCTTTCAAGGGGTTCAGAATATTTTATATAGAGACCTTTAGCAAATCTATCTAACAACATTCACATGAACAGTGTCACTCGGATTAGTTTGACACTGCACATCAATTTTTAAAATACAGATAATTCCCAGGTTATGGAAAAGTTCCATTCCTGAGAATGCCCTTAAGTCGAATTTGTAAGTCAGATCACATGAGTAAGCCAAATATTTGTCTTAATATAGGTATATATTTTACCTTTCTATGCATATAAAATACCCAAGAAACAGTTTAATATTTACTATATTCAGTTTAATATTCAGCTGATAAGTACGTAGGCCTGGTATCCCTTTTAATAGAAAAAGTACAGCATATTTTTACAATTTCTTTGTAGAGAATACCTCAAAACTAATGCAGTTTACTGCCTCATAAGATAGGGCTTTTAGTTTCACCTCACTGTTATAAGTATTGCTTTTAAACAGCATGCTAATGGGTGTAAACTTCTATCTTTTGGGATGGGTATCCCTAATATTATTATAGTCTTAACTTTTTCCTTCTAAGGAACTCAGGCTGGCTTACATAATTCAGCTCTTCCTTCTCTCAATTTTATCCTCATAGCAACAACCCTGTGAGGCTGGGCTTTAGAGTCTGACTGTCCCAAAATCACCCAGTTAGCTCCATGGCTAAGTGGAGACCAGAACCCAGATCTGTGTCTCAGTCCTTCACTGTTAATCACCGTACTGCATTTGTACTGTTATTTGAGTAATATCTCTGGAAAAACTTACTCAAAACTTATTAGTCTTCTAGATATCAGTACATCAAACTTTTTGATGTGGAAATGTGCAAGATATCTTTCATTGTCCTTGTATTACCTTAAACATTAAACTTACAAAGCAAGATCCTCTGTAAACTGCATTCTTGGATCAGTATTTCTTACTGTAATATGGTAACTTGAGGATCTCAGCTTGGGAAATATGTGAGATGTTACACCATAATGAATATAGTCCTGTGGTTGGATTTTCAGGTGGCTTGCACTGGAGAGTGGTGCATACACTTGAGACTTTTGTTTAGATCAAATTGTGGATCCTGATCATAATGACCCCGTCTGCACATAATGACAATTTCTGGCTTGTTTAACCTGAGTAGCACTGAGAGAGCATGCAGTCTCCCATGTGCTTGTTCCTTTACTTCCAGTTAGCTCTGGTGAGCCCTGTTCCCGGGTTGCTACGAGGATATTTGAAACTGAAACTTTGGATTGTTTTTTTCCCTTAACATCGTACAGTTTATTCAACAATCACCTATGTTTAAACAGCTCAGATATTGTTATGTGTGAACTGGGTCACTGAACATTTGAGTTAACTCTGATTTTAAATATTACATATTCTAAATGATTCTCTTGTTTGCTCATTCTAGTTTCATGTAAATTGTTTTTTCTTAAGCATATTTGTTCAACTGTTTTTGTTTTGTTTTTGCAGAGTGTGAAAATGACAAAGAAAAGGAAGCATCAAGAGGATTTTCATAAGGTGAAACTAAAAGTTGGAAAAAAGAAGCCTAGACTAGAAAATGCAACTGTTACAAACTTCAAGACAAGGTCCATACATCTTCCTGAGCAGCTTAGAGAGGATGGAATACTGCCAACAAATAACAGGAAACTTAACATAAAGGTATAGAGAAATGCTACTTTGTGTGCCAAGCAGTTACTGTTTTAATTTGTATTCATGGCCACCTATAAGACCAGTTTTAATAAAAGATATGGTAAGCTTTTGTAATACTACAGCATAGTAATGAAACTGCTAGAAGGCACAAAGTCATCAATGTAACTATCTAGACTACTAGATATGTAGGTAACAGTGTAAAAACCCTTTCTTCATTATAACTTTGACATTATTGTTAAATTAAAACAGTAAGGCTTCATGTCAGTGAATTAAAATTTGTAGAATTAGGCAGTTTACCATGGGTTCTCTTTGGGTGATGATTATATCTAGACCAGCTCTCCTTACATTACACTGTTTTCCTAGCCTACAGTCATGCCATCTGAAAACATGAAGCCCTATTTTCTCTGTCGATTCTGGTGCCTTTAATCTTTCTTTCCAGCTTTTCCTTTCTTTGTCTACTTGCCGATGTTGCTTTTCTTCATGCTAGTCTTTCCAGTTGCTGCCACATTAAGGTACTCTGGCCATTTCATCTTTCAATTTTAGGAAACTATCTGAATGTTAATAGCCGCTTATTCTCAAGGCTTGTGAGGATTTCCTCCTAACTATACATAGCAATGAGCTGGGTTTTTTTCCCTTCTTTTTTTACATTTTGAGGTTTTCATTTTGGTGTGCTCTAAATAATAGGCTTTTTCATGTTTACAAATCTTTCTGCAAGAAATGGTTGGGTAGAAGGTAATTTTCATTGTTTTCTGTTAAATATGTAGTTACTGTAATGAAGAAATATGGAACATTTTAAGTATTCATATATCAACAGATTGGTCTTTGAAAGTTTATTATGAAATAATAGCTGAAGTTATTACTAACAGATAAATTATTTCTTCTAGGATCTACTTTCGCAAATGAACCACTATAGTGCAGGAGTTAAGCAAAGTGCACTTTTTGGACTCAAAGAGCTGTTGTCCCAGTATCCATTCATAATTGATGCACACCTTTCAAATATATTGAGTGAACTAGCAGCTGTGTTTACAGACAAGGATTCCACTGTACGAGCTGCAGCAATCTGTCTCCTTCAATTCTTGGCTCCAAAAATACGAGCTGAGCACATCTCTCCATTTTTTCCTTTAGTGAGCGCCCACCTCTCCAGTGCCATGACTCACATCAGTGAAGGAATTCAGGAGGATTCTTTGAAGGTATTGGACATTCTGTTGGAGGAATACCCCACTCTCTTGATGGATCGCAGTAGTGTGTTGTTGAATAACTTTGTAGAGCTTATTTCTCATCAGCAATTGTCCAAACAACTGAAGAATAGAGAGAAAACATGTTGGATGCTGTCTGTTAATCCTAATCGTAGGGTAACTTCCCAACAGTGGAGGCTGAATGTATTGGTCAGGCTCCGAAAGTTTCTTCAGGTGCTTGTGGAAGGATCTAGTGAATTAGAAACTGACAGTGAAGGGCTACACGAGCAAAATTGCAGTCTACAAGTACAAAAGAACTCCTTGCATGTTAATTGGCAGGAACATGCCAGTGGCCAACAACACATCCAGTTGTATGAAAATAGTGGTTTACACCCCAGAACAAATTCTTCATTCAGCCTGAGGTAAGAAACTGTATGCTTACAATCTATCTGAGGATTCATATTTTGTGGTTGTTGTGACCAGATGAAGCAGTTGCTGCTGAGCATGGCAATGTAGTGAAGGTGATGACAGCAGTTTGTTACAATCCTTTTTAGTTAATCTTGACTGAAGATTTTCTCTAGTAATTGTTTGAGGATGCTGAAGATTAAGCATGTATTTTGAAGTTAGTGTTTCTCCTTAAAGGGGCAAACAGTTTTCTATATATTCTTGTTTGATATTTGGCACTCCCCCTGAGAACACTTGTATGATCCCAGTTCTTCCTTCAAATCTCTCCTTAAGAATGCTCGCCTTCATCAGTTATTAGTTTAACCTCTTAGTATCCATGCCCAACTTTGAATATGCCCAAATAACTACACTTGCTTGCATTCACCTCTTAGTCTGTTGCTATTTCCTTTCTTGTTTTTTACTATGTCTGAAATTTAATGATAATTTCCTGTTTTGTTTGCTAGTTAATTCAGTACCAAGAACTGTATATGAATAAGTGAATGCATTGATTTACTAATTACATTTCTACTGCACCCATCACTCAAAGGCTCCCTGGTTGAAGTTTTAAATTATCTCCTAAACCATCAAAGACTTGATTATTAAAACATAAAATAAAGCAATCCATACCAGTGTAGTTGTATGGTCTCACTGAAAACTGTCTACAAAGAGAGAGAAGGATTACACTTAATTAAATACATATACATGTAAGGTATTTATGAACCTCTTGGGAACAAATTTTATAGTACACAGGCCACTGTTAGAAGGACATGTTTTGCATCTTGCTAAGCTGGGTGGAAGCTGAAGATTACCTTTGAGTATCTTAGCAAGTATGCAGGCTCTGCAGTTCAAGGGAGACCCAGAAGCTGACAAGCAGCCAGTTCCACTGCAGCAGAACAGACTTCATATGTCTTAATTACCGTATTCTCTGAAAGTTCCAGGCACACTGTAAGACAACCCTAGTCAGTGCCCGTTGCATTACCCAGTCATTACAGTGAAATCGTAATCAAGTTCTGCTGCATCTAGGGTGAAGCAAGTGCTGTCTTGAGTGGTGGCAAATGGTTTTTTTAAAGCTATGAAAAATATTCGAAGTGCTCAGTACATGACTCTTCATGCAGAATGAGAGGACAGGTCCTAGTTTCAAGGGCTTACAATCTAGAGATTAAAGAGAAACAGTGTGGGGTGGGATATATGTGGTGATGTAAGTAAAGGAAGGATATGCAATTTCCATTATGTATACTTAGAACTGCAGGTGGCGCAGTGGTTTAAACCGCTGTGCTGCTGGGCTGGTTGATCGAAAGGTCGCCAGTTCGAATCTGCACAACGGGGTGAGTTCCTGTTGCTCTGTCCCAGCTCCTGCCAACCTTGCAGTTTGAAAGCATGCAAATTCAAGTAGATAAAAAGGTACCACTTCGGTGGGCAGGTAACAGTGTTCTGTGCACTTTGGTGTTTAGTCATGCCGGCCACATGACCACGGAGACTGTCTGCGGATAAACGCTGGCTCCCTCGGCTAGGAAACGGAGATGAATACCGCCCCCTAGAGTCAAGCATGACTGGACTTAATGTCAAGGGGAAACCTTTACCTTTATACTTAACTTAGAACAGGTATTGGGATGAGTTTGGGATGTTTGTACATTTGATAGCATCAACTTTTGTCTTTTTCCATGTGGCAGCTGGAACCTATGGGGAAAATCAGTGAAAGTCTAGCTTGAGCATGAGACTTTTCACATTCCTGTTCACTTGTAAATTATCCTGGGTCAATAACCTACTTCACAATATTTTTAAGGATTAAAAAGGAGGGAGTTGTTTGCCCCTCTGAACGTTGCCCAGCATTTAATCCTACTAAGGATTAAAACAAGTCACAATAGCTTATTTTGATCTTGCAGACCAGGTCTTTCTGTGTAGTAGTTTTGTGAGAATAAGGTAAAAGCACCTTTGGTCTTTGTTTCTTAGGTCTTTGGTGAGCATCACAGGCAGCATCGAAAAAGGTTTGTCATCTACTGACAACTTGAAAGAATTTATTCAGATAATAATTCCATTGCTCCTTGATTGTTGGATTGAAGCATCTCCTACACAAGTTGCTGCTCCCATTCTTGGACATCTTTCGGAACCTGGATCTCGACAACTTATGGAACAAGTACTCAGTATCATACACCTGTTGTGGAAGCTTGCAAAGCACAATGAAGATTCAAATGAAATGGTGAGAGGATAAAACTGTTCAAATAGGATGGGTATGGCAAGTTAATAATGCACTACTAGTTCACTCACATAATGAACACTCCCTTTTGTTGTTAGTCACGAAGTCACGTCCAACCCATCGTGACACAATGGACAGCATTCTTCCAGGCCTGCCTGTCCTCCACGATCCCCCGGAGTCCACTTAAGCTCAGACAGACTGCTTCAGTGACTCCATCTAGCCACCTCATTCTCTGCTGTCCCTTTTGCTGTCAATTGTTCCCGGCATTAGGCTCTTCTCCAGGGAGTTCTTCCTTCTCATTAGGTGGCCAAAGTATTTGAGTTTCATTTTCAGTATCTGGACTTCTAAAGAGCAGTCAGGGTTGATCTCCTCTAAGACTGACTAGTTTGATCTCCTTGCGGTCCAAGGGACTCGCAGGAGTCTCCTCCAGCACCACAATTCAAAGGCCTCAATTCTTCAGCGCTCAGCCTTCCTTATGGTCCAGATTTCACAGCCATACATTGAAACTGGGAAAACCATAGCCTTGAGTATACGCACTTTTGTTGGCAGTGTGATATCTCTGCTTTTTAGTATGCTGTCTAGATTTGCTGTAGCTTTCCTCCCAAGGAGCAAGCATCTTTTAATTTCTTGGCTGCAGTCCCCATCTGCGGTGATCTTGGAGCCCAGGAAAATAAAATCTGTCACTACCTCCATTTCTTCCTCATCTATTTGCCAAGATGTGAGAGGACCGGATGCCATGATCTTTGTTTTCTTAATGTTGAGTTTCAAGCCAACTTTTATGCTCTTCTCCTTCACCCACATCAAGAGGCTCTTTAGTTCCTCTTCCCTTTCTACCATTAGAGTGGTATCATCTGCATATCTGAGGTTGTTGATATTTCTCCCAACAATCTTAATTCCAACTGGTGATTCATCTAGCTTCGCCATTCTCATGATGTGCTCTGCATATAAGTTAAATAGGCCGGACAACAGTATGCAGCCTTACTGAACTCCTTTCTCAATTTCGAACCAATCAGTGGTTCCATGTCCAGTTCTCACTGTTGCTTCTTGACCTGAATACAGTTTTCTCAAGAGACAAATAAGATGGTCTGGTACTCCCATCTCTTTAAGAACTTGCCACAATTAGTTGTGATCCACAAAATCAAAGGCTTTGGCATAGTCAATGAAGCAGAAGTAGATGTTTTTCTGGAACTCCGTAGCTTTCTCTATGATCCAGCGTATGTTGGCGATTTGATCTCTAGTTCCTGTGCCTCTTCGAAACCCTGCCTTTAGTTCTGGTAGTTTTCGTTCCACATACTGCTGGAGCCTAAGCTTGTAGGATTTTGAGCAGGGGTCCTCAAACTTTTTAAACAGGTGGCCAGTTGAAAGGTGCCAGCTGTGGGCGTGGGCAGGGGGCGTGGGCCAGGGTTGGGGGGGTGTGCGCGCGCAGTGAGGCAGGGGCGTGGGTGCACAGATTTTGTTTTCTCCGAGCGAGTCCAAAATGATCTTGCCAGCAAGCTGATGCCTTGCCATGTGCATGATGAGGCGCTGGCTTGCTCACAAGGAGATCGTTTTAGACTTGCTTGGAGAAAACGATCTCCTTGTGAGCAAGCCGGCGCCTTGTCACGCCTGTGCAACTAGTCCAAAACCTCCATGGTGGGCCGGATAAATGGGCATGGCGGGCTAGATCTGGCCCATGGACCATAGTTTGAGGACCCATGTTTTTGAGCATAGGATTTTGCTAGCATGTGAACTGTGTGCAGTGGTGTAGTAGTTTGAACATTCTTTGGCATTGCCCTTTGGGATTGAAATGTAAACTGACCTTCTCCAATCCTGTGGCCACTGTTGAGTTTTCCAAATTTACTGGCATATTGAGTGTAGTACTTCTACTGCATCATCTTTTAGGATTTTGAATAGCTCGGCTGAAATACTGTCTCCTCCACTAGGTTTGTTGTTGCTCAGACTTCCAAAGTCCCATTTGACTTCACATTCCAGGATGTCTGGCTTGAGGTCAGCAACCACCCCATCCCTTCATATTTCGAATTTTCTTGAAGAGATCTCTAGTCTTTCCCATTCTGTTGTTTTCCTCTATTTCTTTACACTGGTCATTTAAGAAGGCATTCTTATCTCTTCTAGCTAATCTCTGGAATTCTGCATTCAGTTGGGTGTATCTTTCCCTTTCTCCCTTGCCTTTCGCTTCCCTTCTTTCCTCAGCTATTTGTAAAGCTTCCTCAGACAGCCATTTTGCTTTCTTGCATTTCTTTTTCTTTGGGATGGTTTTAGTTGCTACCTCTTGTACAGTGTTGCAAACCTCCGTCCATAGTTCTTCAGGCACTCTGTCTATCAGGTCTAATTCCTTAAATCTATTTGTCAGCTCTACTGCATATTCATCAGGAATATGATTTAGGTTGTACCTGAGTGGCCTAGTGCTTTTCCCTACTTTCTTCAATTTAAGCCTAAATTTTGCAACAAGAAGCTCATGATCAGCTCCACAGTCAGCTCCTAGTCTAGTTTTTACTGACAGTATAGAGCAGACCTGGGCATTGTACGGCCCGCGGGCCACATCCGGCCTGATGGCTGACCCTGACTGGCCCGCATGAGGTCACTGGCAAATTAAAAGTCAATGCAAATATATATCGTTGTAATATAGATGCAAGCAATACAACTGCACTGCTTTTATTTTGAAGGATCTGGTGAATTGAATTGAATTGAATTTATTGCTTTTCATGTAATGTTAATGTTAATGTTTTTGTGAATATTCATTAAATAGTGTTGTTCTGTGCTCCTCATTTTCATTGTAGCATTGTAATGTTTCATTTACTGTTTTTATAGAGAGATATATTGAGCAGAGCTGTAAGTGTATTGGTCCGGCCCTTAACAACTGTCAAAGTTTCTCATGTGGCCCCATAGGAAAGTTAATTGCCCACCCCTGGTATAGAGCTTCTCCATCTTTGGCTGCAGAGTACATAGTCAATCTGATTTCTATACTGACCATCTGGTGATGTCCATGTGTAGAGCTGTCTCTTGGGTTGTTGGAAAAGTGTGTTTGCTGTGACCAGCGTGTTCTCTTGACAACATTCTGCCAGCCTTTGCCCTGCTTCATTTGGTTTGCCCTGCTTCATTTGCCCTGCTTCATTTGGTACTCCAAGGCCAAACTTGCCTGATATTCCGGTTATCTTTTGGCTTCCTACTTTAGCATTCCAATCCCCCATGATAATAAGGACATAATTTTTTGGTGTTAATTCTAGAAAGTGTTGTAGGCATTCATAGAACCGGTCAACTTCAGCCTTTCAGCATCAGTGGTGTAGATTTGGACTACTGTGATGTTGAATGGTTTGCCTTGGATTTGAATGGAGATCATTCTGTCATTTTGGGGAATGTATTCCAGTAGTGCTTTTCCTACTCATTTATTGACTATGAAGGCTTCTCCATTTCTTTTGAGAGATTCTTGCCTGCAGTAGTATACCTGATGGTCATCTGAATTAAATTCACCCATTCCTGTCCATTTTAGTTCGCTGATTCCTAAGATGTCACTGTTCAGTCTTGTCATCTCATGTTTGACCACGTCCAGCTTGCCTTTGATTCATAGATCTTACATTCCAGGTTCCTATGGAATACAGAACTTTACAGCGTCAGACTCTTCTTTCACCACCAGATATATCCGTAGCTGAATGTCCTTTCTGCTTTGACCCAGTCGCTTCATTCTTTCTGGCACTACAAGTACTAGCCCTCTGCTCTTCCCCAGTAGCATATTGGACACCTTCCGACCTGAGGGGCTCATCTTCCGGCGTCCTATCTTTTTGCCTTTTGGTACTGTCCATGGGGTTTTCATGGCAAGGGTACTGGAGTGGTTTGTCATTTCCTTCTCCAGTGGATCACGTTTTGTCAGAGCTCTCTGCTATGACCTGTCCATCTTGGGTGGCCCTGCACGGCATAGCTCATAGCTTCATTGAGCTACACAAGCCCCTTCACCACGACAAGGCAGTGATCCATGAAGGGGGAACACTTACTATGGAGTTGTTATGTTATGCAAATCTAGTGAGTATTCACTAGATTTACATAATTTAACAACCCCATAGTAACGGTTGCATATTTGAAGCAGCATTCTCATACAGTTATCACATCATATGAACAAACCCAGTATTTGTAAAAAGAGTGGTCTAGTCTTGAGGGTATGGTGGACAATCCCACCTCTGGAGTTTCTTATGTTTTTTGTATTTGTGCTTGTATTTCAGGGCTAAAGGAAATCTGCCAGTATAACTCAAGAGTTTGACAAGCTGATTCTTCTCCGCTGCCTTTCCAGTCCTCTTAGAATAATATAAAAGCATCTAGTAGCCTGGTCTAAGAGGCCCAGACATGAGTAGGGCATCAACACTAGAGACAAGTTGAGCTATTAAACATTTGGTTTATTAAGGGCATATTTTGTACATAACAAATAATTTACCTTGATGTTTTCAAAACAGTTCACATTTTAAAGCTCTGAAAAATATTTAATTTGCTTAACATACAATATACTGACAATTCTTAGTTACTTAAGAGACAGATTTGCTGATACAAGCTTATTATGCCCTTTTAAACTTCATCCAAATTTATTCCAGTCAAACTTGCCTGCAACCAAGTCCAGCTTTTCTATATAATAGTCATCTACCATGAACAGTTCTCCAGTTGTACCCTTGACTGCCTGGTTCTTTTATCATATTTTTAATGGCAGCTTGTGTAGCCTCTTTCTGGTAAGATATTAGGACAACCCCCTAACATGATACAACTTCTTGCTCCCTACTTGTCACATTTTCTACCTATGTATTGTGATCAGACAGTAAATAAATAGCTTGAGACATTAGCTATTAACTTTTCAGATTTCTCTTTTGCCTTTTAGCAATTTATACATGATCCAGCAGACTATGTGTCACCTGTCTAACCACGAACTGTCAGGCTTTCTACCAACTGCCATTTCTTGGTAGTTCTCTTCCACCTAGCTAGAACCCCTGGCTAAGCAAAATTGAACTTGCTTCATCCAGGTATAGTCCAAACATACTCTAAGGGTATCTTTCCTGTACCACAGAACCCCAAACAACTGCTATGCAGGCCTTTGACAGTAACAAAGTAAGATCTCAGGCCTGCTCAGATACAATACAGCCTTTTAGAAGCTGTACAAAAGCAGTTATATAAATGGTGTTTACAGGGGTTTGTGGGAAATCTTGGTTAGGTTTTTTTGGACAAGTTTTCTTTTAAAAACTGACAAATAGCCTTTTCTTGGATTAGATATCTGACTTTCTGAAAAGTTGACATTTCTTCAAAACTTGATTTCTGATAACTGAAGGGCCTCATTTATTCGGCTGTAATGCTTAACTACACTCATCACAAGCACTATCAGATGCTTGGAAAGTGCTGATTTTTTTCCTTCCCTAATGTTTTGAGCTGAGTGGTGTGAAAGCATGAGGATTCCTGGGATTGAATCATTAACTCCTTTGGCTGAAGCTGAGCTATGTGAAGCAGTAGGTTCTTGGGCCTATGAAGCACCTTGAGATAGTGACTTAGACATGCGTAGTATTAGCTTCTGCAGTGAACAGACAGCACAAAGCCTCTGGATTAGTATGGCATTCTGCTTTTGTCTGGGCAACAGGGCAGTAACTTCTGCTTACCATTCTGGCCCCAGTAACAGACAACAAGGATCATGGACTGGATCTTTATGTCCCTTGTTTGGTTTAAATATCATGTGAATGAGAATATAAATATGTACCCTGCAACAGATTTGTTGAGGAGACTTCTGTGCCTTCTTTCCTCCCTTCACCCTTGCTACTGTTAGTGCTAAAAAGTGTCACTTTCTTGTAAATAATGGGAATCATTGCACTACTACATGTAAGTCTTAAATAATGGAAATAGTCTGTGAAAACATGTCCATTATGAACATGTTGCCTTTCATAAAGCTGCTAGCAACAACTGCTTAGAGAATATTATCACCTTGGCTTATTTGTCTCTTGATTTGTGGTGTTTTTCTAATAGGAAGTGTGGCTTCGAGCAAATTACTTAATTGATTTCAAGCATCATTTCATGTGTCATTTTCCTTACTCTTTCCAAGAAATGAACAAGCACAGAAAGAAAGATTCCTTGAAAAGGTATGGATGAAGTTCTTAAAAAGGTAATGGAAGTCAGAGTAGAGTAGTTCTCTGTTCCAATAATTAGATTACAATGCAATTTTCTAAGCTTCCATAATCATAGCAGCTGTAGAACATCTTGGGATGACAGTGGAGAGTACCCAATAATTGGACGGTTAGAATGCATTTTTCTTCACAAGAAATAAGAGCCAGATGAACCTGATAACTGATACTTCAGTTAACAGTGACTAGCTACTGAGAGAAGGCTTGAACCATTGGAATGGAAAACTGAATTATGCATTCAGCAGTTTCTCTAGTAGTATAACCTTAAATCATCCTCACTTGAATGTGCCATTAAATTGCGGTTTGGGACTGAACTACACTAAAGACTTATATTCATGTGATTCTGCCTTCCTGCTGCTCCTCCCGCCCCCACCAACACATACACATACAGCATGCCATTAAAAGAACATTAGAATTTTTGCCTTCCATTTGATTAACTCCAGCTTGCTATGGTCTGATCCTGGGCAAACTTCAGTTCATGTTGATCTTGTAGATTTTATTTATTTAAAGTCCGGGCCCAATTCAAGGTGTTGGTGATGACCTATAAAGCCCTAAGCGGCTTGGGTCCTGGTTACCTGAAGGAGCGCTTGCATCCATATATGCCCAGCCGCCCCTTGAGATCGGCGGGGGAGGCCCTTCTCCGGGAACCCTCTGTGAAAGAAATTAGGAGGGTGGGTACTCAGAGGAGGGCTTTCTCTGCGGTGGCGCCTAAGTTATGGAACGCGCTCCCCAGAGAGGTCCGCCTGGCGCCGTCGTTATTTGTTTTTCGGCGCCAGGCGAAGACCTTTTTATTCAAGTGGCATTTTAACTGTTAACATTATTGGTTTTATCTGGCCAGGGCGGCTTATTTTATACTGTATTGTTGTATTTTTAATTTAATATTTATATTTTTAATTTATATTATAACTATTTTTAACTTAGTGATGTGAGCCGCCCTGAGGCTCCGGCGAATGGGGAGGCACAAAAATGTTTTAATAAATAAATTTATTTATTTATTTATTTATTTATTTATTACATTTATATTGCCACCCAATTGTGCCACAGCACCTCTGGGTGGCTCACAACAAGAGATAAAAACACAATAAAAACATAATAAAAACTATAACACATTAAAAACTATGGCTTTTAAACTTTAACTATGGCTTGTTGAAACAAGCAGACTTCAAACAACAATGTATGAAAATGATTACTTTCAAATACAAACAATTAGGATTAGACATATTTTAGGTTGAAATTTTTTTTTTTTTAGGTTGAAATTTTTTTAGACATATTTTAGGGTTTGGATGACATACCAAATGCATACTAAATTGCATTTAATCCAGTATGCAGATTTCCCCTACCTGGTGTTCTCTAAATAATTTGGACTCCAACTCATGTCATCCCTAACTATTGGTCATATTGACTGGAACTGATGGGAGTTGTAGTTTAGGACAACTGGAGCGTTCAAGATTGGAAAAGTCTTCTAAAATGGAAGCCTCTTTATGGCTTATTCTTGTAACACTAAACTGTTTTGGAACATAAGAATATAAGAAAAGCCATGCTTGGTCAGACCCAAGGTCTGTCTAGTCCAGCACTCTGTATATCCAGTGGCAAACTAGCTGCCCACAGGATCCTTCAAGCAAGATGGGTGCAAGACCTCCTTCTGTCCAAGGTCCTCAGCAACTGGTGTACGCAGGCATGCCATCTCTGGTAAAGGTAGTAAGGCTAGTAGCTGCTGATAGCTGCCTCCCTCATGTGCCACAGTCATCTACCCCGTGCTCTCCTGTTCAGTGTTGTGTTCATAAGGGCATGATCATGAAAATGTACCCTACAACAAGCTGATTGAGTTAGAGCAATTTAGTGCTGTACTTACTGCCTCCAAAGCATTGTTAATAGAGGGAAGATAGCCAGTACCTGATACTTAGGTAAGCTGCCTGTGAACATAGAAGTTCAATTTACTTATCAAGGCTAATACCAGTTCACTTTCTCTACATCAATTTGCCAAATTATTTTGAAAAGCTATCTAAAGTTGTAGCCATCATCACTATATCATTTACTATTAAAACTTGTTAAAACTGCTCTGACCTGCCATTACTTTTATATGTTGAAATCTATACAGTGGTGCCTTGGCCTCCGAATGCCTCAGTTCATGGCCAAATTGGGTCGCAAAAAAAAATTTCATAAAAATTTTGACTCAGGTTGTGAAGTCTACATTGGGCGGCAACCACAATTGCGGCCATCTCCCCCCCTCCCGAGCGGGGAGATGGCTGCAGTCGTACTGGGGGCGGGGGGGGGGGATGGCTGAGATCGCGCCTGTCTTTCCTGCAGGGGCGCAACCCCCGTCTTTGCCCCCCCCCCCCCCCACCAGGTTGTTCCCCCTCCCCCCCCCCCCCAGTGGGGCCGGAATTTGCCCCCGTCCCCCCCCCCCCCCCCAGTGCGCTGGGATGACAGGTGTGATTGCGGTCGTGCATGGGGAGGGAGATGGCCACGCTTGTGCTCAGGGTGCGGAGGGGAGATGGCCATGATCTTTGTTGTCCTTTGTCACTTGCTTCACATTTTTCTGATTAAAAAAATTGTTACAGAATGGATTAACCTTATTTACATTAAACCTTATGGGGAAATTTCACTTGGCTCATGACCAATTTGGGTCATGACCAGAGTCCTGGAATGGATTAAGTTCGTGAGCCAAGATAGCACTGTATTTAGACATTTAAGGGATGGGAATAAGATGTTTTTGTGTGAGTAAAGCTTAAATCCACAAAATATTAAACATCAATTCATGCAGACACATGATTGCATGTCTTCCTGCTCCCACTCCCTCTATAAAAGCATAGACCGAATCAAACACGGAAGTGATACTTGTCACTTAGAGCAGCTGCTGCAAATACCACACCTCTGTTTTTCCTGATTGTTGCTGAGCATATGTTGTAATTGACTCTGTTGACTTTAGAGCACATGCCCTCTTGAAATCTCCATATAAGTGTTAAGAGTGTTCTGAAAGATTTCTTTACAGTACTGGGAATGGTTTATATTGTTACATAAATTTGAAGTATTAAAATTTAATGTCAGTTTTCATAAAATATTTCTATTCTTTGTCTTTCATTTAGCAACAAGTACTGTATGACATCTTCAAACAATGTTGACCATCTCTTGTTAAATTTAACCTTATGCGAAATCATGGTTTCACTAGCAAGTGTTTCAACACTGCAGATGGATTATCAGTGGCTGGATATGATTAGGAAGTTTGTGATAGAGACACTTCAGGATGGTTCTAAGTTAAATAGTAAACAGTTGACTAAATTGCTCAGAGTGGCTTGGAGACTTTTACAGATACAAATAAACAAAGGTAAGTTTTACTGAATACATGCAATCTTTATATAAGTCTTAGATTTTACATTGTGCTGGGCTGTGTTAAGTCCTTTTTGCAGGAAAATTCAGAAGTGGAGTACAGCAGCTTTGTTTTGGTACAAATGTAACATTACTTCATTTTCTAGCCAAAAGAAATGTCATTTGGGCATCGTCTCTCAGTTTCAGACCTGACAATGGTGCCAAACCAGAACTCACAATAATGCTTCTTAGAAGCAGGCTTTCAAAAAAAAACAGGGCAGTACTACACAGTGTTCTTCTGTTTTCTTAAGTATAATTTTGAATCAGTCAGGATTATATTTACATACACTGGCAGAAATGTTTGAGTTGGTATTTTTTTATGTGAGTAGATTTTTCTGTTGATTATGGTACTTCAGTACTTTAATGTCATGGGGAAATATTTACCTTTTTTTTTCTTTCATTGTAGTGGCAACAGAGACACTAATGAAAGCAGTATATACACTTTACCAGCAAAAAGGCCTTCCTTTCCCTGTTCGCACATTGCTTTTGAAATTTTTTAGCAATATTTATCAAAAGGAAGAGTTGAACCCTCATACAAACAGGTAACTATTTCTTCATTTCAACATTTTGTTGAATGCTGCAAAATGTAAGTTAGGATTTTTCTTGAAATTTAGATGAAGCTTTTGAGAACATGACTTGAGCTAACTGCAAATTGAACTTTTGCATATATCCATTCTCATACTTGCATCTGGATTTTCTGGAAAAGAGGCATTAGACTAAAATTATTGAACAACTTAAATATTTTTAAACTGGACTCTTAGAAGCACAGAAAATAGCTCAGACTACTCCATTCATGAAGTCAGGGCATTTCTTGCCCAAGAAAGAGCAGACAGATCACCAATACTACACTGAAAGAGCCGAATTAATGAGGAAGGAACAGTTGTTCCTTGCTGAATCCTCAATTCTTGAACCAAGATTTTCTTCCTGCTTTGCTCTTGTGTTTTCTCCTTCCCACACTTCATGCTTCCTTGGCTTAATTTTCAATATGGATGGTATTTTGGTTTGTTTATATGTCTTAACTGATTGTGTGTGCAGCTTTAAGCCACTGCAGAAAAATGCAAATAGTATATATTTATTTAGCATATTTCTAGGCCATCCATCACTTTAGTCTCTGGATGGCTTACAATAAAATCTATAAATACAGCATACATATCCCAAACAATAATAAATTAGATATCCTACAACTGAAATATAAAATTAAAATAAGTTAAACAGATAAAATAGTTTTATTAATTAAAAGCTGTTAACATTAAAATATTGGTTGAATAAAAAGGTCTTGACCTGATGCCGAAAAGCATATAATGATGGCGCCAGATGGACTTCTCTAGGGAGCGCTTTCCATAGCTGGGGTGTCACCACAGAGAAAGCCCTCCTTTGAGTATTCTGTCTTCTGCTCTCCTTCAAGGAGGGTTCCCAGAGGAGAGCCTCTGCTGCAGATCTTAGGGGTCAGGAGGGTATATAGGGGAAAAGACGTTCCTTTAGGTATCCTGGTCCCAAGCTGTTTAGGGCTTTATAGGTCATAACCAGCACCTTAAATTGTGCCCAGACTTCAATGAGAAGTCAGTGGAGCTGATAGAGGACCGGAGTTATGTGAGAATAACAACCAGTCCCCAACAGCATCCTGGCAGCTCTATTTTGCACCATCTGAAGTATCCTTGGGCTCCAGTCAAGTTAGATTTTTAAAAACTTAACCTGAAGCAGAGATGTAGGACAGTAGTTTGGGCTTGGTTTAGCTCTCTGGCTTTATTCCCAGTAGCCTCCACCATCTTCCAAGCAAGAGATACTTTGGCTGTAGGTACTACTGCTCTGGCCCATTTGGAAATCTTTCCCAGGCACTCTCCTTACCAGTCAAATGTTACTGTTGTCCCCAGGCACAAGTGGAGTCCTCCTGGGACTGTTCCTCCCTATGTCCCTTCCCATTGTCCAGATAAGCCTTATCAATTATAAGACTGGCAAAGTTGAAAAGGCTCATTCCTGGTCCTTCGATTTTGATGCATTGTTTTTCCTCATCACTGAGAGTTCACTGCATTATATACTGCTGCTAAATCTCCCAGTGCAGATCCACATTGTTGTCTTTCTCACCGGCACGTTCAAGTTTCCTTTCCACCTCCAATGTCTGAACAAGAGTGCCACTGTAGCAGCACTGTGTGTTGCTTTTTGCCTCCTGGTTCTTTCCTCACCATAGATAATTGGATTATTTTTCCTATGTTCTCCTCTCCCCCCTGAGGGCCTGACTTACCACTCACAAAGTTTCCTCTGGTAAGCAAGATCACAGTTGCCATGTCACTGATAAAGCAAACAAGGAAAAGCTAAAGAACTTCTATTGTGAGTGAGCAGCTAGTGAAAGACCAGGAGCAATGGAAAGCTGTACTTCAGGTGATTGGGAACAGCCATTGGCCCTCCGGCCATGCAAGAATGTGCTTGAAATTACATTTTGTCCATTAAAGTGGTAGATGTCTTCATGGCAGATGCCAGCAGGCAGCAATCATGCCTTTCTCCCCACCAAATCTAAATAGAATAATGTTATATCACAGTATCATTCCATGGAAAAGAAGAAGAATGGCCACCAAGAGGATTGTTGCCACAACAGAAATAGAATATAAAGTTAAGGAGGAATCTAAGAAGGAAAACCTGTAGTGATATGCACCCCCTTTCAACACCAAGCCAAATTGAGAAAAACCCTATGAAATTTGCTACAGGAAAATCCCCCTAAATTGACTATATTTCTCCTACCTCTTTTTCCCACTTCCATGTGATCTAGAAGCAAAAGTAAAGTATTATCTCGTTGGCTGGCTGGTCTGCCTCAGCAACTTGTTCTTCTTGGCTTGAAAAACCCTGAGCTTTCAGACCATTTGATTGATATTATCTATTCTGCTGCATCTCGGGCAAACAAAGGAATCCTGCAAAGTTTACAGGCTGCTGCTCCTCGGATTTATGGTAACTTCTTTGCGGAATTTCTAGAGAGACAGCTGTTGCAGCAAAAACAATGGTATCTTGTCACCTTAAAAACTAACCAGGTTACTACAGTGCTAATTTCAGTGGTTTATATTAAAAGTGTGTGGGGGTTTATATCTGAAAAAGCCCACATACTGATTTTTATGTTTTTGCTATGTGAATAAAGATTCTAACAAGCCATCGTGGGAGTTCTGTTGTTTGGAAGCTAAAAATTCCTGTGCCAAATTAGACTTGTTACACAGATACCTGTAAAAAAAAACTCCAGACATGACTTTAGTTACAGGTTAGTTAATGTAACTCAAATTTCCTGATTTTTCACATTTGTAAATTGAAAACTTATGTCTGGAGAGTGATAACAAGAATTTGGGAGGATCTATTCTGGATGAAGGGTTGGGCAGCTGCAGAGCAAGAAGCTAGGATTTTCATTCCTTAAGGGTTAAGTATGCACAATGCCTTGTTCTCCAGCTGGTGTAATGGATTAAAATGCAAGCAATAACCTAATAAAACTAAAGAAACAAGCAGCAAAGAATAAAAACACAGTGCACATAGAACCAGAGTTAAAGCCATTAACAAAATAAAGCTGCTATGAACTGAAATAGGGGAGCTGAACCTTTTTCAGTCCAAGGGCCAAATTCCCTTTCAGAGAAGTGCTCAGGGGCTATAGTCCAGTGTTGGTTAAAGCGTAAGCAAGAAAGGAACACCGGAAATACCAGCATATTGTAGTTCAGATTTCTTACTGTCAATTAGTAAAATTTAGCAGAATCATCAACTTTGAAGGGGGCTGCACAAAAAAGCCAGAAAACCACCAAAGGGACCATGGCCATATGGGGAACCCCAGTTGGGCTTGATTTGAGCTCTGATCTCAAAACATTAAATATTTTCTTAAAATGTGTAAGAGAATAGAAACATCTTCATCTGGCATTCCAAAGATTGTAATTTTAGTGCCAGGCAAGCATCTTTCAAGAGGGCATTCTAAAAATGTTACCACTAAATAGCTCCTCTTCTGTAGCCACCCACCTTGCATCATTTGGTTGGGAGGATAACGTTAGGGTCCTGATAGATGATGTTCTGTTAAGTATTCTCCCCAGTCCTAATTACAAAGAAAGCCATGAGGATGAAGAAAGATGGCGCAGACTAGTTTTTATTCATTGGATCCATGTATCATCCTACTGGCATCTAAATTGCAGTAATTAATAACTCAGTAAATATCTTTCTATGTATAAACTTGCCTGGTTTTTAAAATTTTACTCTCTTATAGTGATTAGAGTGGTCTTTGAAAACATCATACATACAAGCATACTGCAGCCTTCCAAACTGGCAGAACAGCCTTCCAAACTAGAGGCCCTGAGAAAAAGGGCTGCTTGTGTCGATTGGAGGCCTTTCTCACTAGCATTAGTTGACAAAGATTCACACACACTGTGTAACAACTGCCACATACACCATGATATTTCTGAGAGTTGTCTGTACTGGGCCACTGCTTCATCTTTGTGAAAACGTATGCATTGAGTGTTCAGGCTTTAGTATATACCTCTTTTCATTTTGCTCTTCAGAACTTTGCTGTTGCCTAGTGCGACCTGCCTCACCTGGATGTTACAGTTTTGCTATAAAATGGATTGCACAGAGACAAAAGAAGGAAAAAAAAAACCAGGTTGATTACCTGTAACTAAGTTTTCATGCATTCATGGGTATAGTCACATGTAAACAATCCTATTTCCCTTTGCTGTCTCTCTGTGTGTGTGTTTTTTTTAATGTTACTGCTGCAGCAGTTCATTAGGCACCCAGCAGAAAGATGGAAGCCAAGTCTATTTGGTGTCTTCCTACCTAGTTTCACAAAGTTCTGAATGTTCTGTGCAGGCACAGATGCCAAGTGTGTGAAGGCACAGTGGATGACAACTAGGAGAACTGCATTCTAGTTAAACAGTATTTTCGTTGCAGTATTTTAGAGAAGAATATGAAAATTAGTGCCAGTTTAAATATCTGATTCTTCATTTGCTATGTTACAGCACTATCATTCTAACCTCAATTTGTTGATCTTTCCTAGATCCACTAGATGGCATTGTGACTCTTCTGCCAACAGAACTGCAGCAACGATTAGTCCAGCTTGTTTATTTTTTGCCTCATTTGCCAAGCAATCTGCTTTCTTTTCTCAGTCACTGCTGTATTATGGGGAAATTGTCTGTAAAGTTATCTACCACCCTTATTGGGATATTGCATATGAGGTAAACAAAGTACCAAGTTTTGTTTTTTTCTAAGCAAACGTGACTAATGAAGTGATTTTAAATTGGGTGATAAATCTCTTAAGGAGATAAGTTTTACTGTGATGCTTTTAAAAAAATGAGTGACATCCTTGGAAGACAGGTACACGTAAGTATAATATGCGGTAAGGGAGAAACTTCATAAGTAGAACTCAGGATAGGGAAATATGGGTACTGATGAGGATTGGAAGATAGGGTGAGCGTAGTGAATTGCCAGGGAAGCAAATGTATGTAGGAAGGAAAATAGTTGGAGCAGGGTATGCATATCCTATCAAGTAAAGTGGGAAAAGCGGGGATGGGGCTGATTGGGCAAGGCACACATGGCTCTAAGAAGTATAGGTAGTTGGGACTAGTGAAGGGAATGTGGGGGATAAGAAGGCACCATAGTGGAGATGGTGATGCTACTTTTATTTTATGCCCATAATAAAATGGAGGGGTTTAAAATTTGATTGCAACAATGGTGACTGCATGTGAATGCTGTCACTGTTCTTAAAAATGCTGCAGACATCATCATATGAGCTCACTTTCCCACAGAGATTTTGCAGGCTGGCAGGTTCTGCATAGATGTAGGCTAATTATTTGGTAATGTATCGATACCATCATCCAAACACCATGTCAAAACATCCCACACTGCTTGGCCAGTGGTCTGTGGTGGCTGTTTTCCTCCTGACAGCACTCCCTTATCCAGATACAGCTCTGGGAACAGACATTTGAATTTACTGTGGCAGGCAGGGGGATATGTATGTTTTGTAAGGAAAAGGGGACTCAAAATCCCCATGTGCATGATTGGTTTTTTATGTGCACACAGAACCTCTTGCCAGTGAAGAGGAAAATAGCTTGTGAACAGAAGACTAGATTGGTGAGAAATTAGTTGGACTCATATTAATTATAAGTATTTAGTTTACATATCCAGGACCAAATGTCATTTATATTCAGAAATCTGTAACTGTCTGCAAAGAGTTTGCAAAGAGAAAATGTGTTCATTAATATATGCATGTTTTAAAAACATATAAAGAAAATGTATATATTTCTAAAATGCACACAAATACACATACCTTAGTCCGCAGGCACAGGAATGTACAGAAATATACATTTTAAAACAGTGAATATAAATTCTGTGTTGAACTAGGATTTAAGCTTTGCAGTAGAAAAACTAAGGACCTCAGTGATGTGCATGATTTACTTCCACATCTCTGATGATAACAAGATAGGTCTTACTTTGTAATAAAGAAATGTTATATTGTTCCTAAAGAATCAGGGATAACAAAAACAGTACTTCTAGTTGTGTTCCATTTCTTTTAGTGATATAAATTAAGATCTGTTCAGTAATAAAAGTGCCAAGTGAATTGATATTTCTCTCTTGTTTTTCACACATGGAGAGTAAAATGATGGTTTCTTGTATTCCATTCTGTGGAAACCTCCATTTTTTGCCATTCTTAGAGAAAGCTCAGGCATATATTTCTAATCCCTTTAGCCTGTGAATGTTAATATTGTCTGTAGATGGCACTGTGTTTCTTCTATGTAAATATTTTTTGTATGAATGGGGGTGAAGGATAAATACAAAGTATTCATTGAGAATTCTGAGGACCAGAGTTGTACTTCCCCTTATTTCTGGTAACCTCAGAAACATACTTGATTCCAGCTCACAACTAATTGATCAGTAGTTTGCTTATGTTATTAATAGGATTCCTAGTTTGACTTTAGAAGTGGCAGTTGTGGATGTTTTGGAATAATCTCAATGCAGATTTCTTTTTGTAGTCTCTAAGAAAATTGCACTGATGGAAGGATTTTGTCCTTTTGGGGTAAAATGTATAGACTTTGGATTAAATAATCAATCTTACTTCATCAGAAAGTGTTAGAATTCCTGTTTGTGACCATTTCTTATTTTCAGCAATGCAGATCAGCCAACTCCTACAACTGTGGTTGGACATAGTAAAATTGTTTCATATGAAAATAGTCAGTTAATAGTAGATAGCCTGTCTCAATTAAATGGCAAGTCTTCAAATGCAATCTGCAGTTTGTTGAGTTGTGTTTTGCTATTGTTTTGGGTTCATACCAAATCTGAATTACAAATACAAATACATTTACAAACCATACTTTGCAAGAGCTTGGAAAAAGTGGAATAGGAACTTCAAAAGCGACTCAGATTTTCTTGCAATAAGGAAAAAGTCATAACAGACACTAGGAAAATGTGAGAGGATGATTGGATTCATACAGCTTTCCTGTTAAATATGAGCAGACAGGGCATATTGAGATCTTTGTAAATGAAGAAGACCCTTTTATCTTAAGAACTTTTTTCTCATGTTGGCAAATCTAGCATAGTCCTTGAAGATAGGAATGCTATCTGAAGATAGGAATGGATCTGGTTTAGAGATAATTTTGAAGAAAAATGTCCAGTTCATTTTTCTTGAATTTAAAAAAAAAACCTGTATAAAGGACAACACAATTCATGCTTTTCTTCCCAGCTAGCTGGTTCAGAATCACGTTCAGTGAGGCTGTTAAAACAATGTGATAGGCCATACTGGGTCACTTTGCCCAGGGTAATTGAATATGAAACTCTTGCATGACCCATGGTCCGTTTCAGGGTGGTTTGACCTGCACATAAGCCTCGTTTGCATGATGGCTTATGATAAGCCATGATGTGTCATCTAGAGCTGGTCATAGGATGCTAAGATGTTCATGGTTCATTTGGAGACATGATTTTATAGCAAATAAGTTCCTTTAGAGCATGGGTCCTCAAACTATGGCCCACAGGACGGATCCGGCCCACTATGGCCATCCATTCGGCCCGTGCTGTTGTCCACCGTCCGTGTGCGCACTTGCTACGCAGGCGGGGAGGTGGTGGCTTGCTCGCTCAGAGATGGTTTTGGACTCGCTGGGAGATCTCCGAGTGAGTGAGCCACCGCCGGCGCGCCTCGTGCGTGCCTGATGGCACCTCACTGGCCCGCACTCCCAGGCACCCCCACCTCACCTGCCCGCGACGGTCAGGACCCCTGTTTTAGAGGCTCTGATATATACTTTTCTAAAGGCACCAGACATGAAGCTGCTGTCTACCCAATCAGATCATTGGTTCACCTAGCCTGCTATTTGTGACTGACTGGTAATGGTGCTCTGATGTTTCAGGTGGGGCTTTTCCACCCTACCTGGCAATGTCAGCAATTGAACCTGGGACCTTCTGTATGCAAGGCATGTGTTCTGCCAGTCAGCCATCACCTCTCTCACTTAGGAGGTTATCGAAGTCTGGAGATTGGAAAATATAAATATGTCTTGCTTGCTTTACATATTGCATGCTTTCCAATTTAGATTTTCCTTTTTTTTAGCTTGCCAAAGGAAAAAAAAAGTAAACACATGAAAACATTAGACCATGGTTGAAGCCAAATTGTTTTCTCTTGAAACTGGTGTGTTGGTGTTTCAAATCCCCTTTAATTCCTCATACATATTAGTTTGTTTTAGCTGCATTTCTAGAATAGTTGAGCCATCAAAAAAACTAACTAACCCCCTTCAAAACATTTTAGTCTATTAAGATAAAGGAATGATTTGTAGCTGAAAACGTTGTTAAACTTTTACAAGCTTGAGAAAGGAGCTATCCAAGAGAGAGAGGGAGAGATGGGAAGTAAGATGTGAATAGTCCTGTAGGAAAAATACCAAATATTTAAAATGTGGCATTTCCCTCTGCCCCCATGCATTTGGGTATTCATTCAGGTTTTCTGCCTGTTGTTGAAGTCAGTATTTTCTGTATGTTGCCAAAATCTTTGACTTCAGAACTATTGGGAAAAAATATCCGTGTCTTCTCAAGTACTGGGGTTTGTAAGGGATGACTTGCAGCAGTAGTCTTTACCTTTTTATTGATGTAGAAAGTGCTTTCCAAGTTTGCTGTTCTGCAGTTGCTAAAAACAAATGACACTGATTTTATTTCATGCCAGTGGTCCTCAAACATAAATTAAGATGAAATAAATGGTAAGAAAGATGAAATAAATTGTAAGCTTTTCCAAAATGCAGGACTCCTGCATAGGGAAAACAGTGTCTACATTGTCCTTCTTCAGCCTTAGCAATTTTAAAAATCCTCTTTAATACTGGGAACACTTCTCTGTATTGACTTTCCCAACCATTATTTGACCAGTATATTTCTACTAGAGCATCTCATTCATCTTCTTTACACAAGATCTCATAAATAAGCCACTTCTGATATTGACAGTTACTTACCATTTTTAAAGGTTCTAGGTCAGCAGATGTCTAGGGTGAAGTATATGGCAGCAGCTACATGTCAGACTTCTGCCCAATAACATAAAAGGGGTCTGTTTGGATCTAAAGCCTCTGCCCCCATGGAACAGCATGTCTCTCTTTGCAGCCTCCTCCTCTCAAGTGGGGGAGAGCCACTAGAGTCAGTGTGCTGTAGTGGTTAAAGAATGGGATTGAGTCTCAGGGGATGCAGGTTCTAGGGCCCATTTGGCCATGGAGCTAACTGGGTGACATTGGACCTGTCACAGACTTCCAGCCCAAGCTACCTCAACCGGCTGTTGTGGGAATAAGATTAAAAGGAGAAGGATGAGAATTACATTAGCCTTCTTGAGTTCCTTGAAAAGGAAAAAAAGTGGGATTTGAATTTATTCATTAAAGAATTTTTCCCAGTCAGACTTGCTTTTTAAATTTGGAGTCTGACGGAAAAGTTATGTAAGAATACAGGTTGGTGAGGCGGGGATCAGCCCACATACAACTTTGGCTGTTTAAATTGAATGCTAACAACCCATTCCTGTTGTGTACACATTTGGGGACCTTAAATATACAGGTCTGTTGCCATCATGTCTAGTTTGGATCTGTATTACAATGTAGCATAATAACCTCATTTCTCCCTCTTAAAAAAAATACAGATCCTCTTTTGTTGGTTGGAAATATCCTGTGCAAGACAGTTCAGTGACTGACGTGGATTATTTCAGCTTCTTGTTTTCAACACTTACAGGTAATTCATAAAGTTAACCAATTTACTTTCAGTATACTGCTGTTAGCATACTGCATCCATTTGTGGGATGGTGGAATGATGCAGAGATTAGAATTAGTATTTTGTATTATTTGTATAAACAGTGGCTTAACATTTAATTGTAAGTGATAAAGCACACTTGTGACACCTTTCTATTTCACTAAGCTGCTATTGGATTTCAGTTACCATCTTTTTTAAACCATTGGAGAGATTATTTCACTTTAAAACAGTGCCAGAGACTGCATTTGAACAACCTGGTTTGGGTTTTCTGTTTTAATTCCTGTTTGTTTTCCATAAGCCTAACAGTTACTGCTTTTTTGCTTTGTACTTCCTAATGTCCAGCTGTACATATGGTTGTAACATTGTAAAGTTTCTGTATTATTAAAGTGGTGATGCATCTCAGAATACAGAATTCAGAATACATCTCAGAATTCCAACATAAAATAATTGGAATTATTTTAGAGATCCCAAAATAACTGTTGTAAGCATAGTTCCCCCAGTCTTGTAAATAAACTAAGACTGGGAAGACCATTAAAATACTTTCAGCAGATCTTGTTTTCCAGATCGTTTCTGAATACTATCTGGGAATCCTCATGCCCTGAAACTTTTATGTATAGGATAGGGTGTTAAAGTTTTGAATGAATGAATGAATGAATGAATGAATGAATGAATGAATGAATGTTTTAATTCTAGCACCTGTTCTATTGTTAAAACCCACCTCTAAAATTTCAAAGGTATATACAATCTTTGGTTTTGCATGCCCAGAATCCTGTTCTGCTATATGATTTCTTTCTAGCCCTTGTATATCAATAATTTTTGCAGCTTCTGTTGTTTCATAGCTTCATGTTACCGTTAGGCTTATACTGTTTCCTACAGTCTTTCACATGGTAATTAAAATAGAAATATTCCCTCATAACCATAATAAAATTCCCTGATATACTCCTGTTTATATAAAACCTCAAATTTGAGTGAAGTGCTAAGAAGAATGAGTGCAAAATCACAAGCAACCCCCGCCCCGCCCCCCAAGTTGATTTCTTATGTGTTGCAGTGTTCATATTAATTCCAGTCGTACATTAAACACATATTTAATTTTGCCTCTCATTGAAATCAGTCGGCCTTACAAGTGCTTAAGCTGAATCAGGCACTTGATGAAGCAGTCCTAATATATTTGTGATGTTTGAAGATGTGTTTCCCTCATTTGAATATTATTCTGATTTTTGTTTACTGTTTCTATCTGATGCATTTTGTGAATATGAAGTGGAGTGTAGAAGGCTTTCATGCGACCGTAACAAGTGTAAACAAAAACAGTGTAACCATGATTGTCTTTTGGATTTGCTTCTAACTGCTTTTTCTGTCAACTTTCTCAAGGCTTTTCCAAAGAAGAGTTAAATAACCTTCAGAACATCAGGGGGAGACCACACATAAGTCAAACACAGCTCTCTCCTTTCCATCTCTACTTGACAGATTTGGACCAGTTTTTATATCATTGGGCTTTGACAGAGGTAAAGTTGCAATGTAGTGTTTGTCAACTATGTTGGTGAGAGTAAGCTTTCTTTGTTATCCTTTAGCTAAGCTGGCTGTCGGAGCAGTAGGATACCAATAATAGCAGCAGCTGACACATTGCTTATTTTAAACTGATCTCACTAAAGCTTAAGAACAATTCTAGGGTGACAGCTATTGGCAGTACTGCAAAGGCAATTGCTTGTGTTTCTTCCTGAAAAGTCTGTTCACCTTAGCAATGAACTGAATGATTTGCTGGCCATCAGTTCCTGGCCTTGCCTAGGAACTTGGCAAAGAAGGTGCATCTACTCAGTAGTTCTCTATTGCGTTTAGTTATGCATCTGGAATTGCATATGGGTTTGGTTTTGAGTTGGCATGATCATGATCCAACAGATGGGTGTTTTGGTCAAAAACCAGTAGAGAAGGAATTCACCTCTCTGACTAAGCCCTTTCCAAAAGGTTCTAGTGAGGAAATGATGGCAAACACCTATCAGAGCTCTTCTCAGTGGGTTTCCTCCTTCAGATGCATTGGACTGCTTTACCAACAAAGCATAGTTTATTGTGATGTTCTCTTTTTAGTGTGAGGTGGCATGCAGTCATACATTCCCTCCTAATTAGGGATTTTTCTTTTTGCTGTTCTAGAGAACCTCTAGTTTGATTCTTGGAAATGCTGCCTTTTGTGTGTCTAGCTGCTTTGACTTAAGCTTGTTCATACTCTGTGTAATATTATCCATCGTTATGTGTAAGGAAATCTTGTGTAATTTAGTGAGATGTATACCCACTAATTTTTGTATAGGATTGCAGCCTGTCTAATGATTCATAGTTTAGACATTGTAAGTTGAATGTGAAATTTTCTGAAAAGGAAATGGGGAAATCTTTCCCAGGAAGAGTTGTCATATCTTGTTTGTATTTTCTACGTTTTTTCCTTTCCTGGCTAACTTTCTAGCAGTCAACAGGAGAAAAATTGATGCAAAATTCAGTTTTTCATGCAAACATCCTTCCAGCCTTGCTCAAACTGAAGCTTCTTACACATCTGTGTTATGCTTAACTGTCGCTCTATAGCAAGAAGAGGCATTGGATTTAGAACTGAAGTAGGCCTAGTCTTGAATTTGCACAAGCAGCATTACTATTACTAATAAGGCATAGTGGGCCTTATTTTTGCTGCTTGTCCATTTCAGTTGCACAGCTCTTCATATTTTTCCTTTTTTTAAAGGAGGAGACTAGAATAGGGATAAATATAGAACAAGGTATTCATCACACCTCTTTATCTGTATCTTTTATCCTTTGCTTCCGTGAAAGAACAAGCCTTTGTAAGCTGTTCGCTTCTAAAATCCAGCCTGCAGGATACTTCTGGACATGGGACTAAACTAAATGGCTTGGGGTTCCATTAATTCCAGGCAGTGTTAGGGACTGTACATATCAGGCAGTGCCAAATAAATGTAGGAAGACTGTTTTCAGGCTGAGTTCCTATGATACAGTGATGAAAGAAGGGCCCTGTATGTTCTTTCAAAAGAAAAATAACCTTTTCAGGTGATAGTCCGGGTAATATGGTTTGCGTTCTCAAGCAAGCAAGCAAGTCAACTCCCCTAGAGCAGGGGTCTCAAACTCGCAGCCCGCGGGCCAATTGCCGGGACAGGCGGGGCATGGGGGAGGGGCCCTGCAGCCTTCAAAGCGCCGGCGGCGCCCAGGCCGGCCGTGGGATGAGCGGCCCACCACCACCGCGGTGGTGGAATACTTGATGCGGCCCAGCCTCACCCAGACTCTTACTTCCAGCGGCCCCCAGGTAAGTTGAGTTTGAGACCCCTGCCCTAGAGCACTTCTGTTTCTCAGCGTATTACCTTTTCAGATACAGAGGCTCTTCTGACACAAATAGTTTTGACAGGAGAATATTATCAGTAGTTTAAGTTGTTGAAAGGTGCTTCTACAGGAGAGTGGTGGTTTGGCTAAGCACATCAGGTTCCGAAGGGAAAGTATTCCTGACTCAATAACATAAAGCCCCCCAAAAGCGAAGTTAAAACATGGAGGGTCCAGAGGGAAACATGAGAGCCACCCACAAGAACATATGACTTGAAAGAAAACCATACACTGGGGTAGAACTTTTAGAATTAGTAGAAAGAGATAATGGATGCTAATAATTATGGCTTGTTTAACTGTGCAGTTGTTCCAGAATGACCAGGCATTTTGTTTAAACTGAATGGTTTGGGACTGTTCAGAAGAGAGCTATTTAATAGGCAGAGGTGTGGTGTGGGGTCTCTTAAGTGTGTCTAGTGAAATCACACCAAAATATGCTCATGTACATATTTTGCTAATGTATCATTGCCCTCCATTGGCAGAAGCAGTTTTTAATCACCTAGCAGGTCTACTCTGGCGATAGAACTAAGTTGGTATTTTTGGAAAACCCTTAAAATTTTCTGTACCCTCATGCACCATTCCCAGAACATGCCTACAAATTCTCAGTTCCAATTCCTGCTTGTGCAATAGATCATTTTGTAAAATACTTTAAAATATAATTTGATTTGGGGGAAAGTCAATTTCTGAATGAAAAAGTGAACTCAAGGCATGTTTCAACATCTTCTGCCCCTATGCCCCACCTTGCAAATTTCAGACTATTTGGTCTGAAATTTTGACAAGGCAATTTAATGTTAGAATTGGGTTAAATTTTTTCATATTAGGTGGCTTCAGCTTTAAACACCTGTGGGAAGGGAATTTGTATGTGGGGGGATCATTATTTCAGAGTGGAAGTGGTCATTATTTTACAGATTAGTGGCTTTTAATGTGCAGTTATCTTTTTTGTTTAAGGTAATTGCTGTAACAAATTTTAAAAGACTGAGCATAAATGTGTCTCTGGTGCTAAAATAGTATGGGCTAAAAGCTGAATGGCTCATCTACCTACTATGCATGAATGGGTGATTAAATGTGTGAAAATAGCAGAAATGATTCTGAAAGTATATATAGAACAATGGGAAATAACAGAATTTTTGCTTAGGACAGATGGAATATTGTATCATTTATTGGAACAATAATTGTCAACATATTAGGTTGGGGAATAATTTTTTGTTGAAAAATGCCTTGCCTTTTTTTGGGGGGGGGGATATTTTGTGTAACCTTGTCATGCTTAAAATCAGTACATTTTTTTTTTCCAAAAAAAAAAAAAAGTGGTGGGCCTGAACTAATTTGATAGATGCTGCTGATTTGCCTATTTTTTTGCCATAGTTAGTTAAGAACCACTACAATGTAAAGAACCAATACAATTTAATTGCATATGTGTATTATATTATTTGGGGATTTTCAAAATCCAAAAATTGTGATCACTGGGTTCATTGCTTATGCCAGCTGGGTGGAGACAAGTTTCAATGCCCAAGAGCAAAAAGATCCTTTCTCGTGCTCTTGGAAACAGAAGAACTGAATGTTCCAAGCACTGACTGCAGCATTTTCCCTCTACCCACTTCTCTTTACTGCAGGAGAGTTGAGGAATGTGCAGGCTTTAGCCAGTGCTGAGCTGTGCGCTCAGATGATTGGTTATCCTACAGAAAGAGTCTGGGTGCAGGAGGGAGGATTGAGAAGGCCTGTTGTGAGAGAGTAGTATGCTTGAACAACAGTGGGTTTCTCTCTCTAAAAGACAGTACACAGAAAGAAGTATGGAAAGCCAGTGGTCTGCTGAGTAGAAAAGTTAACATGGAATTTGTGGCTAACCGCAAGGATTTTTACATGGCAGCAGTAAAATAAATATGTGTCTCATATTAATAAAGGATCCAGTTATTCCTAGGCTGCCATACTCTCAATTACAGTTTGAAATAACACCAGAATAAAATTTATGCCCATTCTCAATTTGAGGATTATTCTTTCACTTTAATCAATTCTAATCATTAATCTCCTCTTAATGTTGGTCTTGTTATGCTGTTGTTGACTATTTTCTTTTTATTTTAAAAAGTTTTCTAAAACCCTAATAAAAACATTCCTTGGAAGTGCCCTTTCCATTTTCTCACCCTAGATCAGTTTCTCTCATTTTAAAAATGTTTCATTATTCATGCCTCTGATTTAGTGGTAGGTTAGATGAACATTTACTGCTGCTTTGTAAAGTTGATAGAGGGAAAGGAGCCATATAGCAAATATACTTTTCCATCATGGTGTGTTAACATATGGAATGACAGAAGGTAGCTTTTAAGAATGATGATTATGCCAATATTATGAAAGAGTTAGTTATGTCTACATAGAACATACATGTACAATCAATGCATATTAGATGATTTTTATATTTTTGCTGTTGTAACAGGTGGTGAGTCGGTGCCTGTCTACTGTGCCTTCACGAAGCCAGTGCATAGATATCATACAAAGTGGCATTTGCAAATACTTGGTAGGTGGTGATTTTGAATGTATTCCATGTACATTCTGCTATGTTTTATTACATAGAAACATAGAAAGAGAGCGAGTCAGAACGGGTCTCCTGGGCCATCTAGTCTGATCCCTGGCTCCAGCCAGCTCCGCTCATGACATGCCCACCATGTGCATGTCCAGCCTGTCTTTGAACACCCTCACCAGTGAGGCCTCAGACACCTCCCATGGAAGCCCATTCCACACCCTCGGGGTCCTGACTGTCAGGAAGTGCTTCCTGGCATCCAAATGGAACCTTGGTTCCCTGAGCTTTGCTCCATTGGAATGCATCCTGCCTTCCTCTGTAGGGGAGAACAGGTCTCTACCCATCTCTGTCTGACATCCCCTCACATACCTGTATGTCGCCAACATATCCCCTTTGAATCTCCTCTTCTCCAGGCTGAAGAGACCCAGTTCCCTCAGTCTCGCCTCATATCACATCCCCTGCAAACCGGCCACCAACCTTGTGGCCCTATGCTACACTGCCTCTAACCTGGCTATATCCTTTCTGTAATGAGGGGCCCAAAACGGAGCACAGTACTCCAGTTGCGGGCGCACCAGAGTCGTATAGAGTGGTAGTAATACCTCTCTCGATCTAGAAGCCACGCTTCTGGCTATAAAACCAAGGGTGGCTTCACCCTCTTAACCACTGCATCACACTGCTGACTCATGTTTAGCCTGCTGTCAACCAGTACCCCAGGGTCCCTTTCACAAATGCTGCTCTCCAGCCACTTGTCCCCTAACCTGAACTTATGACACCTATTCCTATGCCCCAAGTGCAAGACCTTGCACTTACCCACAGTGAACGCCATCCTGTTGTCTCCTGCCCACTTCCATAGTCTGTCCAGATGCTTTTGGATCTGGAGTACCTGCTCCTCAGTTGTGGGCACTGCTTCAGTTTTAGTATCGTCGGCGAATTTGATCAGCGGACTGTTCACCCCTTCTTCCATGTCATTTATGAAAAGATTAAACAGGATCGGCCCCAGGACAGAGCCCTGGGGGACCCCACTTGTCACTGGCCGCCATCCTGATGATTCCCCTCTAATGGTTACCTTCTGCTTTTGGTCAGTCAACCATGCCCTAATCCACCGGACAGTACTTTGGTGTATCCCAAAACTCCTCAGTTTCTCCACCAGGATATCATGGGGCACTTTGTCAAAGGCCTTGCTGAAATCCAGGTATACCACATTCACTGCATCCCCTCCATCTAGCCATCTCGAAACCTTGTCATAGAATTCCACAAGGTTTGTCTGGCAGGACCTGTTTTTGTGGAAGCCGTGTTGTGTGGCTGTCAGCCTCCCTTCCCTATCTAGCATCACAAGATCTCTTGCTATTTTGAGCCTTTCCATTGTTTTTCCTACAATGGACGTAAGGCTAACAGGTCTGTAATTGCCGATGTCCCTTCTACTACCCTTTTTGAAAATTGGGACCACTTATGCTACCCTTCAGTCCTCTGGAACTTCACCCGTTCTCCGTGAGGCCTCAAAAATGGAGGTCAGCAGGCGTGGGAGAACCCCTGCCAACTCTCTAAGTACTCTCGGGTGTAACCAGGTGTCAGGGCCTGGCACCTTTGTAATGTCCAATGCCCTGAGGAGCTCCTTGACTTCAGGGGGGGGGTGACTCTAATCTGTGCCCCTAAGTCCCCAGCCTCATCTAATCTCCTATGCGGATCTCCCCCGTCCTGCTTTGGAGAGAACACAAAATAGTGTTCTCATTTAGTCATTTAGCATCTGTGCCTGTTCCCTCATATCAGTCACTGGATCTCCTTCCTCCTTATTTAGTGATCCCACTACTTGTCTCTCCTTCCTCTTGCTATTTACATGCTGTAAGAAGCCCTTTTTGTTGCTCTTGGTATTGTTGCTCAGCTCGTAATCAGCCTTAGCCTTGCAAAGAATTCTTCTGCAACAGGCCTCCTCCTCCCAGTATACCCTTTTTTTCTATTTGCCCCAGTACCCATTTCCTACGGAGGTTCCTCTTGCATCTAATCCCTCTAACCACCTCCTTTCGCATCCTTGGCAGCACTCTTCTCCGCCTCCCCATCTTACTAACTAGAGGTATCATCAAGGCTTGCACCTCCAAAACCTCCGTTTTGAGCGCCATCCAGCCCTTCTCAACTCGCTTACCTTCCAGTAACCTATCCCAGGAGACTTTCCCCAGTCTGGCCTTCAGTTGGCCAAAGTTGGCCCTCTTGAAGTCCCAGCTTCTAGTGCTCGACCTGCTGCACGTCCCCAGTCCCCTTATCTCAAAGCAAAGGATGGAGTGATCACTCGCATCCAGAGCTCCCCTAATCTGTACTTCATCTATCAGCTCCTCCCTATTGGTCAAGACCAAGTCAAGGATGTTTCCCCCCTTGTCGCCTCTCGGAGCGTCTGTGTGAAAAACCCTCCCTCTATAGCTTCTAGGAAGCAATGTGACCTGGCTGTCACCGCTGAGTGAGTCTCCCAACTAATATCCAAGAGATTGAAATCTCCCATAATTACTGTGTCTCTCCCCTGAGATATCCTTAGAATCTGGTCTGTCAGGACCAGGTGTTCACAGTGGTGATGGAATAGTAGCCAATGAAAAGTGTGGTTTGCTTGCTTGCAATAGTAAGAGTCATGTCTCAACCTTGCAATGAATCTATATGTCTGTGAAACAGACTAAAATAGCAATTTTCCAGTGCATAAGCTGTTGCACAACTGTTTCATTACTGTCATAAACATCTTAATACATTGGCTTTTTAAATTTTATATTCAGCCTTCCTTAATGAGAAATTTTTAAGTAGCTAATAGCAGAAATGTTGTTAGGCAGTAACCACCTTTCCCCATGCTAGTCAGCAGCTGCGAGGATTTCTACACAGCTGTCAGCTAAAGCCTTCCCAAAATCTCTATCTTCACCAACTGGTAAAATGTTGTTACGGGCCAGATGGGCTTTCTTGAGGAGTGTTCTACAACAGTGCCATGACAAAAATGTCCCTGTATTACATACCCACCAAATAGCTGGTGGAAGACATTGGAACAGGACCTGTGATTGCAGTGTACAGCATGGCAAGAGACTACCTCTAAGTTAAACTAAATCATTAAGATTTTAAAGGCAGCAACTAACACTTTGAATTGGCCTCAAAAACCAATATAGAAGATGGAAAAGTACCAAAGTTTGTAGCTGGTGCCATAAAATATTCTGATAACATTTTGGATGAATGACCATTTTTTTGACAATTTTCCAAAAACAGCCCTGTGTAGACTGTATTACAGCAGCCTAGCCTGAAGAATACTAAATCATGAGTAACCATGGTTGAGTTCATTTTCTCTACAAACAAGCAAAACTGGTACCTCATTGGTTTTACTAAAAATGTTTAGTGTTAAATAGAGCCACTATGGTATAGTGGTTAAGAGCACAGGTCTGGGACTCATGTGACTTGGGTTCTAGTCCCCACTCAGCCATGGAGCCAACTGGCTGACTTTGGGTCAGTCACAGACTCTTAGCCCATTCTACCCCACGTTTGTTATTGACTGCAAGACAAACATGAGATTGCAAGAAAGATGCAAGCCACTTTGAGTTTGTAAAAAAAGATCTAGTAAAGATCCTATTGCCCAAAAGTGTAATTTGAATCCCATGATTGGGAGTGTTATTGAAACTTCCTTCTTGAAAACAAAATCAACAACTGGAGAGGGGTGCGTTTCCTCCCCCCCCCCCCCACACGCAATCTTCCTGCTGAAAATGTCAGCTGCAATTTGCTGACATTGATTCTCTGGGGAAATGGGCTCAGGGGAATCATTTTCACTCTGTTAGGCAATAATTATGCTATCCTTGACCAATATTGTGGTTCACCTAATGAAAAACATGGTCAGGAATCCATGGGAAGGGGTTAGAGCAGTGATGGCGAAACTTGTAGAGACTGAGTGCCCAAACTGCAACCTAGAACACATTAATCACAAAGTGCTAACACTGCAATAAAACCTGAATACTGAGGTTTTAGTTTAGAAAAAAACAACACATACATTACATCTTTTGTCTTAAAAGAAAAACATAATAATAGCGAGAAGGAGCCATGTTCACGTTCAGCGCCCCCAAGTCGGGGGACACCAGGCTTGCTTGTGCCCAGGCGTATACACTCCCTTTCTCCCTCCTTGCCCCCAAACCAGCCACCGGGAATGCCACAGGATCTTCGGCGGCACTTGAAAGTTTACTGGATGGGTGGAATGTGGCGGGGGAGACCTAAACTAAAGGTGAGGAGAGGCCACCGCTGATCCCTTCCATGCTTCTGTTGGGATCTTCCTCAAGGTGCCCCCACGGTGCTGCCAAGCCTTAGAGAGTGGGGTTGGGTTGGGAAGGGGTCCCCACCACATGCCCACTCCTCTCGCTTTGCAGCAGTTCCAGCTTCCAGTTTTCCTCATTTTGGCCTCCCTCCCCAGGAAGCGCTATATCAATCCCAGGCACCCTCTCTTCCTCACTCCAGCTGCTGCTCCGCTGCCTCAACCCTGTTGCTCACTCCTTTCACCCTGCTCCCCCTGCACCCGTGGCCACTGGCATGGAAGCCTGGCCTTGGAGCGGGCACATGGACAGGCGGGCGCACGGCTGCCTGGCTGTACCTGCGGCTACCGAGTTGGCAGGGTCCTGCCACTGCACTAGGAAGGGCGGCTTGGGACGTGCTGTGGGCTGGGAGGAGGAGGCAGGAGGAGGGTGCTGCCTGCTTGCCCGCTTCCTTCCTGGCACACCCGACACGGCTGTTGTGCCTTCCTCTGGCCAGCTGTTGGACACCACCTTTTGCAGTGAGTTGCGGCTAATGAGTGACATTGTCGCCTGGCCCTGTTACTATTTCTGAATATGTGCATGGCTGCTGGGGCGATGCTGGGGCAACTTGGCTTGTGTGCCAACAGAGAGGGCTCTGCGTGCCCGCTGTGGCACGTGTGCCATACATTCGCCATCACTGGGATAGAGATTAACCTTGAAACCACAATTACTATTGAAATAACACAATTCATTTAATTCCAGCTTCCCTGATCTGGCTCCCACCACCCTTGTAATTTAGGGATGTCAGAAGCCGACCAGATGCTCCAGCTCCATTCTAGCCTTGTGATCTACAAGGATCCCATCATTGGTGGTTTTAGGTGCCCTGGAGGCATCCAAAAGAACCAACAGATTCATACTTTCTCCTTGCTCTCCATCTCCCAATACAGGTCATGGATAAGGTCAAGCACAGTAGCATCTGTCCCACATCTGAAGTGCAGGCCACATTCAATGGCAGCAACATCTGTAGTATCAGAAGCCCTTGCTAAGAGCATTCATTCCATTAGGATTGAAAATCATCATGCAACTCTTGACCAATATTTTGATGGATCAATTCTAAGGGAAAATGTGGCCATTAATCTGTAGGAAAGGTTGGAGGCTAAGCTTGCAATCAGAATACTAATGATTAAAAAACAAAATGAAAGCAAAATCTGAACTCTTCGTCAGTCAGCTGGCCAGGTTTTTCATTATGCATATTACAGTGAGCCTGGCTCCCAAGGCATAAGCGTTTCAACTGTAATATTATTCTTCCATATTTTAAACTTGCAACTTCTGCTTGAGGATGGTAGACCAGGTAATGTTGAAAAGCATTACTTCACTGTTGCTGAAATAAGGAGTTAATTAATGTGATGAACTCCAAAGGAAAGGTAAAACAGAATGTAAGATGTAACTGCTTGAAAGGCTCCTGGAGATATTGCTAGAATTGTTCTCTTAAACACAGAGCTATGGCAGAAATTAGAGGGTGAATGAAAGGTAATAAATTTGTTTTCTAGGTGGGATTGACTGTAATACCTGACAGCACTGCTGGATCTGTTTTGTGTGCCATTAGTAAGCTCTTGGATCAAGCATGCCTCCTTAATGAGAATCTCTGCAAGTTCCTAGCTTCTTTATGTTACAGCCTCCTTTACCTCCTCTTAACAATTGAAAGAGAAGATGCAGAACACTTACAGAAGAGGTAAGCTTTTTAATTTTAGTACTTAACTCTTACAGCACATGCATCTGTAAAAGGCACACAGGTCTCTCTGGCAGCAGTCATTTAATCTTTGGGTTTAGATTATGGCTTCATTAATTTTCCTGGTTCCTAAATATCAGGTTTTGTATTTTTCAGCATTACTGTTATAAGACAGTAGTGTTTTGATTAATTTATTCTTTGCACTAGAAGTTGATTTTAGCCAAAAGCAGGTGAGGCACATTGCTGCAATTGGAGTATCTTTTAATGCCTCTCCCTTTCCTATTACTAGAAAGCTGGGAGCTTGAACATGGTCAAAGGGTTTGTGTTCCATCATCAGGCTGTATTAATGTGGTAATCAATTAATGCACATGATGTTTATGACTGGTTGCACAGTAAAATTCCCACCTTGTCCATTTTTAAACATAGTCAAATATCAAAAATATTTGGGTTTTTATAAATTGGCCAGCCCTTTGAAGAGAATATGCAAGCAGTTTTTGCGTATATGTTTTGATACTTGTCATATGAAATAGAAATCTTTGTCTGCAGTATTCATCCTTACAGAAAAGTGGGTTCAGAAAGTAGAATTGATATCAGCTTTATTTATGCACACTTGATTTTCCCTATTTGTCTTCTCTGTACTTTCTTCTGTATCAGGGACGTACTGTGGGGTTGCTGTATTTCATTGTTAACAACTCTGCCTCGTATACTGAGGCTGATGCTGCAGAGTCTTCAAGTGACCAGAGTCTCTCGGGAAGAATTGCCTGTTCTTGCACAGCTCCTCCGGTTGCTAATGCAACATGGACAGCTGCGAAGTCATATGGTGACCAACGAGCTTCTGGTGAAACAGATTGTCAAAGAGATCATGGTAAGAGGAAATTCTGTCACTGGCTACTTGAGCTGAACGTCAGTCTTACTGAAATATGATTGATGCACATGCATTCTTTGAGGGACAATGTTAATTCTCCAGTTCTTCCCCTGGTGATCCTTTACACTGTAAAGACACCGCTGTTGTTGCAGGATTGAGTACATGCTGTTTTTTGCCGCCAGTGTTTGCTAGTGGCAAAGAGGCAGTGTGGTGCATGTCCAGCCCTTGGTCACTCTTGCTTTGGAGTGAAGATGTGGGAAGGGATGGAGGTTTATTTGTTTTTAAGACATGATTTGCATTCCTTGTATAAATGGAAAGGAGACTTTATAAGAACCTCATCCAGATTAAAGCCTTCTCTTGTTCTGGAGTTCCATGTCTTCATATGCAAGATGTGCAGGGAGCAATATAGTGGCATGAAAAGACACTTGAATGACTTCATTAAATGTTGCATGTGGACATGTCTCTGTAAAATTGTTATTGTGAGAAGCTGGTTTGAAGAAATGGTGGATTGTTATTTATTCTATAACAGGGACATTGGTATAATGTAAAAAAGGATTTTTTTCCAAGCATTGCACTTTCTAGAGACAAAAACAGGGTACAACTTAAGTTTAAGGTATAGGCCTTTTTTCTTGTATTCCAGTATAGCCCCTTTCTTGGTATCCTGCAACAGCAGGGGGTTGGACCCAATGGCCTTCATGGCCCCTTCCATTTCTATTATTCTATGATTCTGAACTTTAGAGAGAAACTGGGTATCTCACAACTTTATATATTGAGTTATTACAAAGCCAGTCCATAGAACATCTTGTTTTTGTACGACATCAGTAATTCATTTATTTTAAAATCAAACTTAACTTTTTTAGAACTTGACATTTAATAGCAACTAAGCAACAGCAAATCTTTACACTTGTTACAAAGCGTGGATTATAATCTATGTTTAGGGATAAATATAAGATCTTGAATTAGAGTTGGAATCAAACTTTTAACACACACATGCTTTATGGAGACCTGTTAGGCTGCCATGGCATCCAATCTTGCCAAACTCACAGGTAAATATGAGCCCAAATTTAACCTTTTCCAGTATAACTGACTTCAATGGCAGGAATAGAGACAATTCTGAGACATCTAGTCGCCACTAATATACACTCGTTCTGTGAATGCATCTCCATTGTTTGCAGTGATCCAGAAAAAACAGTATTGCTGTTAGTTTGCTAAATATGGTTGCTATTAAGTATCAAATGATCCTATTTCTTGGTATACAATAGAAAATTGTTTGTAAACCTGAAATATACATTTTGTGTGCACATATTATATACATATTTGGAAAATGCATTAAAATAATCAGAAAGCCATAATTAAACGTACCCCTTTCAGCCTACTATGCTTGTACCCACTGGGTCTGCCTTAAGTATCTGTACTGTTTTTATATTTCAAGACAGAGGAATAGTATGTTTTGCAACAGTCAAGTTGTGATTGAGAGCATAGACACAGCAAATGTTTCCTTTCTCAACAGTAGTGTAAGACAGATTGTGTTTGATAATTCCAAGCAATGATTGTTTTCTGATCCATAGACATTGAAGAGTGGTGAAGCTCAAGAGCAATGGCTGACAGACCTCCATTACTATTTCAACATATACCTAGCCACACATCCCTCAGGATCTGGGACAGCCAACACATTATATTAAAGAGAACAGTTACATTTGGTTGAAAATATTTTGTTTTCTTGAGTGTGAATGCAAAATATCAATTTTCTGTTGAAATTAAAGTACATTTCTTAAAAGCTGTGTTTGTTTTATATAAAAAGCTACTTCTCTTGCAGTGGTGCAGAAATACAAAACAACTGATACTGAAGATTAAACAATGTGGTGAGAAAAAATGGGGGAAGATACTAGTTCTCTACAGCAATGAATTTATTTAAAAAATTTACTGCCCCAAAACAAACTTACAGAACAGTAAAGATTCCTGAGTCTTCTGCTAATGCCATTGTCAGAAGAGAATGGAGGAGGTTCTCATCCCTTGAGGGCATGCTCAGTAGATTTTAAAAGCCCTCTATAGGAAAAGAGGGTAGTGCTTTAGAATGTTCCTCAGGGTTGCTTTGCACAGAGACCTGTACAGAGATGGTGAAGCAAGCAGTAACGGCATCTGAAATCCAAAAAAGCACTTAAGTCTTTATAACTCCCATTGTCTGTGATGCCTGTTGATTAAAAATAGATAAAGCCAGCGCTTGAGCTGAATACTCACCTACAGTTTCTGTGCTCAGCTTCCACTATGATGTGTCAAAGTAGACAATGTGGAGTCGCCATAACATTCTATAGTAGCAGAACTGGGATACCTAGCTGTTATTTTGGTGCACTGCTGCTGTGTTGGGCTAGACAAAGCAGTAGGTTGCCAGGTGAAGGCAACTTCACTGGTTAGTACAAACCTACTGACTTAACACATGTGGACAGGTGTCTTAAGTGCAATTGCTTCAAACTTGTTCGTCTCAAAAATTTCTCAACCAGCCTGCGGTGAAATATCCCCTTTTGATGTAGAGTATTTCTGAAGGCTTTAAAAAAAAAAAGTGATTGTATTCAGGCTGTGCGCAAATTGGTCACGTGGTTACAAAGAGCATTCTAGTTGTTGCCAGTAAACTATTTCCAAAATTGTACAGTTTAATGGGCTTTCATTGCAATTTTGGCTGGATATAAAAGTTTCAGTATCTTACGAGTATTTTATAATCATGGAAGTGAATACACTGATAAATAGTATTAAAAATAACGTCAAAATGTCCATAAAATAGGTTCTGCTCTTCTGCTATAGCTCAGTCTTGTTTTCATGCCTTAACTTGGTGTGCTTTGTTTTAACAGTTGTGGTTGGTTTCATATTGTATGAAAAATGTTTAAATTTCCCTGTGCTGTCCAGAAGGCAAAGGTACTGCAAGCCACTTGCTACAGAGAGAGCGAGAGAGACAAGTTAGCATATTTGGCCATGAGGAGTCACTAAATTTTCTTTCCGCCTTATAAACCCATGTTCAGCACCAAAGCCACTTAAAATTTTGCCTCATCCCTATAAAAATTATTAGATGAGTAGTCTGAAGTATTGGTAATACATTAGGGAATATCATTAAGAGTAGATGAAGGGCTTTGGGCATGTCCTAGTCAAGATTAAATGTATTTAAAATGCTGCCCTTCAATACAAATTCCAAGGTGGCATAATGCTAGGGTGACATTTATCACAATTCCTAAAGACTTAATCATACTTTGCCTAATATTGCAAAAGAGCCAGGCAGGAATCTATTCATAACCAAGCAAATTTCAGAGTATGGCTGCAGCTCAAGCTACTTGAAGTATGGTTATGCTACCCTTTCTCAATCTCATTCTTTCATGGTTTGGACTATAATTTCCAGCATGCCTACTTGCCTATGTAGAATGTTTCATTAGTGAATCAGTTTGGAAAAATGAAAATTTTATTTGGCAATATACCTCTCTGAAGATTTACAGTGTAGCTCACTTCCACTTTCTCCATGGCTGGAAAACCATCTCCCTCATTGTGTAATCTAAGATTGTGTTGGTGCTTTGCAAGGGATTAACAAAGTGATCCAGATAAACGAATGTCATGTTTCCCTTTCTTGGGCATAAATATCTCTTCTTTCAATGAATACTCAGGTGCTCAATACAAATAGCCAGCTGTGACCAGGTGAGGAAAGTAGCTATACAAAGCAAGTTCAGCTGTGCCAGATGACATCACAAACTGCATAAGCACAAAACAAAAGTCCATTGTGTTTTTACTATGTAGAATACGTCCTAGTTTAGACTGCTTGCACCTGAGTTTTCAAATACACCCCTACCTGTACCAACACCTCAAAACTATTTCTCTGCTTTTTAACTTCTCTTTTGCCTGTTTTGGTGAAACAATGGTCTTGTGAATTCTTTCTTCTCCCAACATAAAATGTTGCAACTGTATGGTGCAACATTATATCATGGCATTATGCTTCCCTGCCACCACTTCACTGGGACCAAAGTTACCCGAAATACGGTGGCATAGGGTAGAGCCTTCTGGGCAGGAGTGGAAGAAGCAACAGCATTCTCGGCAGTATGAAATGACTGCAGGAAATTCCTGTAGTCAGGATAGCACTACCCTGTTTCCCCAAAAATAGGACTTAACTGGAAAAATAAGCCCTAGCATGATTTTTCAGGATGTTCATAATATAAGCCGTACCCCCAAAACAAGCTCCAGTTAAGATCGTCAGCCAGACACATTTAGTACGTCTGTTGCAACACAATTCACGGTTTGAAGAGTTATGATGATGTTCCAGAAGAAGATGACATGACTGAGTAAATGTAGATTTTTGTACATGAATAAATGTAGTACAGGAAAAAAGACATCACCTGAAAATAATCCCTAATGCATCTTTTGGAGCAAAAATTAATATAAGACCTGGTCTTATTTTTGGGCAAACATGGTAAATGTAAATCTGCACCTGTTAATAGTTTTATCAGGGTTGGTAAACAGTTTTGTTCCTGTAAACATCTCAGGAAAAGCATGGAGGATTGAATATGAGGTGAGGATAAAAAATGCTAGTTGTATTCTTCAGAACTGAAGAAAAATGCATGGCTGCCTAAGGAGAGGGCTGTATGACCATTAAGTCTCATGGCTAGTGTGTTGGGCTGGGGATCTGGAAAAGTTGGGTGATTTTGGGGCAGCCTAACCTACCTCATAGGGTTATTATTAGAGGATAAAAATGGATCCATGTTTGCTACTTTGGGTTTCTCACAAGAGGACCAAAGCAGGATATAAATGCACACCAGGTACAGCATGTGTTTTGCAGACTTTCATTGTGCAGAAAAATGGACTGCTTGCATTCTAGGTACTAGACAAAATTGAAGGGTTCTTGCCTTTATGTCCTGCTTGTTTCCAACAGTGGCCAGCTAAATGACTGATTTATTCATCCAGCTTGTTCCATGACACACGGTGTTCTGGCCGCTGCCATTTGTTGACACCATGAAAAAACACATAACATGCAGTCCTGTCTACAGTATTAACTTATTCTTCCATGCACAGTACTCTTACATAATGCCAAGAAGTGATAAACCAATCTTTCAATTTTTCTACTATTTACATTGCTTGCCATATCTTCTGATAACATCTTAGAAGATTAATAAATAATATTGTCAGATGATCCATCACTATACATTCCTTTACAATACTTATAGACATCTACTCAGAAGTAAGCTTTATTGAAATTAATGCTACTTACTGCCACACAAGTGTATAGGACTGCTGCCTACAATATATATAACCTGGGTTGAAATCAGATTTTGTCAGAGAGGAACCAGTGAAACCAATGGATGTTAAATTAGGATTTAATTAAATCCAATTTATTTGAATGCATCTACTCTACTTACTTATGACTAAATTTTAATCCAGCCCCCTTGGAATTATTTATTATATTTTTATCTTACCTTTTACCTTCCAGGAACTCAAGGAGACTGACATAATTCCCTTCTTCTTCCCAATCTTATCCCCACAACACCCCTGTGAGGTAGGTTAGGCTGGGTGGGAGTGACTGGCATAGAGTCACTCAGTGAGCTTTGTGGCTGAGTATGGACTAGAACCCAGATTTCCATCATTCTAACCACGACACTACAGTGGTCATTCTCACACCCTGATTTATAGATGCATGCAGTTTTCCAAAAAAAAAAAAAAAATGCATGTGTAAAATAAAGGACAGTATTTGGTACTATTGTTCTGCTCCCACACACACTGTTGAACAAATGGGTCTTCAGTATGCTTCTCCTGGGAATGCCACACAGTTAAATGAGTTTTAGGTGCCTAGTTAAAAATCTATTCAGGTGTTTAAAGTGCTAGATTAAGTACAGTAAAGATGTCTTTGATTTATGGTGACCCCATGAATGAATGCCCTTCCAAGTGTCCTGTCCTTGATAGCCACAATCAACTCTTGTTAATGTTTTTAAAGTTATTCCTTTTCAATGTAATGCTTTCTAATTTTTTCTTAAGTTTGTTTTTATATTATTCAAGATCATGTTTAAATGTCATTTTAATTAACTTTCTGTAAACCTTTCAATTTTTCAAGTATAAGGCAGAATATATTTTAAGAACATGTTAAAAATATAAGGGAGGTGATTATCAATTGGGCACTGAAAGAATAATATTGTTGATTTGAGTCTGAAAGGGCTGCAAACTTGCTAAACTGTTCCTGAAATGATCAAATAACCTAATACAATCTTAAGTCCTATATGAAGACTGAGAAGAAGGAACCAGACCTATATTCTGGTACCATGACTTGAGATCACCTAACTAACATCTTCAAGGTGCAGGCTTAGAGCATTTTATGAAAGTAGCATCTCTTGGGCTTTTGTACTTTTGTCCTGTTTTCTGCAAAGTTGCAGAAAAAGAACAAGCGGTTTGGGTCAAGGCCTCACACTTGTTCTTGAGGAGAACCAAGAACAGCAGCACTCAAACCCCAAAGACCATGATGAGCAGCTTCCCCTGTAATGATAAAGAGATGGAAAATGTCCTCAGCTGAGTCTCTTAGTTTGGAGGAAGCCATGATAATATTATGAACAATAGTTTAGAGATGACCTTGGGATTAATGGAGATACTCAAGCAAGGTAAGTTCATTTGCTAAACAGATAAGATCCTGTGAGTATACTTTGAAGGAAATATTCAAGGACACAAGACACTTTCCTGGAACAAACAATGGGGGTAACACATGAAGTAATTGACACAAGCACCCAGTCCTCTGGAAAGACAGCCCAGTCTAGCACAGTGGACCACAATAGTATCTAAAAGTTGACACAACCAATGATCTTTCTCTTAGGCTTTTTTATTTTTTTGACCATGGCTTTACCTTTGCTTCTTCACCTCTGATCTTTGCTGGACCATCAGACCCAGGCATCTGGGTAAGTGCACCTCTCTTTGACACTTAGGCTTAGTTAACCTTTCTTGTATTTTGTTAGTTTTAACCATTTATTTTCTAAAAGTAGGACTTTATTTTCTTACTTTAGGGCTTTAGTCTAATTGTTGAGGTTCATAAATAGAATCCTTCCAAACTTAGAGTTATCTTGAGTTCAAAGTTGGTTAACCCTCCAGGGTTTTAGGATTTAAGTTGGTGTGGTGGGCAGGGGAGTGGGGGGATGAGTCTGTGGCTGACAGCTTACGAAGATTCTTATCAACACCGCAGTCTCCTCAGCTGTTGTTAAGCTGACACATACATTTAACTTCTGGCAAAAGTATTCAGTTGGCAAAGCTGGTGATCTAAAAGTAAAATGGCTCTTTGGACCCCTGGCCTAGTTGATGACTGTTCCCTCAACATTTTCCTGTGCTCACTTGCATTTCATAAACTAAATCACACCAAGTAACGTAAAGAATTTCTAAAGCACAATCTTATGCATGTTCAGAAAGGAAAAAAGTTCAACAACACCCAGCATAATTTTTCTCTGTCTAAGTATGCCTAGAATTGTGTCTTAAGTTTCTCTAGGCCAGGGGTCCTCAAACATTTTGAATAGCAATTCCAAGACGATATCCCCCTTGCTCACAGAAAAGGATCTCCTGGCAAGGTGCTGGGTTGCTCGCAAGGAGATCCTTTTCTACAAGTGAGTCCAAAATGATCTTGCAAGCAAGCTGGCACCTCGCCACACGCACACGCATGGCGAGCTATGGCAGGCTGGATCAATGGGCATGGCGTAGTTTGAGGACCCATGCTCTAGGCTATGAATGTTCAAAGTTGGCATTTAAATAGTTAAATATAGGGGGTGTACAACAACAGATCCATGTCTATCATCTAAAGTTAGCTTAAAAGTTCCAGAGTAATAAGAGGCTAATTTATGAGCCAGCACTAAGAATTATTTAAATCCTACGACTCTACACGTGGACGTTACCAGACGATCAACACAGAAATCAGATTGAGTATGTGCTCTGCAGCCAAAGATGGAGAAGCTGTGTACAGTCAGTAAAAACAAGACCAGGAGCTGACTGTGGCTCAGATCATGAGCTTCTTGTTGCAAAATTTAGGCTTAAATTGAAGAAAGTAGGGAAAAGCACTAGGCCACTCAGGTATGACCTAAATCATATCCCTGATGAATATACAGTAGAGGTGACAAATAGATTTAAGGAATTAGATCTGATAGACAGAGTGCCTGAAGAACTATGGATGGAGGTTTGCAACATTGTACAAGCGGTAGCAACTAAAACCATCCCAAAGAAAAAGAAATGCAAGAAAGCAAAATTGCTGTCTGAGGAAGCTTTACAAATAGCTGAGGAAAGAAGGGAAGCAAAAGGCAAGGAGAAGGAGAAAGATACACCCAATTGAATGCAGAATTCCAGAGAATAGCTAGAAGAGGTAAGAATGCCTTCTTGAATTAACAGTGCAAAGAAATAGAAGAAAACAGTAGAATAGGGAGGACCAGAGATCTCTTCAAGAAAATTGGAGATATGAAGGGAACGTTTCATGCAAAGATGGGCATGATAAAGGACCAAAATGGCAGGAACCTAACAGAGGCAGAAGAGATTAAAAAGAGGTGGCAAGATTACACAGAAGAACTATACAAGAAAGGGCTTAACATCCCTGATAACCACGATGGGGTGATCAACTGACTTCGAGCCAGACATCCTGGAATGTGAAGTCAAATGGGCCTTAGGAAGCCTGAGCAACAACAAAGCTAGTGGAGGTGACAGTATTCCAGCTGAGCTATTCAAAATCTTAAAAGACAATGCAGTAAAAGTGCTACACTCAATATGCCAGCAAATTTGGAAAACTCAACAGTGGCCACCAGATTGGAAAACGTCCGTTCACATTCTGATCCCAAAGAAGGGCAATGCCAAAGAATGTTCAAACTACCGCACCATTGCACTCATTTCACATGCTAGCAAAGTTATGCTCAAAATCCAACCAGCTAGGCTCTAGCAGTATGTGTTAACCGAGAACTACCAGAAGTACAGGCAGGATTTCGAAGAGGGAGAGGGACTAGAGATCAAATTGCCAACATATGCTGGATCATGGAGAAAGCTAGGGAGTTCCAGAAAAACATCTACTTCTGCTTCATTGACTATGCTAAAGCCTTTGATTGTGTGGATCACAACAAATTGTGGCAAGTTCTTGAAGAGATGGGAGTCCCAGACCATCTTATTTGTCTCTTGAGAAACCTGTATGCGGGTCAAGAAGCATCAGTGAGAATTGGGCACGGAACCACTGACTGGTTCAAAATTGAGAAAGGAGTTTGGCAAGGCTGTATACTGTCGCCCTACCTATTTAACTTGTATGCAGAGCACATCGTGAGAAAGGTGGGGCTAGATGAATCACCAGTTGGAATTAAGATTGCTGGGAGAAATATCAACAACCTCAGATATGCAGATGATACCACTCTCATGGCAGAAAGTGAAGAGGAACTAAAGAGCCTCTTGATGCGGGTGAAGGAGGAGAACACAAAAGTTCGCTTGAAACTCAACATTAAGAAAACTAAGATCATGGCATCCAGTCCTCTCACTTCCTGGAAAATAGATGGGGAAGAAATGGAGGTAGTGACAGAATTTATTTTCCTGGGCTCCAAGATCACCGCAGACAGGGACTCCAGCCAAGAAGTTAAAAGACGCTTTTTCCTGAGGAGGAAAGCTATGGCAAATCTAGACAGCATACTAAAAAGCAGAGACATCACCCTAATCACCCTAATGCTGGAACAATAGATGGCAAAAGAACAAGGGGACGTCAGATAATGAGGTGACTAGATGGAGTCACTGAAGCAGTTGGTGTGAGCTGGGGTGGACTCCAGGGGATGGTGGAGGACAGGAAGGCCTGGAGGAATGTTGTCCATGGGGTCGCGATGGGTTGGACACGACTACGCGACTAACAACAACAAGGCAAGGATCTTAAGGTATACAAATTCTTAAATCTGAGCGTTTCCCCTCCACTTCAAGGCCCCATTGCATCCTCGGAGGGGCAGGCAGCATAGTTCTTTCTGTACTTGCCTGCAAGGGATGGGTCAGGGGCTCAGTCTGCGGTCTCAGCACCAAAACCACAGGACCTCCACATAGTCCTATGGCCCCCAGATAAGAGCAGGAGGACCCTGGGTTGCATCTTAAATTACAGAGCTGTTTAACACCTTACTGAAATCATTGTTTCATGTAACCACCATGCCAACTGCTGAATTTTGTATGAAAAATAAATAAAGCATTTCATGCATTCCAGCCAAATGCTGAGTCTGTGGTGATGTTTGCGTCTCTATTTAGACCTGCCTTTGTTACCTGCTAGGGTGCTTCATACCCAACTGGTCTGGATCCTAAAACAGATACAGTTTTGGAGGAGTTTAGTTCTCATCATTAAGACTTGTTTAATGCTGGCAGACTATGTAGGTTCAAATTATCACTAATAATTTGCATGGAAGATTTAAATCTATTTCTTTGTATAGAATGCTACTGCCTGGGCAAGAGCAAGTAGGCACTTCCACCACCCACTGTCCTCTTTTTTCCCTTTGTTACAAAATGTACTGGTACCTTGGCTCACGAACTTAATCTGTTCCATGACTCTGGTTGTGACCCAAATTGGTTGTGACCCAAGTCAAATTTCCCCATAAGGTTCAATGTAAATAAGGTTAATCCGTTCTGTAACTATTTTTTTTCAGAAATTTTGAAACAAAGTGACAAAGAACAACAAAGTACTGTACAGTACAGTGGAGAACACTAACCTAGGTGGGGGGGGGGTGATTGTTTTGAGGGAGAGTCCCCCTCCATAAGGACACTGGGGAGATCTCTTTCAGGGGTTTCCTCTCTTTGTCTCTTAGCTGCAGGTTCAATTTTGGTGAAAAATCTGTCTATAGTCACTTGTTTTTTCCCGCGCTGCATAACCCTCCGGAAATGAGAGACCACGTTATTGTTCATCAGATTCAACACTCTGTTTGTTACATTTATGTTGGGGTGGTGCTTCTCAAAGAAACCCTGGCATGGGCATGCTCCTGCAGGAAAGATGGGCGTAATCTCAGCCATCTCCCCCACCCCCAACCAACAAGATCACGACCATCTCCCCACCCCTCCTGGTCATGCGTGGTCACGGGTGCGCTCCTGCAGGAAAGACGGGCGCAGCACAGCACAGCCGTGATCATGCATGTGTTCCCTGCACGAACGCGACTGCAATCGTGGCCATTTCCCCACTCGAGTGGGTGGGGAGATGGCTACGATCTTGGTTGCCACCCAAAGCAGATTTTGTTACCCAATTCAAAATTTTCATGAAATTTTTGTTCATGACCCAAGGTACCACTGTATGCATTTACCTTATTCAGGAAAGTACTTATATTTTTCATGCCTTGTGGGTGAAGGTGTGGCGAAGGGTGATTCAATGCAATGGTATTTTCTGGCATCAATGGAATTACTGTGAATGTATATCCTCTGACTTTCACACAGACCTTTAATTAATGGCATGATGTGAAATCTCCAGCTATTACTTGAGTGATCCATCTGTGCTGATCCATCCAGGCAGACAACTATTTGTGGCACGCCATGTGGTACCATCATGTTATCACTCATGCCATTGCACTTAGTGATGTCATAATGGTACAGATGTCATGTGGAGCCAGTGCTAGATGACCTCATCCTCTCTTTCTGACCTCCTTATGAACAGTTAGGTATTGAGGCATTTAGTGGATCCTTAACCTATGACAATAATTCAGTTTTTACAAGTTTTTGGAAACCGTTTGAAAAAGCTTTTCCATAAACTTTTGATTCCTCTATCCATGATACATAAATTATCTCTGCCAAATGCTGGGCAGGAAAAAAGGTAGATGGAAAGTGTGAGCTGAGAGAGGTGAGGTCTGATTGCTGATACAAGTGTGTGTGTGCAGTTGAAAGGGAACTGAGGGACCAGGTAGGAGCACCCTCCTCTTATCAGGACTTCTGGGTGGGGCTCCCACCCACTACATGTTGCTGAGCTGTGGAAGTTTTTCTCTGATTTATGCCTTGGTCTGTGCACAAAGCTCATATATATGATTGCACAGAGACCACAAAGAAGAATTAGTTACAGGTAAGCAACCTGCCTTTTTCACACCCAAACAAGGCAGCTTTAATTTTAAAATGCTTCTGAATGGTATCAAAACCAAGTCCTCTGAGGGACTGAAAGAATGAGGTATAATTAGACTGAAGATTGACGGGAGATCTGAGAGTACCCTTCAAACATCCGAAAGGCTCTCATGCATTTGATGGAGCGTGGCTGTTCTCTGGTGCTCTCTGGCTAGCCAAGAACCAAAAGGGGCAATTGAAAGGAAGCCGATTTCAGCCAAACATCAGGAGAAACTTCCTAAAGTGAGAGGTGCTTGACAGTGCAACAGACTGACTTGAGGCATGGTGAGTTCTCCTTCACTGCTAGGCTAGGCAGCTGTCTGTCAGAGACTGCACTGCTGAGCTTGCATGGAGACATGGATGGGTTGGGCTTGATAAGTTTTTTCTCCCAGCCCTGATTCTATGAAAAGTGAAATGTAACATTTTTCAGGACTCTCTCTGAAAAATTAAATATAATATTTAAAAGCTATGCTTAAAAATTGTCCTAAAATAAACCGGTCACAAATACCAAAAAGCTTAGTTAACCCCAATATTCTGAGAATCACTAAACAAAGCTCATTGGTATGCTCTGTGTTGCAGTTCTTAGCAAAATATTTGTCACATTCATGCTGGAAATCATTTTCTCTGTGACTATTGGTTGACTTCCACCAAGAGAATTTTAAATGCACTGGCAATGACTTTATCAGCATGTATGCAAGTTTTTCTTGCACATGGAATTATTACCCCATATGCCAATTTAATCAAAAGAAATGACAAGTGTATTATAAGATTAACATGGAATGTGCTAATTTTGCATCACAGATTATATGAGTTTAAATTTAAAATGAAACGAGTGTTACTCTTTACACACCCATGTACAGCAGACCATTAAGAAATATTTGTGCATTTCCAAAATGCTACCATTCAGTTAACACACTATTTTCCCTCATGGAGTAATATTTCCCAATTTTTACAGTGTAATTCAACACTGTGCAAACTGGTTTTTTTTAAAAAGCTACATAAGGGAAAACTAAAAATCTGTAATAGACTAATACCCTCATCAGGGCCAGCTAAATCATTACAAAATAGTAAGCAAGCTCCCAAGAAAATTGAGAAAAGAAATGCATTGTGAACTGAAAGTCCATAACTAAATAGCCTATTTTAGTGTAATTTTCATACAGTTTTACAAAACAGCCAAGCCAGTGGTATGCTGCATTTACTCTTAATTCTTAAAATCAGTATCTCCAATAGGCTTTATGACAGACTTAGAAGATTAAAAAATGGAAGTTGGGAACTCCTGCAATTTGCCTTGTAGTTTCCATTATTTTAGTGGTCAGTGTTCCCTGGACCTCAGGCTACAGTATGTTTTAAAACACTGAGAATGGGTAATATGGCAAAGAGCACTGAAAAAGCTGTTATGTATGGCTAATCTCTTCTCATCATTTAACAAATAGGTCTGATTAACACAGCGAGGAAATTACATTAGTCTGATTTTGTTTCTAGCCTAAGATATACTATTTTAATTAAGGCTCCACCAGATATTCACCTATTTTGATTTAGGGGGCCAACAAAGATGTTTCTGAAAGGTCTGAAATGTCCCTTGAGATTCCACTCATCCAACCTTGTATGACAATTTTGTCACCTTTCGTAATGTCTCTCAGGACTCCCTTTTGGTTGTATTTTGCCCCAGCCCTAATTTCACGTCTAAGGATACCTTATTGCACACTTCAGAACTGTACCTGCTAGCGTCTGCAATTCACAGACTTTGTAATTTGAAGAAGGAGGTCTCACTGGATGATACACTCTTCCCTCTTGAGAGCGTCCTTTAAAACAAGTTTTTAAAAAGCATGTATAATTAGACATGCTTGCATTGTACATCAATCATTCGCTGTAGCTGTACTATTTGAACAGTCAAAATGCAAAGAGCACCTAACATAATTATGCATAGTATAAATAAAAATAATTAGAATAATGTTTTGTTGCCACCCTTGCACCTAGGCCAGCATCTGAAGTGGCTTATTGCTTGTTTTTCAAGTATGCAAAGTCACTGTACATGCAGAAGTATATGTATTTTTTCCTTTTCTTAGCTGCCAATTCATTTGCTGTATTTACTGACTGAAGTGTATTCCGTTTTCAAAATGGCTTGAGATCTGTATCACTGAAACATAAATAATGTTTATGTCATTAAAAAAAGAATTCTTCCAAAATGTATCAGGAAGAATCTTTGAGGCTGAAAACTAAGGCACAGAAACAAAAGAGGAAAGGAAAAGGTATCAACCTTTTCCCTCTCTCACAGTTGGAGAGCAAAACCAGGAATTCTTAATGAACAATTCATGTGAACAGACAAACTCTTCTAAGAGTAGAATAAAAGGGTGAAAGAAAGTCACTAGATGCTTAGAGTCTTATTACACGGAACATATGTCTGAAGGAAATAGCCGTGTTTTCAGTCTATAGCATATTGCAAAACTCAGCTCTACTGCTCTTCTACAGCTGCATGCCCATTTGGAGAAACAGAACACAACATTCTGAACCTGTTGGCTCTAGGTACAGGGTAGAGTAACTGCTCTCCCATGCAAATATGTATGCTACCCAGTACATCTTAATGCAACTAGAGCCACAGCTTCTGGTAATCTGGAACTACCCCATATGCAGCCTTACTACCAGTGCAGGATCTGTTTGGAAGAATGCAGCTCAGTGGCAGGGAACATGCTTCCCTTGTAAAAGGTTGCTAAGTCAGTCCCCAGCAATTCTGTCTAAATGGATCTCAGGTAGTATGGCAGTGAAGACCCTCCACCTGGGGCCTTGTATAGCCACTGCTAGTTAGATGGACAAATGGTCTGACTCAGCACAAGATAGCATCATTTTTCAATTTTTATTTTTTATTCTGCAATACAAAAACAACCAAACCCCAATTAAAAAAAGAAATTAAAAAATGTATTTGAAGAGTATTTAAGAAAAAAAGGGGGATCCATGGTACTTGTTACACTTATATTGTCTGTCTCTATATGTTAATATATAGTAGAATGTGCTATTGTGATTGACAATAATTATGCATATACATTGGCAAAGGCACCCCTATATCCGTATAGTTTTCCTCATGTAGTTGTAAGCTATGCCTAAAAGCCACTTGTTAAAAAAATGAGAGTTGCACCAAATCTTCTGCCTATTGTGTTATTGCAGGAGGGAGGGTGCATTTATCTTTCCAGGGTTGTAATCTTAGTCTTTTAGCTGTCAAGGCACTGTTTGTCAAGTGTCGGTTTTGCTTTGGTTTACTTAATGGTTGTGACACAATAAAAATATTTGGCACCATCACAGCATTCAGTATCTTCTGTGCATTCTGTGACAACAATGCCAATTAAATCCATTTCAGTCCAGGTTGTAACAACAAAATGTGGAAAAGTCAAAGGGGGATAAGGTGCTGCAACAGGCACTGACAAGGTTTTAAAATACACACGCTTCCGAATACCAGTGTGTAAATGCAGAAGAACTGCCTTGCAAAATAAGACCAAATTCCATTCCATTTCCAATAGTGGATATCTACAATGGGTCTGAAAGCTTCAGGTTAAGCATGATGTTGACAGTTGTCCAGAATACTCTGCCCTCATTATAGAGTAAGGGACCCACTGAGTGTGGGTTTTTCATTGTCATGGCCAATACCAATGACACAGCTGTCTAGCTTTTTGTTTTCAAACAGAATAATATTTTGAACAGCAAGACCATAGTGCTTTAGAATATTCAGACCTCTTCAAGTAAATCATAGTACCACCCATCAGTATGAAAAAAACCATTTCCATATCTGGTGGATCTATGATGTTTTAAAAGAATGTTATTAAACAAATCCTTATCTCTCCAAAATAAAGAACCTTCAACATGCATTCTTACCATATATCTGTTTCAGGGTGGACGGCTTTGGAGTGGAGGTCACACCTGAGTTGCTTTTGTTCATGGACTTTGCATTTTTGCTGGAGATAACTGTTTTCAAAGGAGTTTGGTTCAGCCGCTTGTTCCAGGTGACCTCAATGCAAAAGGCAGCCACTTTTTGCCGCCATTTTTCTTCATCTTTCTTGCACAGTTGCTTAACACTAAAAAGCTTAAGGAACTGCTTCTTTAATTGGTAGCTGGAAGGAGAAAAGAAAGAGGAGAGATGCCTGTTTTATGGGATCTCTTTTCAAGTCCATACTGTGAATAACAGGGGAAACATAATTTTGCTTTAATGGGATCATTCTCCTTTGCGGAATTGAATAGTTTCTTCATAAGAGCAAATAAGGCTTACCTTAAATTCTAGATTCATCCATTAATTTGAGATGCCATTATTAAACTACACATGTTACAAACATGGAAAATAGAAATTATATTCACAATACCAGACTGTGGGTCTGGTATTGTACAGTAAATTGCACAATTTTACATTAAGGAACAATTGGTGCAGACAATATTTTCTCCCGATCAGGAGTCCATTTCTTGGTTTTGTTGCAAGGATGTCACTATATGGACAGTGTTAGTAGGGGGACCTTATGTCACTGTATCAACCTAGGAAAACCCATTTGGAAAGGTAGAAGGACATCCAGGCCAGTTTCAACACTAATTCTCAAACCAGGTGGAAAGTGCTAGAAGCAGCAGACAACCCTGTATCTCTTTTGATTTGGAAATAAGGCAGCAGCTGGGGAATGGACATGCAATAAACTTAACTTCTGGTCTGGCAATTTGCATAGATGAATCTGGGTAAAATAGCAGCCTGCTGAAACCCATTTCAGTTGAAAAGATGACTCAACAAAGATGATGCTGGCAGAGAGGCCTTTAGCTGATACTGCTCCCAGCTGGTACATGGGAATGGGAACATCTCAAGGATGTAAACAATTTGGTCCATTTTTAATCATGGACATGATGGTGCTGAACTGGAAGATTGTGAGGCTGTAAGACCTGCTGGTGGTCAGGCACTTTTTGTCCCAGAACAAAACCAAAAGAGACAAAACACAACCCTTTTGAACCGGGGGAGGGGGGCACACTATTCATGGGTTCTGCTAGATGCGACATAATTCTAATGCCTGGCTTAAGTGTCCTTACAGTATTTGCAAGGAAGGAGGATGAGGAGCATTCTGGTCGGGTTGGCACTGCCTGCTCTTTTCTGTCCTACCAGGCCAAACGGTCACCAGCTGCCACTTGAGGGTGCTTCCAGACAGGGCTTTTATGGCGTCACTATGCTGGAAGAGATTAGATGGTGTACTGCCTGGTACCAAATGTGATTTTGCATAGATCACATTTGATGTGGGAGCTTGTCCTTTTGCAGGAACTTTGCCTTTTTGGAAACTTTCATATCAGCAATGCTAAATATACATAATTTGTAAAAAAAAAAAAAACCCTTTATTATAATTTCCTTCAGGAATACTCCTCTCCCATTGCCTACATTCCTATATAAAGGTGACCCTTCTTGTTTTCATTATATTGTAGCTTCCTTGTCTACATCCTCCTTTTTATTTATTTTTTAATCACATGTTCACTGATCCACATCCACATTATTGCTATTTACCATTCTCCTGCTCATTCCTTGCAGTTGTTTATTATTTTGGCTAGTCTGCTCTTAGTACTGCCATTACTAAGAACAATTTCCTCCCCTGAGACTGTGAACTGTCCCAGCATCAGAAACAAGATGCACAAATTCCTCCTGCACATGATAGCTGGAAGTGTGGAAAGGGAGATATTTGAGTCCTGAGCCCTTTGCTAACATGCTGTTTTGACATGTGAAATAGCTAGAGGGTGACAAGAGGGAGATAAACTCAATAGTGTGGCTAACTACTCTGTCATCTTGCCTGTTGCAGGCCTCCTTTAACTGTGCTTCATACACCAACTGCAAAGTTGGCATCATGTCACTCAAAGTATGCCAAAAATGCAAAGTATAACTGCACTAGTATATGCGAGGCTATACCTCATGATTAAATGTTAAATTGTAATTAAAAAGAAATAAACTAGGAAAAAAGAAACAATAAAGTATCCCTACCTTCTCCAAGCTCTCTGAATAATGTATGCAGCACAATTCTTCTTATGGAAGAGTTCTTTTCTTGCCCTTTCCTTCTCTATTATCTGCATCCGGATTTCTAATGGGATAGGCTCAATACCTCTGCACTGATCAAGGTCCAATCGATCCTCCAGATCCCTGGATGACATGAGAACTTGCCTATCCGGTTTTGCATTGCGTCCATGACCACTGTCGACTTCCATTCTGTAGAACATAAGCCTCATAGTCCTCGCATTGTTAGCCAGCAAAGGACAGGCCTTGCTAGCTGCCACCTTGTTGATTTGTGTAGCAGCAGCAGTACTCATACGTGCCACCTGGGCACTGCCAGGCCTGCTGGAACCAGCTGAGGACCATCTCTCATCATTCATCTCTTTGCTTCTTGCTTTTGGCTGCTGTGGGTTGCTTCTCAGGGCCAGTTCATACTGTCTTGAATTCCTTGTGCTTCTATTAGTGCAGTTACTTTTCTGAATGCAAGCTGGTGTTTCTTCAAAATGGTTCATATCATTGTTCATTGGCTGGCTTAGATTTTCAGATTTCTCAACAGAGCTGGCAGCTTTACTGTTGGAATCATGCCTTTTCCTGGCAGGCCTAAAGGTGCCATTTGTTCTTGCAATAGGTTCCTCGTGTTTTTTATCATCCCTGCCTGAGGTAGCAGATAAAACTTGATGTTTTACTTCAACCTGATGCTGAGGCCCATCATTGCTCTTCCTAGAGTGGGAAGGGATACCAGCAGACTTCCTTTTGCTCTTTGCCCTGGATACCTCTAGAGAGACAGAGATAAGAAAAAAAATCTATTTCCTAATAAGAGTTTGTCAGATGGAATTTTTTAAACATACACTGTAGTTACAATATATTAAAAAGCTTAATTGTATTTAAATGGACAGTTTTTAAAATTTAGATAGTCTCATCTCTTCTAGTGGCTTCCTGGAGCACTTTATACACTGATGACACCCAGGTCCACTTCTTTATCCTCAATCTTTCAGCCCTTCATCCTACCACACTTGACCAATTGCTTTTCTTATATTTGTTTGGACTCAAATATTTGTCTCAAATCCAGTAAGTATGAGATCAGCATTCTTATCTTCCTTATCTACTCCTCTTTTCCTTTTCCTTTTTTTTTTTTGGTTAGTCACTGACAGTATCACCATCCATGCTTTTAAAGCAGACACAAAGCACTGGTTTTCACTTCAACTCATCCTTCCCCTTAGCCCCACCCCAATTTAGTCTATTGCCAAATCATGCTGCTTCCCTGTTCACATTATGAATTTGTGGCCCTTCTTTTGGTCCCTTCAGCAACCACATGTCTATGTGCTGGTCATCTCCCACCTCAACTAACATAATCTTCTTTTTCTCCTATATTGCACTGCCTCAACTTCATCTACTTACATCCCATGAGCACTCTGCTGCCCAAAGGATTCAGCTCCCATGCCTTTCTGACTTTGTGATTCTTCTCCTTAAATCCCTTTACTGGTTTCCTTATTTCTCCCCAAAACTCTACAAAATTAAAACCCTAACCCTAGCCCATGGCCTTACCCCCTCATCTCTTCCTGTGACCTTTGCTCATCTATCCCTCAGACATCCAAAGACTTCCTGTTCTAACCATTTTTACTTGCCCTATTATGCCTTAAGCTCTATGTAGATCTCCATTTTTAAACTGAGTTTGAAAATGATCTATTCATGTGCCACTGATCAATTAAATACAGAAATCCTCTTTTTATAGTAGGAAATTGCTTCAGCCATCAGAGTAAGGGAAGGTTACTTGATGCCCTGATGTGACCCAGCCAGTCAACACCTTACTTTAAACTTAAAGCCCCATGTTCTGAGACCTTCATGACACAAGAGCCAGTGTGGTGGTTACAGTGTTAGACTTGAAAGCCAGGAGATCCAGATTCTAGCCCCTGCCTGACCATGAAGCTCACTGGGTAACATTGGGCCAGTCACAGAATCTCAGAATAACCCACCTCATAGGGTTGAGGTTGATAATCCTAGGGACTTAGGTACTAGGAGGTGTCTCTGGAAAGCTAAAATGTAAAACTAAAGAGCTTAAACACGTGCAGCCAAGTGCATAATTGAATGGATTAATCATGTGCACAAGAAATTGTTTTTATAAGAATGTAGGGAAGGCATCAAACTGATCAAACATTACTTATATGTAATAATACCATTCTCATATGATAATAAAAATTACAATTTAATATGTATGTACAAGGCTCCCCTGATGAAAAGTCATTTATATCACCCAAAGCCTCAACAAAGAGTATCCTTTCCAAGACTTAAAATAGAGAAAGCAAATCCATGAATAGGAAGCAGTTCCATAATTATGGGGATATCCGGGCTGACTTTTGCCCTCCCTAGGTATTAAAATAGCCATTTAACATGGGAGGTCTTAGAGGTGTTAGCTACGTGGCAGCGTGATACAGTGGGGAGATCTTGGCCTTCTCTCTGTGGTGCAGAGACTACAGAAAGCCAGGGAATGGTATTTCAGCTACTAACTCTGCTAGGTCGAGTGACAAAATAAGTTCCCAGTTGGTCTTCTAAAGCAGCAGATTTTGGCCTGACTCCCGAGCCTCCGTAATTCACTGTTCATGCAGAGGCGGAACTGCTCTTGCAACTGTCCATCCCTGTTTGCCACAGGGATGGACAGTTGGCCACCAGCCCCAACAAAAGGCAATATGGAGATTACAAACCTGATTTTTGTTTATGATCTTCAAGTAACTCTGTGGAATGGCACTGGTTGTTGGGAGTAACTTTGTTTGGTAAGACAGTGGCTGCATTGTTCTTGCTTTTGTCTCTCTGACTTTGAGACCTGCTGCCAGAAGGAGTCTTTCCACCATGCCGAACAGGGCACTGTGGAGTATGAAGCCTTGTGTGACTCCTCTCTGCCTCTGAAAGTTCCTGATGCTGGGCTTGGGCCCTGTCAGTCTTGCAGTTTTGCTGCTCCTTCTGCAGCTCTGTGGCTTTTCTTCTATTTTCTTCCTCACGTTTCCTGTAATCAATATTTGCAATATTCAAAACCCATAAAAATAATTTGGAGCAAGCATGGCATCTGCTTGTGTATTTGTATTACTCCACTGTACTACCCCAGAGGTTATAAAGAGGAAAAAAAGGAAAGAAAGTATTTCTTACATAACACTTAGATCTCAACTCTAGGATGAAAATTAATGTAGATTCAGCACAGTGATAGCTTCATGTGGAAAATTCAATGTAATATAGTTTAGACTGAAAACTGCAATATAGGGTTGGATCAAAAATAAAGTTATAGTTGGAACAAACTGATCAAAAAGAGTGGGGTTTAGGTTAATTGTGACTAACTTGAGTAGCCTTGATTGCAATGGCAATACTCTAAGAATGAGCAGTGCCACTGGATCCAATTATGGTAGCTACTAATTACATTATTGAAGTATGACAACCCCCCCCCCCCAAAACCCGAATTCAAAAACTAATGGCCTGATCTAGCCAAAGTCAAGTATTCTTACAAGTTTCATTGATTCCAATAGGGAAGTTAAATGACCTCCAATAGCAGGGTTTTACTTTATGCCGTGAGAAAATGAGGCATGCATTCATGGATGGAGGTCAATAAATCAATTGTAGATAAGGAAAGCTAATCCTGGACTAGGATGTTGGAATAGAGAAATGAGAATATATGAACGCAAGAGCTGCATCAGGAACAAAAGACTGCAAGTCCAATGATAAAACATTGTGTGGATTTTGGACACAATGAGAAAGATCAGAAACTTGGAACCTTCAAAAAGTCAATGGATGCATTCATCTGTCATGCTAACCCATGCCTGGAAACAAGACATGGTAGGTTGGTTGTCATGAGAATAACCGCATGGGCTGCCTCCCTTCTTCCCACTCAATACCCTCCCACAGATATCCCAGGGGACAGTGTAGGAGGACCAAGTTGTCTCCCTACTTCTTGCTGTGATCATGAGTAATTTTTACTCACCATAGATTTTTTTCCATTCCTATTTTTCTCCCCCAGAGACCATCAAAGCCATCTTAACAGCTGGCTCCTTTGATCTACTTTTTGATCTCTGAAGAAAAAAGATGAAGGTGAAAAAGCTAAGCCAATTCTAAAACAGTTCATGATTGTGGGGGCAGTGGGGAAACCAGCTGCTCCAAAGTGTTTCTCTTGGGCACTTTGGGGTAGATGACATTGGCAGTTACTTGGGAGCTGCCTGGCAAAAGCAGCAAGGGATTTTTCTTTTCCAAGTAGCTTATTCCTTGTAGTTATGATACAAGGAACATCCATTCGGATGACTCAGCCATCCACTGTGCTTCAACAACCTCTACAAAACCCATGGGTTGTTGGGGCAACTTATCATCCATGAACAAGCCATTCAGGAGAAATCATTCTGGGTGCAACAGGACATGATGACCCATTGTGGGTAGCAACCCATGATTGTCATGTCATGCACACCCTGTCACTCGATCTGGAATCCCACTGGAAGCAAGGAAAGAACTATTTTGGATCTATTACCTGCATACACTGGTTCCCACCAGCCTTAAATAAAATTGAATATGACTCCTATATAGTAATATCTGTGCAGAATTCTTGACTGCTTTGCTGATTTGGAAATGTGTTTGGTGTATACACTGTGTCATTGTGTTGTTTGTACGGGTTAGGATCCATTAACTTTACCAGCACTGTAATCAGATAGGAGTATAAAAGGTTAATTGAACAAGAGTGCACACACAGCTGATGAAATTTATAGCTCGAACAAGAAAGGTATTTTGGTTTCCTATAAATTCACCAACAAAATCAAGCAGCCTGATTACTCACACATGGCTTTGAGAACTAATTCAGAAAAAGTGGAGGAAAAAGGTAATTTATGCATTTTTCAGCTATATTGTTTAGCTTTTATTTTTATGTTATCAAGAGATGCTAAGGCTTACTTGGAAACTGGGCAATTATTTAATTATGTGATGCTAATTAATATCCTTTCAATATACCAGCTTAGGTAGACTGCACTTTTAAATTGAATGGATGGATTTATGCAGCCATTCAGTCAAAAATGTTTAGTAGAGTTTAGTCCATGTGGCCAGAATCAGTTGCCTTTCCAAATGGCTATCTTTCTGATATTTTGCCATTACTGACCTTAATGTTGCGTTCTTTTCTTGGTAATTCTCATATGCCACTGATGAAGATGGATAACAAAATGCCTACTATGCTATGGTTTCTATATGTTATATCTTGATATATGTATTATTGTAACATTTTATTTGTATTAATTTTGAGAAACTCCCCCCACCCCCCTTTGGCTTCTGTTGATTGTTCCTGATCAGCTGGAGGCCAAGGTCAGAGGTGCTGCTTCCTCACTTTTCCAGGATAAGGCAGATCTGGCTGTGGTAATGAAAGCCTTTGTTACATCACACTTTGGTTACTGAACAATACATAATATGTGGTACTGCCTTTTCGAAGCCTTCAGAAATGACAAGTGATGCAACTGTGTCAGCCAGAGAAATGCATGGAGCTTACTAACAGTCTGTTCAGCATCTGAGACTTGGCTCCATATTCCACCATCTTCAGATGTATGGCTGGGCTTCAGCACCTTGACCATGCAACTCCTAAGAGAGGTTTAGCTGATCCCTGCTCTCATGACCTTTGGGCAGGCTGTTAAGTGATTTTTGTTTCACCAAGCATTTAGCCTGTGCTGAACCTTGCCCCCTGTAAAGGGAGGGGGGGCAGTTCCCACTCCATGCATTCAATGAATCTTAATTTGTTGCAGGCATAAACCAAATGTAAGCACCGGGTAAAAACAGAAATTATAAAATTAACTGTTGCAACAAACAGAAACAGTGTAAAAATTAACAGGTGGTGAATGCCAGATCATGCAGTCCTCTGATACTGCTGTGACATGGTTTGTAGATGATTGACACAAGACAGCCTAGTTATGCACCATATTCTTGTGATTCACAAGCAATAGCAACAGTGTAGTTTTAGTGTGAGGTGTCAGGGAAAAGCCCTAGTTCTCCCTGTCATTGCTCTCTTAACATGTATTCTCTGCAGAAACAGCTGGCTGAACCTCCATGCACAAAACACTACTAACTGGGTCACAAACTGCACTCTGGGCAGGTTAAAGCACTTCAGCATTCAGCCTTCGGCACTGACAGAAGTGGCATGTTTTCAAATAAAATTGCCACCACACAATCAAACTACATGTGGGTGTCTGTCTCATACACAATATAGATCTGCCATTTTGAGTAAGCTTGCTATTCACCGCACAATTATTTTCTTTTCTTTCAACAAAGCACCTAGACTGCTTTGCCATCACTCCAGAAAAGAAATGAGACAAGGTACCTTCATGTGCTGCAGACACCATAGCTTTGTCATTTCTTGTTCCACCTGTGTGCCCGGTGTGAAGACTAATTCAATGCAACAAAGGGGCATGTGACGCCTTAAAGATTCATAAAATCAAGTGGGCCTCAGCAGCAAAATGTTGCAGTAAATCACCTGAGTCACATGCATTTTTTTAAAATAGTTTTTTTAACATTTAAAGATGTGACCATTCTGCACACAGCTGAGTACTTGCTTTGGCTTGAAGGGAGATCTAAGAGGCCAAATTAAACAGATTTTCCTTTACTGCAACCTGAAAGTTGTGAGGGATTCTTGACTGGGAACACAAACCAGATTTAGTCTACAATATTAACAGAGGAATGCACTGAAGGATGCTGTAAGGTACTTTTCCTCAGCATGATCATCAGAATTAAATAGGGGTATAACTGTCAGTGACTTTGTAGAGGTGTTGAATTCTATAGCATAGGATAATATGAGAGATTTAGACAAAGAATCCAGCATTGGCTAATATTATATTCCAATGTAGTGTCTGGTTCAGGAAGGTCTATGAAAATAGGCTCTTGACAGAGCAATAAAACTCAGCTGTGTACAGATAACTTTTCAGAGAATTCAGGGACACATTTAGTCTTAGAAGCAAAATGACTTGATTTTAGGAATTGTTTGTGGAATGGCCTAGCTAATTTGACACCTTCTATGAATTACATGTGTCTAAGACAGAGCATTGCTCCGCAGTGGGGTTTTATCCCCTTCTTGAACCATTAAATTTGTACAGTTATCAGGTGCCTGATATGGAATACCACTAATGACCCAATGCCAGCAGTGCAGAAGTTATTCCAATTGTTCTACAGAAAGGACTGCCATTACAAAGTCTGGAATTCTCCAACCTGTGGAAAATATACCAATCGGTGTAGCTATCTTGGCAGAAAGGAGCATTCTATGGCTGGGATATAGCACATAGTAAAAATACTGGTTGGATTTGGTAATAAAGGGTGCTTTTTGTGAATACTACATGCTAGAATCAATTGAACAGGCCATGAAAATAATGCCTCATGAATGTTGTTCTGCTAGCATTCCTAACTGCTGTCCCCTAAAATGAACAGCATTAATAGTAGCACACTTAACTGTGGTTATTTTGAAGGTTTATATCTATAGGTGGTATTATTCATTCTTTTTATTATTTTACTTGCTATTACTAATGTCCAAATGCACTAATTCTATAAAGGCATATCTTTCAATATCATTCAAACTATGAAATATTTTCTGCTGTTCTTACTAAGGTAACTGTGTAGGTATTTAACTATGCTTGGTGCTGTATAAATACAACAATCAAAAAGAACATTAACTCTCATTTATCTCTTCTTTCACTGTTCCTATCTATAATTAAAGGTAGAAAATCTCTCATAAACAAATATATGTCTTTGAAAAGCAGGTTTTATCACATCAGAAGAGATGTTAGTTGGCGGTATATAACTAGGAATAACAGGCCAAGTTTAACTGTAGAATGCACAGATGGATACACAAAATGGTGACAACAATGCCCCCACTGGTTTATGACAGATCATAAATGCAATTTTTTTGGAAGTGACAACTTCATAGTCCATTTGTTTATTTCAAGTTTTATTTCTTCTTCTTTGTGTTTATTATTCTCAGCAAATCAGGAGGCTGCATTCTTGGCTCTGTAATATACATTAAAATGGTCCCTGGAATGGCAACAACATCTACAGATTACGATGAAAAACATGTTATTTGAAATGTGTTGGAATAGCACGGCATGCTCTTTTACAACACATGGCTCATAACAGAATTAACCCTGATCTCTCTGCTTGCATTTTCAGGTCTGAGAAGTGAAAACTAGCACAGTGCCTTCACGATGCATTGATTAGAAGCAGGTCCTCTGCATTACAACTCCTAAGGACCACAGGAGAAGCTGTTCTGAATATTGCCCTTTTACAAAGTTCACTGAAGTCTTATTAATATACGAAGCTGCCTAACAGAGAGTCAGATGGTTCTATCCCTCTTTCAGGGCAAGTAATTGTTCTGAGGAGGTTACATGTAACTTATGAACAGTCTCTGTACATTAGTCACTTCTGGTTTAACTCAGGGCAAGTGCTTCTGGAATTTGCTTTTTGATGTACAAAGTAAGAATAAATGGTTTGGACCAAAAAAAAAAAACTGCCCGCCATTTAATTTCCAGACTTGTTGATTGTCCACAGACCAAATTCTACCCTACAAAATAAATTCAATGATAGCGGTCTTCTTTTCACAAGGACTGACATGGAGTACATTGTTAAATGCATTGACATTAGATGCGCAAACAGCAACATCTCACTACCAAAGAAAAGTGAAGGTGGAAAATACCTTTACCAAATATGAAAAGCAACTCTCTTCTCTGTTCTCATATACTTGCAGTTTACAAAAGTTTTCAGACACAAAATTTATATTTGCTAGCAGGAAATTTCTTTACTAAGCTTTGCAAAGTAGAGCCAAAGACCTTATCCCAAGGTCTTTGGAATAACAGAAAAAAAAGAGGTCAAAGGTGATATATTTTGGAGACCTATCAAGACATGCTGGAGGCAGCAGTGGGGATGTGGGGAGAACTGGGAGCAGCAATTAGCTGGGTGTGGATATAGGAGACACACTTTATCTTCCCTGCTTGAAATCCTCCCCTACTCCAAGCTGCTTTCCTAACCATATGAGAAAAGATACTGAGACTTTTGAAAAGGTATGAGGAAAAGCAGCCATGAGGATTTCATTTTATTCTTCACTGATAGCATTTACCATCCATTTTTCATTAGAAAAGAACCCAGCCAGAGAACAACAGCATTCAAACCCAGGAAAATCATATAAACATAAACCAATGAAACATTAGCACAAACAGTTTACAAGATACCTATATACTTAGTCTTGTGCTTTCAATTATTTTGCTGCTGCAAGCTTTGCACATGTACTGGGTACAGAAAACTGAGGACAAATCAGCTAGTTTAAAGTATTGAAGTTAGGTGGTCTGCACCTTGCCACAATAGATCATGGTCTACTGCGAGAGGGAGCGTGATATTCCCACAGCTCATGTGCTACTCCAGCCTGAGAGAATGTTTTCATTGAGGAAGAAGGAGCTCTTGTTACAGCTATTTGATCATGTCCCAAAGAATGCTCAGTGTCGTATCTTAACCCTTCCTTTTTTTGGCTCTCTCTTTTTTCCACTTTCTTCACTGTACATCTATCAGACAACTCTTTTGTCATTTTAAGTGTAGCAGAAACACAAGGAAAATCAGCAGGACTGTCAGCAAAAAAGAAAGTTATAAGGAACTGCCTTGCAGTGGAGTGTTCATGAATCTCCAAGTCCAAGAGACAAATGGACAGAGAAAGACAAACACTTGCAATATTTTGAAGAATTCCTCAAGGCAATAAGGGCTCTCAGAAGACAAACTGGGGTAAACAAGATGCTGTCATGACGTTAAACACATTACAACTGGGCTAATTATTTTCTTATTATTTTATACCAGCAAACTGCTTCCCAGTGAGATACCACCTGTATACAATTGGGAGGACATGTGGCTATGAATGCACTGTGTGCGCCCTATTAATTGTAGGGCACTGAAGTGTTTATGCAATCAACTCACAAAAGGTTGTTGAAGGAGGTCAGGAAACCCAGTACAGGGGTGATAGGCAAGTATCTACAGAGTTGTTCTGAGTTCAGTAACTGAATGCTAAACTAGACGCAAAAGTAATCACATGAAGAGCCTGTACATAAAGATAAATCACACGTTCTTCACAAAATGAGTGCTATGGGGACCCAATCCAGCTTGAGACTGGTGTCAAGACTGGTTTTGACCCCTTATTCCAGATTCTGTCCCTTCAGGTGTTACTTGACTTGAAAGTAAAACTCTTATTAGCATCAATCTCAGCTTTGATCCTAGAGCAAACAGCAGGGGGGGGGGATCCTGGGTTGGAGCTGCAGTAGTAGCAAAAGGTTAAAGCCCCTTTTGCCCTGCATGCTACAGTCCTGACCTGGAAAAAACAAAAACTTTCTAGAAAAACAAAAAACAAAACAAAACAAAAAGGAAACAAGAGCCAAGAATGAGATAAACATCATGTGCAGTTTGACACTTTCTTACAGGGGAAGGGCAATTGTTTACTACAAAATAGGAATTGCATCAGGAAGGCTAAAGCAGAAAATGAACTAAGAATAGCAAGGGATGCTAAGCACTACAAGAAAGTCTTCTTCGGATACATCCAGAACAAAAGACATGAGAAAGAGCAGGGTGTCCAGCTACTTAAAGTGGAAGGAAGAATGATAACAGATGATAAAGAAAAGGCAGAGGTGCTCAATTCCTTCTCCCACAAGGAAATCTGCAATCAAGAGGAAGTTCAAGTTGGAAGTGAGAGATGGCAGCCCAAGATTGACAGACAAATGGTCAAGGAATACCTAGGTGGAATAAAGACTTTCAAATCTTCAGGGCCCATTGAACTTCATCCCAGAGTCATGAAAGAGCTAGTGGAGGAACTCTCAGAACCACTGGCTATTATCTTCGATAAATCTTGGAAAACAGGAGGAGTGCCAGATGACTGGAGAAGGGCTAATGTCATCTCTATCTTCAAAAAGGGGAAAAAAGATGAACCTGGGAACTATAGACCAGTTAGTCTGATGTCAATCCCTGGAAAAATGCTGGAGCAAATTATTAAAAACTTCATCTGCAAGCATCTTGGAGAGAATGCAGTGATTAATAGCAGCCAGCATGAATTTATAAAAAAGAAATCATGTCAGACTAATTTAATCTCATTTTCTGACTGGGTAACCTCCCGAATGGACGAAGATTATGTGGACATAATCTACCTAGACTTTAACAAAGCTTTGGACATAGTGTCACATGGCATTTTGATAAGCAAATTAGCAAAAACTGGACTAGATGGAAAAACTATTAGGTGGATCCAAAATTGGCTGCTAAATCAGTTACAAAGAGTGCTCATCAATGGCACCTTCTTAGATTGGATGGAGGTAACTAGTGGGTGCCACAGGGTTCAGTCCTGGGCCCAGTGCTCTTCAACATCTTTATTAATGGTTTAGATGAGGAAGTACAAGGAAAGATAATCAAATTCACAGATGATACAAAACTGGGTGGAATAGCACACACCCTAGAAGACAGAATGAAGATCCAGGGAGATCTTGATTAACTTGAACACTGGGCTGAAACCAACAGAATGAAATTCAATAAAGACAAGTGCCAAGTCCTTCACCCAGGAAAAAGAAACCAAAGGCATCGACACAAGATAGGGAATACATGGCTCAACAGAACTGAACAAGAAAATGATGTTGGAGTATTTTTATTTATTTATTTAAAACGTTTATATGCTGTCACCACATGCCTTGGCATCTCGTGATGGCTCACAAATGTACAATTAAAAACAATAAAACAATACAAATTCCATAACATTATAGAAAAACAAAAACAAAACAGAACACAAAAAAGTGACTGTTAATGATAAAAGTATTAATTAAAATAACAATTAAATAAAAAGGTTTTAACCTGGAGTCGAAAAGAATATAAACTTGGCACCAGGAGTAATTGTGGACAATAGGCTAAACATGAGCCAACAATGTGATACAGCTGCCAAAAGGGCAAAATCTATTTTGGGATGCATTAACAGGATCACAAGTAATAGTAGTTCCTCCAGACTCCTCACTAGTCAGACCTCACCTGGAATACTGTGTCCAGTTCTGGGTACCAAGATTTAAGAAAGATGCAGGTAAATTAGAAAGGGTCCAGCAGAGGGCAACAAAAATAATCAAGGGTTTGGAAACACTACCCTATGAGGAAAGACTGAGAAAACTGGGAATGTTCAGCCTTGAGAAGACTGGGGCGGGGGGCATGATATCCCTCTATAAGTACCTCAAAGTCTGTCACAAAGAACAAGGTCAAGATCTCTTCTTGCTGATGCCAGAATGTAGGACACGGAATAATCCATTCAAGTTGCGGCAACCCAGATTCAGGCTGGACATCAGGAAAAGCTTCCTCACTGTCAGAGCAATTCAACAGTGAAACCAGTTGCCTAGAGATGTGGTGGGCTCTCCTACACTAGAAACATTCAAAAAGACACTGGACAGCCATCTGAGTGGGATGGTGTACATTGCTGTCCCACAACAGCAGGGGGTTGGACTTGATGGCCTTCATGGCCCCTTCCAACTCTTCTATTCTATGATTCTATGAAAACGTAGTAGATGCTATTTAGAACCAAATCTTATCCTCTTTGAATAGCCCTACCCTACAACTGTATTTGCATATTAGTCATGCTAGAGTAGGACAGAGAATTTAGATGTGGCATCTTGTATCATATTCTTTCTCTGTGTATAAAATACCATTTTCATATGTAAGAAAATATATTTGTAGAAAATAAAAATATTTTTAAAAGGAAGCAGCATATATAATTATCTAGAAATTCAACACATGGTAAGGACATGCTGTCTTTACTTGAAGCATCTCCTTCAATATAAAATGCCAGACTTTGTTAGCTATAATGGTATTGATATAACTCTGCTTTCAAAAAAGGATCTTTGTCTTTTATGCACACATGTCAGACTTACTTGGCAGCAGCATCTTTTCTCAGCTGTTCATGCTTCATTAGAAGATTTTTCCTATCTTGAAAAGTTTTTCTAACTTTATATCCTTTATAGACTGCCTGTATTTTAATGGCTGCAATGTCCTGAATGGCAGCTATGGACAACGCACTGTGCTCCAGCATGAACTGAATTACTTCATGGTGAGCTCCAAGCAAGGCATAATCAAGTGGAGTGTACCTAAAAATAACAAAACATTGGAAAAAATGAACCAATGACCAGAAGAGAAATTTTAATTCCTAAAATCAGTTTTCAAAATGGTGTAATGGTGCCCTTGCTCTGTTATATTTAGAATATACTATTAAATGTGCAACTGTGTTGAACAAGGCATTACTTGCACTTACAAGATGAAGAGTAGGAGAAAGCAGGCAGATAGAATGAGAGCCAGAGCCAAGGAATACTCATAAGTTCCTGTGGTCATTTCTCCTTTTTCCCTGCGGCAAGGAAGCACAAGGAGATGGAGCAAGAGCATGAGAAGCAGAGGCAACTGTTCTCTCCTTGCCAGACACATGGAACTAGGCAAGGACTGGAAAGATATTTCCAAAGGTCGCCACCTGTAGCAATAACTGGAACCAAGGGACATTCCATGCACAGAAACTTCAGTACATGTGCTCTATCATTAAGAGGGGAAAAAGTGAGCCTCTCCAAAGTAATATACTGCCCCATGCTGTATTTTATCACAGCCAAAATAAGAACTTCAGCCTCTCACAGTGCACAGACACCAACAACCATGGTGTACATCTAGAAGCCAAAATAGATATAATGGTACTGAACCTTAAATAATTGTTAGGGTATCGAGGACCATTAGATTTTTACCAGCCCCAATATTTTACAACTGGCTTACATGATTCACTTCCCAAAATATTCACAAATGAACATCATCATATTATTTTAAAACAGCAGGTTTAACCAAGATAAGAAGACAACTATATACTGATTTGCTTTATGCTGTAAAGTCTTGCTTGCATCATCAAACCTGGATTTATAAAAATAAATAAATCCAGAAATGCAAAGAGAAAAATTTCCAAGTTAAAAGAATCAACTTTATGCTGGGGCAATATATGCAAAAACTATTGACAAATCAATATATACCAGTCAAAATACAGTTTAAGCGAAGGATCAGATAGTTCAACAAATTGAAAAGTATTAGTTTTATAAAATCAAACAAGCAAACTTACATTCTATAAGAATGTCAGATAAATTGAAGATTTGAAACTTTGACAAGGAAAGGCTGGAACAGCAAGTACAGCTGTGATTTAAAGGCAGCATTCACACTGAAGGAGGTTACACCATAGCTAAAACTGCAGATAACAGATAATATGATGCTAATGGACACAGGAAGCAGCTTCTATTTAGCCAATCAGTAGCCAGAACATTCATGAAGAGCTACTCAATGAAGCTTTTTGAGTAGTGAGGAAGACATTCATAAGACTTCCCAACCAATCAAAAGGAACACAGTACACTGCGGAGTACATTGTGGCTAAAACTACTCATATCTGCTTCAATGTGCACTCTCAACTGAATGTAGCACTTACATGGGATGTGCCTGTAGTCATTCTTGCCACAACTACATGCATGAATTTCAGATGCTGCAGCCCAGGGAGGATGACGGGGTGTTTGGAGAGATGTAGCACAGCAACTATATGCTCGAACCTTTCCTGCCTGCACTGATAACATGCAGCTACGCGATGGGCAGGGTCCAAGAAGTGGTAGACACCCCACTGAGAGTGAGCAGTATTAGCCAGATTGAAAGTAGCATCTGGAGGATAACTTCTGGAAAAATCATTTCTAGATAATGTTATTCAGCTGCCAGTTAAATGGGCAATCTTTTGGGAAAGGTGCTCACATAAGTGGTACTGGTACTGGCCCTTCAGGGATCACAGCTTGTTTCCAAGCATAATTCAAAATTCACTTTAAACCTATAAAGGTGTATATGGCCTAGGATCAAATTATTTTCAAGACTACTTTCTTCCAGATGGACCTATCTTCATCTGAGATGCTTTCCTTTTTAAACCTGCCTTCTGGGGTTGGGATGTGTGCATCACTAGAGACAAAACATTCTCTGTGTGATAGCTTGCTTATAGAACTTTCTCTACTCATATTTTCCTAACACTGTTATTTGTGTCTTTTAGATGGCAAATTAAGTCTGCAATTAATTGATGGCAACTGATATCAAGCTGATATTACCTGCAGATGATTTCTGCTCCCTTCTAAACATTTTTGGTTATGTTATTTATAACTGTTGATATTTTATGTAGATGTAAACTAATTTTAAAGCCAGATTGAAGGCCAATGTAGTGGAAAGACAGGATAGAAATATTTTAAGTATTTTTTTGTTTTACTAAATTCTTTTACCCCATAAACCAGTGAACCTCATCTTTGCAACTTTATTCAGCACAGTATTAATGCTATCTCCACAATCTTCTAAACCAGGGTCCTCAAACTTTTTCGAAGGGGGTCAGTTGAAAGGCAGTGGCAGTGGGTCTGGGCATGGCAAGGTGAGGTGGCAAGCACGGGACTCGGCAGGCGCGGGACTGGCCGCCCCCTGGCTTGCATAATCAAAAGGCAGGCCAGATAAATGGGCATGGCAGGCCAGATCTGGCCCACGGGCCGTAGTATCTATGTTCTAAACCATCTAAATAGACTGCTGTACTGTCTGGATTGCGCCTCAATTAATTAGCCCATCCAACCCTTTATAGACTCTGAGCACCTCTCCATCCACAAACATTCCTGGATAAGATAAAAGGAGACTGCACCACAAAATCTCTCACTCTCTCTCTGTATACTTAATAATAAGCTATTTTCTGTACCCTTTAGAATCATTTTGTCAATATACAGGTAAAACCAATTAAACAAACTATAGCCTGTACCTAATCAATACATTCATACAAACATGGTACTGACCAGGCATGCCAGGCACAGATGCCTAGAGGCTAGAAGTTACTTGCCACAGTCAAAAGCAATTCATGTGATTCATCAGTTTGAACTGTTAATGTCAGTGCATGAGATGGTTAAATTGAAGTCTCTCTTGTTGGTAACCAGGAAGGATGCAATGCAGGAAAAGATAGAAGAAGAGAAACAAAACCCACCAAATTGGACTTGCCACATGGTGATTGGCTGTTAGGAAGATCAGAGTGTCTGAAACTGAAATGTCAATAGAAATGTAAGACAAAGAAGAAAGTGCAAAGTAATTTGAATGCCAAGATCCCAGATGTTTCAAAACAGCCCTTTCTGGAAAATACACTCTTTAAACATTTGCATTTACCTTTAAGTATTGCAGTTGACTAATAAAATTAATAGATTTTAAGATTCTAATCTAAGAAGTGACCATTTAAAGTTTCTCTCAGGGTAAGTCTTAACTGTATTTCTATCATTAAGCATATTAATGCTAGCTAAACAGTTTGCTTGAGAAGATATAACACTCATGACTGGATAGTTAAACCTTTTGTTGGCATGCTTTAATGTTAATTTTTGGATATTTATTTATTGCTTTATTCGAAAGCTCAGACACAGATATCAAGGAGCATCTGGACACATTACTGATTCATGCAAAACTAATGAATTCAAATAACTTTAAATAAAAACAGTAGCAATGGTTAACAAATGAGTTAAAATTTAAGGAATTCACTTCCTAAAAATAGGATTTCCAGAATGATTACAATGCAACACTCCTGTGTTTTTAATTGTTCAATAAAAGGAAGAATTGCAGCAGGTGTAATTTCTTATATCACAATGCCACATGGTAGTAAATGCCATAAATCAGTTCTGTTAACTACAAAGTCTTAAAATTAGTACCTCCTCCAAACATATGCCAAATTTTGTGCTCTTTTGTACCATGATTCCTAAGTTTTGTTCCACCAAAAGCATGAAAATGACATACAGTGGTGCCTCATACTTTGAACTTAATTTGTTTCAGGAGGCTGTTTGAACTCTGAATCGCTTGAAGTCTGAAGCAATTTTCCCATTAGAAATAATGGAAAGTGAATTAGTCCTTTCTCAGACCCTAAACAATACCCATTTTGGTAAACCTAAACAGCAAATACAGCCACCTAAAAGGAATTAAGTTCGAGGTTAAATGTGAGGTGAGACCAAAAAAAAATACAGTGAATGTTTAATAATTTTAAAAAATACAGTAAAACACACAATGCCATTAATCCCCCTCAAAATATTCCCTCTTGCTTTGAACACACTTACTGCTGTGCTCTCCTGCCTGTTTCAATGTCCTGAATTGATTCAGGTCAAGATGAATTGATTCAAGACAAATTGATTCAGGACATCAAGGCTTTTTTTTTTTTTATTTGGGTGCACAACTGATGACGTTTTCATTGCGACTGAATTTTTTTCACTTCACTCAGAGTTCAAAGTTAGATGCATCATTTGAACTGTGGAGCAATTTTATCTCATCTGTAATGTTCAAACTCTGAATTGTTTGAAGTTAGAGTCGATTAAACTATAAGCCACCACTATACTGTTAGTCAAATGCTAAAAATCCACATTCTCATACCTCTTCCAAACCTATGTTAACATTTTGTGCTATTTTCTGCCATAAAACTCAAGTTTTGTAAGGTGGGTTGTTGTTACCCACAAATGCTCGTGTTGATTTGTTAAAGTATGCAAACAAATGAAACAGTTATTATGGAAATCCACTAAACTCAGCAAGACTTAAGAGTAGAAGCACAAAACTTGGGATTGGTGGCACAACATGTTGACAAATGTTCGGAGGCGATATGAGAATGTGGAAATTTTCCAGCATTTGATGCATCAGTGCACAATTGTGAGTGGTGGCACAAAACTTGTGAACTAAGGTTATGTCACTGTCATGTTTTTGGTGGCGGCACAAAACTCAAGATTTGTGACACAAAACTGCATATAACTAGCATAAAGGTATGGTGTAGGTTTAGAGTTAATGTGGCAATGCTGTTGTTTATGTCTGTTAAGTAAGAACCCATATCACAACACAGGTGTGGGTGATGGCACTAAACTGACGGAAGATTCTGGCATATATTTGAAGGAAATACTAGTTCAGAGGGCTGGTAAATCTTCTATAACCACTGAAAGATAATCTACCAAGTTTATACCAAGAAACTGCACTAAGTACCTTCTTTAAAAACAAAGCTAACAACTCTATTAGTGCTGTTTCGGGTTGCTGAAACCTTAAAGTCTTGACTTCTTCAAGAAGACCAAATATCAACAACTAAAGCTGCACTCATGTAGAAAAAGTCTTAACTGCATCTGGTGCTGTGAATTCTATTAAAATGATTTTATTTAAGCAAAATAAACATATTAATGTCAAAAAGCAGCTTTTCTTTAGGAGTCTCTGTTCTTGATATAATCACATCAAGTATTTCTTTTGCATTTTAATGGTAATCACTGTAACCATCATTTTGGGGAACAGTATGTCTATGCACACCATTTCTGAGGAACTTGGGCAGAAGGGTACATTTGCATTCCTGTCCTCATTATGGGATCCAATAAGCAGCTTGGTAGGTCACCGTGTGAACAGAATGCTGGATCAGACTTGCTCTGCCCAAGCATGGCATTTCTTGCCAATGATAAAAACAACTAAACTCAAATTTGCAAGAGGAAGACTCTAGGTAGAACATCAGCCTGTGCAGTACGATTATTATTATAATACTGGATTAGGATCTCAGAGACTTGGGTCTGGTTGGTCAAACTTGGGTTGGTCAAACTTTTGGTCAGCTGTTACCTAACCTACACAGGATTGTAATGTGAATAAAATGGGGGGGGGGAATTATGCATAGTGTACTGAGTCTTAAGACTTGTTTATATAAAGGCCTGTATCTACTTAGTTTATGGCTGTTGAAAGCAGTTTGTGTGTTTATATTATAATTCTTAACTATTATGCTTTATTGGAAAGAGGCCACCTACTTGCTGATGCATCCAAATACAATGAAAAGTTAAGAAAATAGAAACCTGTGGTTAATAAATGACAAAATGGGCATTTGGACTGAATTCCCACACATAAAGAAAATTAAAGTTCCACCAACCCAAAACAGTTAACCTTCAGCACCATTGAATAACTCAGTTTTTTAAATGTAAAGAAAAGAAATGTAAAGAAAGCTGCCTTATGATGTGTCAGACACCTGGTCCACCTAGCCCAATATTGGTTACACTGACTGGAAGTAGCTCCCCAGGACTTCAGACAAGTGTCTTTACCACTTCTCCCTTCCTGGAGAAGACAGAAATTGAACCTGGGACCCTCTACATGCAAAGCATGCAGTCAAACACAAGGCAATTTCACCATGTGCTCAATATTGTCTGTAACAACTGAGTCAATTGCTATCGTTTGACATTTAATAAGAACTTGGGGGTTACCATCTAGACTTTAATCTGACCACTCAGATATTGATACAATCTGTTTGACTTGATATACAGAAGAATTGTACAAGTTGGAAGTCTATAAAATGAAACACGGACACTAGTTAAATAGACAGTTATCAGCCCTCTTTCTGCTTAAGCTTACTATGCCAGTAAAAGTTTTGCTTTTTGCATCCATTAATCATACCCCTGAGAAATATCTAAATTCTAGATATTATTGATAAGAGCAGTTCACTGTATGCTACTGTTATTTAGACAATATGCGAAATGCCTGGAAAGCATCACAGCAACAATGAATAATGAGATTAAAAAACAGACCTTAATTACATCAAATAGTACCTCACTTTGAAAATTAAGACACATTCAAGGAAGAATGTATTTCTTTCATTCAAATTAAAGAAATATTTGGGATATGAACTTAAAGGAATGTCTATGAATTAATGGTGCTCTTGTTCCTGTAATTCAGCATATCAAGGGACATATATTCTTTGTATGTTTGGAAAGAAAGAGCTGGCAAAAACTGAACTGCAACCTCCTTGCCAAATGGAAGTGCTAATGGAAGCATTTTTCTCTGGCAGCTCTCAGAATCCAAATAACAATGCTAATAGTAAAAAGTCTGTCATTCAAATAGAGATAGGCTTGTTGATTAAATCATATGAGTTTTAGTCAATTAATCAATTAAACCTGCATAAATTTGCATATGTGAACATCATTACAAAGGAAATCATTCATTGTTTTTAAATGATGTGTGTGTTACAGCAGACAGCATTTCAGAAAAAGCATTTCTCTTCTCTCCTACGTGGGATGGAATGTCTCTTAGTTACAATTGCACTTGCTATCTTCAGGTCTGAGAAGCAGTTGAATCACAAACAATAAACATTTACAAAATGTTGCCCTATCAATCAGGGCTCATTTTAATTTTTCTTTTTAATTGAATTTAAAAAAATATCCAATAAATTAAAGACTGCACTACTATTATCACCAAGCATTCTGCCACTTATGGGCAACAATGTGTGTGTGGACAACTTTCCTGGCACCTGCCCAACTTCTCACCACTAGTGATTTTTATTTTTAAATATTAAAAGCAAATTAACTAGGAAACTAGTATGCTGCAAAATAAAGTGCTACCATACAGCACCACCTTCATTTGGATTCAAAAGTGTGGCTTTGTCTTTAGCCTTCACCTCTAATTTTAACTGATTCTTAGCCTTCCAGATTAACCTTAGGAGAAATGAGTGTGTTGTGACTGGCTTTGCCTTCAGAGCAGTCACTTCCTGAGTAAATTTTCAGGAAGTATGCTTTCACTTTCTGTTCAGGTTACTTGCAGCTGTATGCTACATGGACTGTTCTGAATAGGCTTTACTTATTAAAGCTGTTGTCAGCTTTGCTCCTTTTCTGTCATTTTGTCCCTTGATGCTATATGAGTATTTCAATACTCATGTTGTAGATTGGGAGGGGGTCAGTGTTGAAAAGCTGGGAGAGAGAGGACTGCTGCTGAGTTCATAACCAAGTCAAAATTCATACTAGTAACTTCCTAAATTGTATTTCTGCAACAGCTAACTTAACTCATACTTAACAATCTGGGTAAAAGAAAGCCTCTAACAATAGTATAGATATTATTAATAAACTATACCTTTCTTCGTGGTTCTCCATATGATTGGGAAAGGCACCAAATCCCAGCAACAACTTTATAGCATCAAGGTAGCCATTGTTACATAACCAGTGTAATGCTGTCCTTCCCTATAATAATCATGGAAGACCAAAATTATCTAAGTTAATTACTGACATTCTGAAATTCCAGTGCTAATATGAAAAGGACCAGCATGCATATCATGCTATTTATAATATATAACACAGATACTGAAAAAAAAGAAAAAATAAGCTATTATCGCTTATGAATATATTTTAATAATTAGTTCAAGATTAATATATTTCTTATGAAGTGATAAAGGAAATTGTGGGAGAAACAGGCAGCTTAAAATGTTTTTAACCATCTTGAATCTAAAGTAATTTAAGATTTTACCCACATTATTCAAGCTGCACCAACCATATCCCCAGAATACTGGAAAGTGGAGAAAGAAAGATATGAAACCACCAGAGCTTTTCATACTAACTACAAATGATTATCACAAATCTGTGTGTACGCTGCAGCTATACAGAAAAAGCATCAAAGGTGATAGTCGGCAAAGGAATCTACTGGGAATGTCAACTTTTATTTTTAGAAAGTAGTCCCTAGACCTTCTAGGAACAAATACAGGGTTGCAATTTCAACACTTGCTGAAATTTCAGAAGTGAAACAGATAGCTGTGTAAGTCCTTCTGAGGTTTCTTGTTGTTGTTAGTTGCAAAGTCACGTCCGACCCATCACAAACCCATGGACAACATTCCTCCAGGCCTTCCTGTCCTCCACCATCCCCTGGAGTCCACTTAAGCTCACACCGACTGCTTCAGTGACTCCATCTAGCCAGTTCATTCTCTGCCATCCCCTTCTTCTTTTGCCATCAATTGTTCCCAGCATTAGGCTCTTTTCCAGTGAGTCCTTCCTTCTCATTAGGTGGCCAAAATATTTGAGTTTCATCTTCACTATCTGGCCTTCTAAAGAGTAGTCAGGGTTGATCTCCTTTAAGACTGACCGGTTTGATCTCCTTGCAGTCCAAGGGACTCTCATAAGTCTTCTCCAGCACCGCAATTCAAAGGCCTCACTTCTTTGGCGCTCAGCCTTCCATATGGTCCAGCTTTCACAGCCATACATTGCAACTGGGAAAACCATAGCCTTGACTATAGGCACTTTTGTTGGCAGGATGATGTCTCTGCTTTTTAGTATGCTGTCTAGATTTGCCAAAACTTTCCTCCCCAGGAGCGAGCATCTTTTAATTTCTTGGGTGGAGTCCGTCTGCAGTGATCTTGGAGTCCAGGAAAATAAAATCTGTCACTACCTTGCATATAATTCATTCTGTAATATTTGGTATTTGCATAATTCTGGATTTTGTAGTCCTTTACCTTTAGGACTACAAAAACCAGAATTATGCAAATACCAAATATTACAGAATGAGTTATGCACAAGTGGTTATTATCCTTTAACAGAAAATATTATGTTGTGATGCTCTCCATGACATATTATTAAGATGTTTTCTATCAGGTGGTACCCTTAAAATAAAATATATAAGTAATTAAGAACTTAATATAAATCTGCAATTGTATAAATGAAAATATTTACAAAAGATGTTGCTATTACATGCCATCAAGTTGTCTCTGACCCTATGAAAGCATTATCTCCAAAATGTCCTGTCCTTGATAACCCTGCTTAGCTCTTCAAAACTGTGGCTGTGGCTTTCTTTATGGAATCAAGGCATCATATAGGTAGCATTCCTTATTTTCTTCTGCCTTCAAATTTCCCTAGCACTACCATCTTCTCCAGTGAGGCATGACTTATCGCGATACGCCTGAAGTACCATTATCTCAATTTCATCATTTTCATTTTTAGGGAAAGTTCTGGGTTGATTTGAACTGAGACCCACTTGTTCATCTTATAAGTTCTGTTTACAGACTGAACAGCTAGGGAAATAAAATGCACCCTAGTCTAATGCTTTTGCCTGTAGGAAGCCATTTGGTTTTTCCATCCTGAGAAATACCCATTCTCTCAAGACCATCCATAAGTTTCAGGTGATTCATATAGTTAAAGGTTTTGTTGTACTCTATAAAGCATAGACTGATCTGAAATTCTTTGGTGTGCTCCAATAGCCAACATATACTTGAAATATGATCTTGAGTGCCTATTCCTTTTTGGAATCTGGCTTGAATGTCAGCTATTTCCTATTACATATGGGATAAAATTCTTTATTGCAACACCTTGAGCATCACTTTGCTTTTACGGGAAATTAATACAATGGTCCTAGAGTTGCTACACTCTAGCATCTGCTTTCTTGTGGATTGGAATGTATATAGAACATTTTCAGTCTTTGGCCCATTGTGTTGTTTTCTGTATTTGTTGGCACAGTCTTGTTAGGTTTTGGACCAATTCAGAGTCTGCAGCTTGGAACAGTTCTATTGTTCTTCCTTCTTCAAGTACTTTGTTCCTTTCAAGTGGTTTTAGAGCAGCTTTCACTTCATTTTAACATTGCAGATCCTTCACAGGATTCCTTTGAAGGAGTCTGTCATCTTTTCATTTCTTCTGTATAGTTCATCTGTATCTTGTTTTCATGTTATTTTAATTTTATCTTGGTCAGTTAGTAGATTCCTCAGTTTGTCTTTCAGCATTCCTAATCTAAATTTGAATTTCCCTTTGATTTCTTGGATTTTCTTTTTGTGTTTTTTTATAATAATTCCTTTTGGCTCATGATAGTTACTGAAACGTTGTGTTAAGTATTCAGATGCTACTTGTGTCACCGATTGTCTTTGTTTCTTGCCTGTTTGCACTGTTTTTTTTTGCGGGGGGTCATCCATGGGTAAGACATGACTTCACGACTAACAACACCACCAACAACTAATGTCTCTGGTTTCAGTCAACAGTTATTCCGGCTCATGGCCACTTGAGTTCAATAAAGTCAGGTTACTTACCTGTAACTGTTGTTCTTCGAGTGGTCATCTGTGCATAATGGGTACTGCGCCTGCGCAGTGCCTGTTGCCGGCCAGAATACCCAAGCTGCAACGGTTTTTGGTGGGAACTCCGCACCCCTCCCCCCTGGTGCTATACTAAGCAGAGCGCCCACCATTTTCCTCAGTCTCTGAAGACCACCAGATTGCCCCCTAGCAGAGCATGCCATCTAGTAGAGGAGGCAACAGAAAGAGACTACCATCCCGTCCCTCGACACCGAGTGGGGCTGGAGGGCGGATTGTGTGACTGCGCAGATAACCACTCGAAGAACGACAGTTACAGGTAAGTAACCTGACTTTCTTCATCATGGTCTCTGTGCATCACACATAATGGGAGATTAGTAAGCTTCACTCACCGGACGTGGGTCGGTGTTGTCAGTGAAGGATGGATGAAAGAACGGCCCGTCCAAAGGAGCAATCCTGTCTGGCCCAAACATCCAATCTGTAGTGTCTAGTAAAGGTACAGGCAGTTGTCCATGTAGTGACTTTACAAATGTCCAGCAGTGGGATGCCTGACGAGAAGGCCGAGGAGGCTGCCGTGGCCCTGGTAGAATGACCCCTGGGAGCAATGGGAAGCTCTATCTTGGCCAGTTGGTAAGCCAGTTCAATGGTTTGTACTATCCATTTCGATAGTCTTTGAGCAGAGAGAGGTGTGCCCTTATCAGGTTCAGAATATTTGACGAACAAACGTTTAGTTTTCCTGAAACTCTCTGTGCGTGACCGGTAGAAAGCTAGGCACCGTCGCACTTCAAGGGAATGAAGAGATTTCTCTATCGGGGTTGATGGGGATGGAAAAAATGCTGGAAGCACAATGTCCTGATTAACGTGAAATGCTGTGGCCACCTTGGGGAGAAACGCCAGATCTGTACGCAGAACTACCTTCTCCTTATGGAAGTTCAGGTATGGTGGGTCCACACGGAGTGCGGAAAGTTCGCTTGCCCTCCTCGCTGAGGTTATGGCAACCAAGAAGGCTACTTTCCAAGATAGCAATCTCAAATCTGTTGTTGCAAGGGGTTCGAAAGGAGCTTTGGTAAGTGCATGTAGAACTACAGATGTCAGTATCGATGGACAGATCAGAGCATGGAGATTTTGCACTCCCTTAAGGAAGCGTTGGATGAGCGCATGGGAAAACACGGATGAACCCAACAGAGGGCCGCGGAAATGTGACATAGCTGCAATGTAGACCTTGATAGAGTTGGGTTTGAGTCCAGACTGATGCAGAGAAAGCAAAAAGGAAAGGATGTTATCGATGGAAGCTGATTACAGAGTAAAATGGTTAGCTTCCGCAAATGTAGTGAAACGTTTCCACTTCATCTCATACGATCGATGAGTGGATGGTCGAAGGGCGGACTGCAAAATGAACTCAATTTTCTGTAGGGATGATGTAGGTTCAGAGGAGAGTCTAGTGAGGTCCCACAGAACCGACTGACACTCTGACGTCAAAACTGAGGTATTTTGCCGAAGTATGTGAGGGTAGGCAGAGGCAGTTAGTGCAGGAGCCATGCGGTGAACTTGAGAGTGTTGAGGTCAGGGTGAAGAATCGTCCCTCTCCCCTGTGTGATCAGGTGAGGGATTCATGGCAAACGGAAGAAGGTGGGTCTTGATAGCCTGAGAGTGGTCAAGAACCAGGGTTGATGGGGCCACCATGGTGTAATGAGGATGACCCGTGCTCGGTCCTGGCCAGCCTTCCCCAGGGTATGGGTGATCAACGGAATCGGTGGAAAGGCATACAGGAATGAATTCGACCAAATCACCATCAAGGCGTCCCCTAGTGAGTTCAGACCCATTCCCGCCCTGGAGCAGTAGGTCATGTATTTCAAATCTGAAGCTGTTGCAAACAGATCTAGTGTCGGGGTGCCCCACCAGGTGAACAAGTCTCTGCAAACTTGGTTGTCCAGTTCCCACTCGTGGGTTGACAACATCTTTCTGCTCAGGGTGTCTGCTTCTTGGTTGTGTATTGCTGCCAGATGGATTGGCGTGAGCGAAATCCCTCTGGGGATACACCAGTCCCAAATCTGAATGGATAGCTGAGCCAGCGGTACCGATTTTGTACCGCCCTGTTTATTCAGGTAAAAAACTGTAACTGTGTTGTCGGAGGCTACCTGTACCGATTGGTTCTGTAAAGTGGGTTCGAACAATCGGAGTGCCTTGAAAACCGCCAGCAACTCAAGAAAATTGATGTGATTGGACCTCTCGTGTGCTTGTCAGGTGCCCTGTGTTCGTAGGTTGGACCAGTGCGCTCCCCAACCCATGAGAGACGCGTCGGTATGGAGCGAGATGGAGGGTTGTCGCTGGTGAAATGGAACACCAACGGTGAGATTGTCTGGGTTCATCCACCAAGTCAGTGTCTGTCGAACTGAAGCGGGAGGAAGAAGAAGCTGCCTTGGAGAGTCACGGATGGACTGGAACACTGAATTGAACCACAACTGGAGTGGCCACATTCATAGTCTGGCATTTGGGACAACTACAATTGTTGATGCCATATGGCCCAACAGTTTTTGGATAAGCAGGGCCCAGACTTGGCCGCCTCTCTGGACCCGACGGGCCACAGAACAGAGTCTGTCCATATGCGTCCGTGGTAGAAATGCCTGTGCTTGGACCGAACTGAGTTGCACTCCAATGAACTCGATGACCTGTGAAGGAGTGAGACAGGATTTTTCGGTATTAATAAGGAGCCCCAAGTCCTCCAGGAGGGTGCAAATAATGTCAACGTCTGTACTAAGTCGGTTCCGAGAGGGGGAGATAAGCCAATCGTCCAAATATGGATAAATTTGAATACCTCGTTGACGAAGGTGAGCACATATCGGAGCCATACACTTTGTAAATACCCTGGGGGCTGTGGCAAGTCTGAAGGGCAGGACATTATATTCAAAAATGTCAGAGCCAACTGTGAATCGGAGAAATCTCCTATAAAACGGGTGGATACCAATATGGAAATAGGCATCCTTCAAATCAATGGATGCAAACCAATCTTCTCTCTCTAGCAGGGGGAGGATATTTTGCAAGGTAGTCATACAGAATTTCTTAGTTGTAATAAAGGCATTGACACCCCTTGAGTATGGGGCGTAAGCCACCATCTCTCTTCGGTACAGTGAAATATCTCAAGTAGAAACTGCAAGGTCCGTCAGAATGGGAGACTCTACGGATCACTCCCTTCTGAAGTAACTGGGATACTTCTTCTCTAAGAATTTCCGATGGGGCGGTGTATAGCATCAGACCCAAAGGAGGGATGACGTCGAACTCAATTCTATATCCAAATTCAACTATGGAAAGGACCCATTTGTCAGATGTGATGGTCTCCCAAAGAGGGAGTCGGCTTTGCAGCCGGCCCCCATAGGGAGGGGGGAGGGGTGTAGGAGAGAAAGGATCGGTTTGCGGTGACCGTCAACACTGCCTCTTATCAGCGGGTTTGTGGCGGCGGCCCTGTTGATATTGGGCAGCGGGTTGAGTACGGTTCCGCTGCTGTCGCTGGGGGAATTGCTGATGTGGTTGGTAACGGTGATATGGTTGGTACCTAGGGAATTGAGATTGATGCCACTTATGATGGTTCAAGCCCGGGATCTCCATCTTCCTGGCGGTAGCCCGAGCATTATAAATGTGCTTGAGCTTGTGGTCTGTCCGATCTTGGAAAAGGCCCGATCCGTTGAACGGCATCCCCTTGATTCTTCTCTTGGTTTCTTCCAGAAAGTTACATGATCTTAGCCAGGCATGCCTTTGGAGAGTGACAGAGCCAACTAGAGCGCAGGAATCGCAGTCGATATGATGGTGGGCTGTGGTGAGCTGTTGTATCGCGAGCTGCATGGCCTCTCGTATAAAGACTCGGGCCAGGTCTCATTGTTGCTCTGGGATGGACGAGGTAATTGAATCCAGCCGCTGCATCAGAAAATACTGATACCTCGCCATCGTCACCTCATAGTTAGAGATCCTCAAGCCCAGTCCCATAGCCACGTAAATTCGCTGCACCATTAGGTTGATTTTCCTTCCCTCCTTGTCCCTAGGGGCCGAGTGCTCCCTGTTATCTCGTCCCTGGGATGATTCGATCACGACAGAGTTGGGCTTTGGGTGTTTCAAAAGAAAGGGAATGTCCTGCTCTTTGACTTTGTACATGGACTCATACCTCTGAGATGTTGATTGAGGTTGATCGGGAGGTTGTAATCAACAGGATAGTAATAGTGGAGGATTGTTCCTTGTGGACAATATCGTAAAAATTGTCTTTATTAACGTTGGGTTGGTGCTCAACCTCGATCTCCAAGGCTCTTGTTAAGTGGCCCATAAGCTTGCCGAAAGTAGCATATGACTCTTCGGGCGACCCAGGTCCCTGGGTGGAAATGACTGCCGCAGGAGATGTGGAACAATCGTCTGAGTCCTCAGAGTCTGAGTCATATGGGTAAGGTGGACTCGAGGATGACTGTGCCGGAGGAGGATGGTGAGAGGTCGTTGGCGCTGAAGTAGAAGGGGCTTCCACCCTTGTCTGTCGGGATCGACAGCCATATTACCTTGGCATGTAGTAGCCATATGGGGGTGGTCCCCAATATTGAGGCTGTGAGGCTTTTGGCCCTTCAAATGGCATCGGGATCCATGATCTGGCAGATTGTCCCAATAAGTGGTGATGCTGGTTGGGTTTGACCACTGTGGTCCTCCTAGTTGCCTCCAGGGAGGATGGCATTGCAGTTGGAGAGCGGGTTGGTTGATGGCATGGCAAAGACCTTGGAGGAGAGTCGCAGATCTCTCCATCCAACATCAACCCATGAATGACCGGTTCAGGTGGATGGAGCATAGTTGAGACCGCAGGCTCGATCCTTTGTGGTGATCCGGGCGGCGTGACCTGCATCAACTCTCTCGGTGTCATTGTCGAGGGTGTTGGGACCGATGGTGCTGTCTGGACTGACAAGGCGGTTGAATCTGAATCCCTTCGTGATTCCGGAGCGGGCCTATGTTTTCTGCTGGTCTTGCCCGACTTATCCTTTTTGGCCTTCTTCGAGACCGACGGATCCCCATGGTCAGAATGCTTCCACTTCTCCTTTTGTTTGAGTAAGGAGTGGGAGGAGCGAGAGGTCTTCTCAGAAGCAACTCCCCCGGATGGTCAGGGGGAGGTCACCATGGAAAGGCCGGCCAACAGGGTGAGCGGCGAGCTCGTAAGAGGCTAGTAGGCCCTGATCCCAAAGGATCTTCCTCAGCCTATTCTCTCGGTTCTTCCTGGCCTGTTTGGTGAAGGCCTGGCAATGCCCACACTTGTCGGTGTGATGCCCCTCTCCTAAGCAGAGGAGGCAGAGCTCGTGTGGGTCCACTGGGGACATTTTAGCTCCGCATTTCAAACACTTTCGATATGCCGCACACTGAGCCATTGAAAAGATTGAAAGAGGAATAGTAAAGGTAAGAGGAAAAGAGAGATACTAACTCTCTCTCTCTCTCTTTTAGGAAAGTAAGGAGGAAAGAAGTAACCAGGAAATAAGGGGAAATAACTTGGACTGAACTGGGAAACAATTAGAGAAACAACTAGAGAAACAACCAGTAAGTACGAGAAGACAAGGTAATGGCTCGAGGCAATGCGATCAGTGGTTGAAAGAAGACTGAGGAAAATGGCGGGCGCTCTGCCTTATATAGCACCAGGGGGAAGGGGTACGGAGTTCCCGCCAAAAACCGTTGCAGCTTGGGTATTCTGGCTGGCAACAGGCACTGTGCAGGCACAGTACCCATTATGTGTGATGCACAGAGACCACAATGAAGAATGCAAATCTGTTCATTATGTGGACTAAAAATTCCTTAGGAATGTTATTTAAATTGTATTTTGGTGCTATGTGTCTGTTAGTGATTCTTTTCAGCTTTATTCTAATATTTGAAATTAAGTGTTCATTATCACTACCACAATCTGGTCTTCTTTTGGAAATGAGAATACAAATTCCCCATCTTTTATTTCCAATTACATAGTCCGTTTGATTTCTGTACTGGTCATCTGCTGATTTCCATCTGTGAAGACATCTGATTGGCTACCTGAAGTATGTATTTTGTTGGCTTCATAGAGTTGTATAAGTCATTCTGCTACTTCATTTTTACTCCCTCGGCTAAATTCTCCCTAAACACTAGATTTTGCTTTGTTTCCTATTTTTGTTATTCAAGTCACCTGTGATTGTCAGCATGTCTTGTTTTGGTGTGTTATCAGTTTCGTCTTGGACACCTGCATAAAAGTTTCTGATTTTTTCCTTCTGTTTTTGGAGTATACACTTGAATGATAGTTGATAGTTTTTCTCAAAATTCTGATTGGTATTATTTAATCAGACTTATGGCTCCTTACTGCCTGTGCTACAAAAACACATGTCTTTTTATTAAGTATGATTAATAAAGGTGTACTATAGCTCCAAGAAATTATTAAGAGAGGTACTATACCTCCAAAGTGAAAAGCTTCTGATTTTTTAAAAATACAATTTTTAAATGGGGCGGGGGGAGTTCATACAGACTGGGTGCATCTTTCCCCCAATTCTATTGAGCAGTCTCAAATGTTCCTGGTTATACACAGGTATGGACAAATATGACCTGTGAATGCTATAATCACTCATAAGACCAGCAGCAAGTCTTGTGATAGTGTATGGTATACATGTTAATTGAGGGCAGTGAGAATTCATTACAGGATTACCCTAGTTAAGACAGCAACTGAATTCTTGTTAGGATTACACTTTTAATGACATCCATATATTGAGAATAACATGAAGACCAGGTCTCTCAAACAGTGCTAAGAAAAACCAACAATGACACTGATATGAATTCAACATACTTTTAAACCATGGGTCCTCAAACTACGGCCCGCAGGCTGGATCTGGCCCACCATGCTCATTTATCCAACCCTCCTCAGAGGTTTTGGACATGCTTGGAGAAAACGATCTCCGAGCAAGTCCAAAAGCTCCGAGCCAGCACAGGCGTTCTTTGAAACTGAGCAGAGAGCTGGTGCATGCACCAAATTGCAACAGCTCAATTGCCCATGCACTGGTCCCCCCCCCCCCCAATGGCATGCATATACAGAGTGGGAATACGGAGCAGGAAACAGAAGAGAGAAGGGTGGAAGAGAGAGATGAAGATGAAGACACTAAAAAAGGATTGAAGGTAAGAAAAATCTAACTTTTAAAATCTATTTTTAACTATGTGAGCCACATCCCTGGGCTGCGGGCCTTCTCCAAGTAAACTGCGGCCGCCTCACTGACCCTGGGGCAGACAGGCTGAGGTGGAGTGGCTTACTCAGAGAAAGCTTACTCAGAGAAAGCCATGGGGCTCCCGTGCCTCCACTACGGTGGAGAAAGCTTACTTGGAGAAAGCCGCAGGGCTCCAGCACCTTTTCCGTGGCTTTCTCTGCGTAAGTCACTGCCGCCTTGCCAAGTCCAGGGCGGACAGGCTGAGGCAGAGCAGCTTACTCGGAGAAAGCCGCAGAGGAGAAAGGTTACTCGGAGAAAGCCGCGGGGTTTTTTAACTTTTTAATTAATTTTTAAAATGTTAATTTTTAAATTTAATTTTTTCATGTGCAGTGTGCATAGGAATTCGTTCATTTTTTCCCAAACTATAGTCCGGCCCCACAACAGTGTGAGGGACAATGAACTGGCCCCCTGTTGAAAAAGTCTGAGAACACCTGTTCTAAACTATAGCTAAGTTTATACGAATAAACCAAACCTCCCCCTGTCCTCACATGCTTTGTCCTCTTTCTCCAGTGCAGTCTCAGTAAGTTCAGAAGCTTCTGTTCTGAATTAAGCGTAAATTGTTGTATCATTCAAATGGTAGTTAATCTGAATACCCTCTTCACTGGGGTTCACAAACCTGTGACTCATCTCATCATGCTAAACCAGAATGAGAAACCACCAGTCCACAGGCCAGATACTTTCCTCTGGCCCCAGGGCCTTTACTTCTTGTCTTCTCCAGAGGGAGGTGTGTCTTTTCCTCCCTAACCAGCAAAGGAAAACAGCAAATTAAAGGTGTGGGTGTGAATGTTTAGGAGGCAGTAATGCTTTTGCAGTCCACTATGGTCCCTGTTTGGATTAAGGGGTACATGTTTATAATTTGCATTAAGAAAAAGATGCTCCAGAAAAAAGAACAATTTGCTCCAATGGAAGTTTCCCCACACAATGTCAATTGTCAATATGCGTTTGAGAACCATCTGATCTGGACTAAGGCTGCAGAAGGTTGATGCTGTTTTCACCCATATCAGGCTCAGCACTGCATTGGAAAAAATATCTGCACCCATATCTGCACTGGAAAAAAGTGGTCCATTAGAATGAATAAAAGATTGTTTCTTAACATAAACTAAAATGAAATGTGTGTTGGAGGAGGAATATATGTGTGCAAGAAAAGACACAGGAAGACATGACTGAAATACAGATTAGCACTTGTAGTTCTTGCCCTAACCACAGCTGTAAGGAGCCTCCAATTCATTATTCCCAAGCATTTGTGACCCTCAAGAACCCACCTCTGTGCTAAGCCATGGTTGACCAATGCAGCCATAATAATATAGTTGATAAGCACCCTGAGCAGAAATTTGTGCTTGACCACATCATAAAAACATGCATTAAGGAGATACATACCTCTTTATCTTGAATATTTGGATCTGCATTATTCTCCAAAAGCACCACCATACAATTAATGTAGCCCCCATAAGCAGCACATTGTAGTGGAGTTCTGCCTGCATAATCCTGCACATTGGGGTTGATTTTATTTTCTATCAGTATTTGGCAAACATCTGTGTTTCCTCCCAAAGCTGCCCAGTGTAAGGGAGAGTGACCATCTTGGTCCACCAAATCAACTCTTGCTCCTCCTGAAACGATAACAGATGCTTCATCTCACTGCTTGCCACTTGATTTCATCAGTAGCTTATCAAGCCAATACACAGACAGGTAATAGTCTAAAGGGTATATATCACAATTTCCTAGCAGCACTTGGGAAATATAACTATTTAGTATAAGCAGGAACTTGGTACACCTTAACCAAGTAAACAAAAATTGAACTATTATGGTTTTATTCTGTTGGCTTATGCTACATAATCATACTTATTTACCATAGTACAATAATGCACACTGCAATTATTTCAGCCAAGAGGGAGATTCCCAACAGCTGTAACATCCTGCCTATAGTAACATGGGCAAGATATCCTGAAGAGAAATCCAAAGCAGGGAAACACCAAAGTCTCTTATGAAGGAGGTTAACTGTTAAGGACCATTATTTAGGCATATATCTTCATTATCTCTTGCTAGTTACCTATATTTGAATAATAAGGGCACTAGAAGAGGAAAATCCAATTCACTGAGATCTAGCAATCTGAGATTTCAACCTGTCTGGAGTGTTGCTCACCTGATAAGAATGAGTACACAGGCAACCTGTTTTATTACACTCTATAAATGGTACTACTGTCTGCTCTTGTGAGGAAAAAAGATTGAAGGGATCAGGAATCTTTTGTCTACCAGTCTAGTCCTCAGGTGCTGTCTGAGTTCTCTCTTCTTTGCACTGAGTTATCATTAGCTAATAAAGCCTATGGATAACACGAGGGCAGTATATAAGACAAATGCATGACAAAGAATCCAGGATCTTCTGTACTTCACTTCTATAAAATGGGCCCTATTTAAAAATGGGATCCCAATACATCCAAATATATCTTGGGAAAAATAATCTCAGCATACCAATTAGAAATCTGCATTTTGGGAAAAATGATCAATTAACAAGAGGGAGAAACTTTATAGGGCTTCAATAGACAAAAACAGTAATTATTATTGTTATAAGAAAACTAGTTGCCAAAATAGATCCAGCCACAACTATTACCATGGATCTAGTTCACATGATATAACAACCCAGTGTGGCTCCTTAAGCTATCTGAACCCAGACTGCTTCCCAGAGGCAGCTTACATTTTGGCAGCAAGTCACCTTGACAACTTATTAGTTCTTCTAGAGATTGCTTGACCCACAGTGGTTTATCATGTCGTCCATAACTTCCAATTTCATTGTGGGGTATGGTGATCAGCTACCAAGCCATTTAACAAGAGCAGCAACAATGTTTGCCACTCCTGGCAATCTCACATGTGCTGCCACCAGTTCTCTCCACAGATGCCAGAGCAGCACTTTGGAGCAAGCATCACTGCTCACTACTGTTTTAAGTGCTGAAATGACAGTTAAAGTTGAAAAGCATTGTTAATGTGGTAATGAAGGGTTACCAAAGAAGGTGTACCAAAAGTGTGTGGGGGATGCTATCTCCCTCTTACAATGTTATCCTCCTGATTTCAAGTGCCTTTCTTGAGTTCAGGAAAGTCTCCAAAAGAGAAAGATATTAACTTTTCCACTCTTTGCTGCTCCTTTTCAGAGCAGTTAGCGCAGGTGCAGAAAGTTCTCCTTTTACATCCAAACACTTAAGTTGGCTCATATTTCTCCTGAGGAGGTGTATGCTCCTCCTCACTTTACTTGCCAGCTGTTAAATGTGCGTATGTCTTTCTTTTTTGTTTTGTTCTGTTTTAAAACTGTTAGGGAATCATATCACTCCCAGTAGTAAATGTTCTAAAAAGAAGTCAAGGAAGGAAAAGAATTACTTTTTCCCTTTTCTGGAGTAGCTGGAGGCTTGGAAGAGTTAAAAAATGGAGAATTGTCAGTTCAACAGTTAACATCAAGAGGATTCTGTTGTTACAGGGAAGATATTGCTCCTCTTTCCTTTTAGTGACCTTCTTTTGTCACTTTTGTTGACCAAATGATTAATGTCTTAGTGTGTGTATGCCCAAAATATACAACAGGGGCAGGTTTTCCTTTAAAGGACTTTTTCTTGAGAATAATTGGCTACCAATGAATTGTTCCAGATGGCACACCTGAGCAGTCCTCAGTTGGCCCTTTTATACATTGATCATTAAAGAGTTACACGTAACACAGTTAACACTTTCCAATAAGTTACAGAAGTAAAAAGTTACAATGGCATGAACTTTCTCACTTGTATAATAAAGATCCTGCTTTGAAGGAGATGGGAGGATGCAGTACTATTACATAAGAGGTGGAAGATGGGCTGGGGTGGTGTGAATTGCCCTTTGTTTGAGCTGTTGTTATCTGTCAAGTGTCAACTAGCTTTCTCTGGAACGGTACTTGGTCCGTGTCACCTACATTTCAAGGATGCACACATGCTCAATTCTAGAAAAGAGGGTTCTTCTCAGGCTTGGTTGTGTGTCCATAATTGCATGAGTTAACTAATGAAAGGTTTACCTATCAGTTTGTGCATCACTTTCCCTCCAACTTATCAGTGATTTTTAATTGATAATGCGGCAATTGGTGCCTGGCAACTGTGCATGAATTAGCCTATATACAGCCTCATCTTGTCAATCGCTTTGTCTTTTACCTATTCCACTTCACGGCTCCCATTCACAACTTAAATAAACAAGGACCAGGCAAGACTACACAAATCAGACAGCAGCATGAGTACAGTTGCAAAAGCCCAACAACATAATTAAAAATATAGCACAAGGACAATTTTCAGGGAGTAGAACTATGCAGTTTTCAGGGACTGGAAAAAAGAAAATAGACCATAACTGAACTTTTGTGAGACTCCAAAAACCCCACAAAAATGGTACTGGGTAAGAAAGGTAGTGATCATAGCAAGGAGGGGGAAACAAGATGGGTTCTGTCATGAAGAGAACTGGAATACATGCCAGAACTGGCTGGAGGACTGAGGAGAAGGAGGGGGTGAACAACCCACAATAACCCTAAATGTCTGTGAGGCATATCATGGCTTGTTCAGTGAACACTGTAGGTCAATTGCAGGTGATCTGTCAGTGTGCTGACTGAGTTTCTCTGCTTTAAAACTAGTCAACTGATAGTTTGCTTGGTTATGCAAGGCCCATCACATTAAATCTCAGCATTTATATTGAAAGCTGTAAGCAATTCAATTGATTAAATTATGCACAATGTCTCAAATTGTTTTCAGTCTATATGGATAGCTTACTACCCTGAGAATAATTGTCAATCTGGGGCAAATATCTCTATTTACTACAGATTTTTTAAAGTCTTTTTTTCAAATTTCTTAAAATATGTTTTGCAGAAGTAAGACCTTCTAAATTCATTTCTGAGATAGTATTAGGAAAAGCTTGGTGCAAAATACACTTTTCTGCTATTATCATTCAGTGTAGCTATTAGACAGTACTGTCTGTCATTACTGCTCATTCATTTCATAAAACTGAAGACAGCAGTGTTTTAATGAAAAACTTCATGACTTTGCCACAGCTGACCTTTAATGAGAGTCTGTATCACTTCTTTATGTCCCATCTCACAGGCACGGAAAAGGGGAGTGTGTTTCATTACGTCAGTCGCATCTACCTGGGCCTCATGTTTTAGCAGCAATTGCACGGTGCTGACATGGCCAGAAAGGGCAGCAGCATGTAATGCTGAAAGATGACAAAAAGGGAACGTACAGATTTAAGGACAGCAATTAGAATGATGAACAGAGCACAACTTAAACCACACAGCAATACATAAAACAAACAGCAAGATGAGGAGCTGACTCCACCAGCTGAATCCTATTTTTACTCTGAAATTAGTATTAAGGAGCATACAATTCCTTATCTTACTTCATTTTGTTGTTATTTAAAAAGGTGAACTTTTTCAATGTTGGCATGGACTCAAGTGGTGGACACATTATAAATAAAAAGATTCATGGTTAAGGTTTAAGCATGTTCAAACTTTTCTTCTTCTTCCAAAAAACTCTTGTCCAATTGCTTTGTTCTTCTGCAGTTTATAACTGGCCCCAGCAGAGACACTCTTTCTTCATAGAGCTGTTTTCATCAACTGAGCAATCATAGATTTCCCCTTGGTAAAGAGTACCAATTTTGATATAGGGAGCAAATCTTTCTTAGATTTATTAGTCTTGATTATCTCATCATTCAAAATATAATAATACAATAATCATCAACAAAATTCTGCTGTGGAGTAATAGTTTAATTTTATTCAAGCAATGTGTACAGACTGTGAGCTGCTAATGCTATCCTAGATGAAGTTCACTAATTGATGGAACAGCTAAAGTTATGTTGGTAAAAATGAGTCCATGAGGTGGGTGGTTGTACAGAACGAAGTCTACCAAACAAGAATGTTACTTCCCACTGGATGGAACTTGGCTTTGTATTCTGACTCCACTCAGCACTTAAGATTTTAATTTCCTGCATTGCGCTCCTGAAGCACTACTCAGCCAATTTACATGCGAGGTGTTTACAACAATACAGTTAAATAAAGGAGCTGCTTGTCAGTATGGCCTAGTTCTTACTCCCTCCATAATTCATTTTGACGCAGGCATCTTGCTTCCAAATCTCTTTTCCGTATTTTCTCATAACCCAAATTTTCTTGAAGGGAGTCACAATGACTGAAGAGATTCTTCAGCCAGCTGGTCACAATGGAGCCTTGTTCCACTGACACTTAGATCCCTCTCCATTGTATACAGTCAGTGACGGCAAAGCTATAAAGCTGCCCCTGTGTTGCTCCTACGACAGCGATCTCTGAGCAAAGCAGAATTCTTTTTCCTTGGTATCATTTTCTACAAAATAACAAATGTCTTGCGGTCTAGTAAAACTTGAGTTGAATGGAAATTGTTCCTGTATAAGCAAATGCAAGAGACTACAATGATGTAATGGTAGATTCAAGTTCAACACAGCAAATTTCATAGCAACTCAGCCCACTTTAAAAACATGTGCAATTTTATATTGTCATTTAAGCCAGCTTTTTCTGAGACTAAAAGGGCCAAATTATGGATAGTGAAGGCCATCCTGTGTGTCCATGGAATGTCTCAGAGAGTGTCCAAAGACTGGAACTAGTTTAGTAGTATAGAATCTTGTAAGCCAACTGCACCTTGCCTCCTTGTAGCCAGTATGAGAGGAGAAAAATATCTGAGGACAGCAGCTACAAAAAATGTGCTATGGATTGGCAGAGACCAGCACATCTCAACCATGGTCCTTTTGTTTTTAAAATGAAATATACACATACACATACACACAAACAACTTTCATGAAAAGATGTTCTGCATTTAAAGCACGCAGAGCAGCTGGAGAGGCTGATCTTTCAAAAATGGACTTTGGTTATAACATGTTGAGGTTTAGACCAGGGGTCCTCAAACTTTTTGAACAGGGGACCAGATGAAAGGTGCCGGCGATGGGCGCGGGGCGTGGGCGTAGCCGGGAGAGGGCCCGCGTGCATGGCGAGGCAGGAGCATGCGGAGGTCATTTTCTCCCAGCGAGTCCAAAACAATCTCCTTGCAAGCAAGATGCCACACAGTGCGGTGCTGGCTTGCTTGCAAGGAGATCTTTTTCTCTGAGTAAGTCCAAAACGATCTTGCGAGCAAGCTGCTGCCTCGCTGTGCATGCATTGAGTCCAAAACCTTTATGGCAGGCCGAATTTGGCCCGCAGGCCGTAGTTTGAGGACGCATGGTTTAGACCTTCACCGATTTTCCATTTTTCTTTATAACGCTGCTTTAAGCGCTTGAGTAACAATCTTAATTCATTTTCTGTGCTGTCTCCTGCTTTATTAATTTTGTTATTAATAGTAATTCATTGACAGAAAAGCCATAAAAGGTGTAAAATTGAATCGGACAATATCTTGCTGTAAACACTCTTCTCCTGCCCCACACCCTGTTTTGCCAGTGTTTATGATTTACTGTAGGTTCCAAGGATTAGGACACTACTTCCAGGATCAAGAACCTAGGATACAGAGTCTACCTGAATACATCAAAACATAGAAACAGAGCAAGTCAGAAGGGGTCTCCTGGGCCATCTAGTCTGACCCTCAGCTCCAGCCGGCTCCGCTCATGACATGCCCACCATGTGCTTGTCTAGTCTATGTTTGAACACCCTCACCGATGGGGCCTCAATCACCTCCCATGGAATCCCCTTCCAAACCCTCGAGGTCCTGTCAGAAAGTGCTTCCTGGCATCTAAATGAGCTTTGCTCCGTTGCAGCGCGTCCTGCCTTCCTCTGTGGGAGAGAACAGGTCTCTACCCATCTCTGTGTGACATCCCCTCACATACCTGTATGTCACCAATAGATCCCCTCTGAGTCTCCTCTTCTCCAGGCTGAAGAGACCCAATTCCCTCAGTCTCACGTCATACCCCATCCCCTGCAAACCGGCCACCAACCTTGTGGCCCTATACTGCACTGACCCTAACCTGGCTATATCCTTCCCGTAATGAGGGGCCCAAAACTGAGCACCATACTCCAGTTGCGGGTGCACCAGAGTTGTATAGAGTGGTAGTAATACCCCTCTCCATCTAGAAGCCGCACTTCTGGCTATGCAATCAAGGGTGGCATTTGCCCTCTTGACCACCACACCACATGACTCATGTTTAGCCTGCAGTCAACCAGCACCACGAGGTCCCTTTCACAAGTGCTGCTCTCCAGCCACTTGTCCCCTAACCTGTACTTATGACACCCATTCCAATGCCCCAAGTGCAAGACCTTGCACTTAATCACATTGAACGCCATCCTGTTGTCTCCTGCCCACTTCCATAGTCTGACCAAATCCTTTTAGATCTGCAGTACCTGCTCCTCAGTTGTGGCCACTATCCCAGTTTCAGTATCGTCTGCAAATTTGATCAGCAGACTGTTCACCCCTTCTTCCATGTCATTGATGAAAAGATTAAACAGGATCGGCCCCAGGACAGAGCCCTGGGGGACCCCACTTGTCACTGGCAGCCATCCCAACAATTCCCCACTAACGGTTACCTTCTGCTTTCGGTCAGTCAACCATGCCCTAATCCACCGGACAGTGCTTTGGTGTATCCCAAAACTCCTCAGCTTCTCAACCAAGATATCTTGGGGCACTTTGTCAAAGGCCTTGCTAAAATACAGGTAAACCACATCCACTGCATCCCCTCCATCTGGTCACCTTGAAACCTTGTCATAGAATTCCACAAGGTTTGCTTGGCAGGACCTGTTTTTGCAGAAGTTTTGTTGTGTGCTGCCAGCCTCCTTTCCCTATCTAGTATCACTATATCTCTCTCTATTATGAGCCTTTCCATTGTTTTCCCTACAATGGACGTAAGGCTAACTGGTCTGTAATTCCCCATGTCCCTTTTACTACCCTCTTTGAAAATTGGGACCACTGATGCCACCCTCCTAGAGCCTAGAGCCTTAGTAATGTCCAATGCCCAGAGGAGCCCCTTGACTTCTAGGGGGGTAAGTCTAATCTGTGCCCCTAAGTCCCTGGCCTCATCTAATCTCCTATGTGGATCTCCCCCATCCTGCTTTGGGGAGAACACAAAGGAAAAATAGTCATTTAGCTTCTATGCCTGTTCCCTCGCATCAGTCACTGGATCTCCTTCCTCCTTATTTAGTGGTCCCACCACTTGTCTCCCTCTTGCTATTTACATGCTGAAAGAAGCCCTTTTTGTTGCTCTTGATATTCTTGGCAAGCCTCAGCTTATAATCAGCCTCCTGGTATACCCTTTTGCCTATTTGTCCCAGTACCCATTTCCTGCAGAGTTTCCTCTTGTGTCTGATCCCTCTAACCACTTTCTTTCACATCCATGGCGGCGCTCTCCTTCACCTCCCTGCCTTATTAACTAGAGGTATCATCAAGGCTTGTGCCTCTAAAACCTCCCTTTTGAGGGCAATCCACCCCTCCTCAACTCCCTTGCCTTCCAATAACTTATTCCAGGAGACTTTCCCAGTCAGGCCTTCAGTTGGCCAAAGTTGGCCCTCTTGAAGTCCCAGTTTCTAGTGCTCGACCTGCTGTACATCCCCATTCCCCTGATCTCAAAACAAAGAATGGAGTGATCAGTCGCATCCAGAGCTCCCTTAATCTGTACCTCATCTATCAGCTCCTCCCTGTTGGTCAAGACCAAGTCAAGGATGCCCCCCCCCCCCGTCACCTCTCGGACAACTCACCCACTATAGCCTCTAGGAAGCAATGTGACCTGGCTGTCACCGCTGAGTGAGTCTCCCAACTAATACCCGGGAGGTTGAAATCTCTCATAATTAATGTACCCCTCCCCCAAGATATCCTTAGAATCTGATCTGTCAGGATATTATTCAGGGTCTCAAGATGACCTGGAGGGTGATAACATACCCCCACTGTCAGGTCTCTTTCCCTGTCAAAACCCCTAAGTTTCACCCAGACTGCCTCTACCGAATCCCCATGTGTGCTGCATTCTATGTCACTGCATATTATCCCTTCCCTGACATATAAAGCTACACCCCCACCCCTTTCCCTTCCTGTCCTTTCTAAACAGGTGATACCCCTCTATGTTCACATTCCAGTCTTGCCTTTCATCCCAGGAAGTTTCTGTGATCCCCACCAGGTCATACCCTTCTATTCCCAGGAGAGCTTCAAGCTCTTCCTGCTTCTTACCCATGCTCCTAGCATTGGTGTACATGCACCTCAACTCCTTCCCACAGCTTCCTTTCTTTGGAGTCCCCAGCCTCCTCCTTTCTCCCACCTTCCCTGATACTGCCCCCTCTTTGTAGGTGTCCTGTCAGTCCCTGCAGTACCTCTAAAACCCTGATCCTCTCCCCACACTTTTCCAGTGCGGACAAGTTTCTGGGGGGCCTGAACCACGCCCCCCCCCCAGCTCAGTTTAAAGTTTTCTGGACAAAGCTCGCCAGAGCATCTCCAAAGGAGCTTTTCCCTATCCTCGTTTTTTCCTCCCCCTTTTTATTTTTTTAGACAGAAAAAAAAACATAAATACAATCACAACAATAATAATATAACATAGCAAGAACACAATAATTAAAAAAGAATGGAAGAGTGCATCCACCACCCCAGAGACCACTACCACCATGATACACATACTATAACTATTAATAATATATACTTCAATTATACCCATATCCCCTCCAGAAATTCATATAAACTTTATTGGTTTTACAGCCTTTGCCTTCTATCAGTACTGCTTTTACAGAATCTTCCCAAATTTCATTATATTTGCTTTCATTAACCCTTTTTAAATTTTTATTTCTGTCATCAGTTTATCATTAATTACCATATTCCATATTTCATTATACCATTCATGCCTTCGCAAAACCCAATTCTGTTTCCAATATTTAACTATCACTAGCTTAATTGCCATTATCATACTTACAATCAATTCTTTCTCAGCTTCATTTATATCTTGTTTTTCCATCAATAGTAATAACAGCATTCTCAGTGACATTTGTAAATCTATATCTAAAATTTCTCCAATTTCCTTGAATACCATAATCCAAATCTTTTGATGTTAAATACCATCTCCATATCACCTTGTATCCATGCTCTTTAATTCTTACTGACATATTCTTATATACTCTTCTATTCCAAATATTCTTTCAATTCTTGTCTTTTATCTCACCTACATCCATTTCCCAAACTGATTTTAAACTTTTTGACTGATCCCCTAACTCCATTAATATCCTGTAGATTTTGGCAATTCTTCCATTACTTGTATAGTTTTCCTCAGTCTCACATTCTTTTATACTCATTTCAAATTTTGTTAATTGTCTTTCTTCCTCTTTAAATTTGTCCTCCATCTTTATCCATTTTTCTAATTAAATTAAATTTGACCAATTTAATTTAACCTCTGGCAATATACTCCTTAATTGTATTATATTTTTATCTTATTTTTCCAATCTTCCCATTTATATATATGGTTATTTTTTAATTAATTAATCCAATCCTTTAATTCTATTTTTGGGAATTTCTCCATTTCGATCACTGGTGTTAACGGAGAAATTCCCAGGATTACCTGTTGCCTCCATTTTTCTCATACTTCCATTGTATTTTTAAAAAAGGGATTTTGAATTCTCTTAATCTTTTTAATATCCTTTTTAAACCAATATGACTCTAAATGATTGCCCTTTTCCCTTAATTCTTTCAATTCAACATCACTCCATATTAATTCTTTATTTTGGGCTATAATATCCACAACTATCTTTAATTGGTTTGTCACCCAATACTTTTTAACATCTGGAATGCCCAGTCCTTCTTTTTTTGGTGATTCATACCATAATGCTTTACTTACTTCTTACTCTTTTTCCACCATTACAATAGACCTCCAAATAATTTCTGCATTTCCTTTAATTTTTGATCATAAAACCTGATTGGGATCATCCAAAACAAAAAATTAATCTTTGGCAAAATTTTAATTTTTGTTACTGCAATTCTTCCAAACCATGATAATTTTACATTTTTGTATTTTCCTATTTTATCTTTTATATCATTCTTTAACTTTTCATAACTTACAAACCATTGTATCTCCCAAATTCCTTTGAATGTGCATATATTCTCTCTATAGTATTTATTGGGTCTTGAAATGCTAGCAATGTGTCATCTGCGAATAGATTCATTTTGATTTTCTGGCGTACTCCAAATCCTTCTGTGTATCATTCCTAATTGCATTTGCCAATATTTCCATCATTAAAGCAAATAATACTGGGGATAAAGGACAACTCTGTCTCATCTCTCGACAGGATTGTTTCTGTAATACCATCATTTACAATTATTTCTGCTGTATTTTCTGAATATAATTGATTTATTACTTAAACTTTACTCCAAATCCCATCTTCTCTATTAAGAGCTTCATTGTTGGCCATTCCACACAGGCAAAGGCTTTAAATATATCCAATGCTAGTCTGCTTGCCTTTATATTTTGGTTCTCAATATAATAGTTAATATTTAAAACTCTCCTTACCACATCTGACATTTGTCGACTTCTTATAAACCCACATTGATCTTTCCTTATATATATAACTACGAGGGCTGTTCAATGTATTCTCGGTATCAGCATGAAGAAAAAGGAATAATAAATAGAAATAATTTTTATTTTTCAATGTAATCCCCCATAACTTCAATACACTTATTACATCTAGAAATTAACTTTTCAATTTCTTGTAAAAACTATCCTTCCTCCCTGTCTAAAAAATGTGCGTTCATTGACACCTTAAGCTCTTCATTGTCAGAAAATCATTTTCCACGAAGGTCTTTTTTTAAATTCGGGAATAGGTAGTAGTCACTGGGGGCCAGGGCCAGACTATAGGGTGGGTGGTTTATTTCTTCGAAACCACAGTCTTGCACAGCAGCCTTCGAAACACACGCCGTGTGAACAGGCACGTTGTCGTGAAGAAGCAACACACCTGTAGTCAGTTTTCCCCGCCTTTTTTTCTTTAATTGCTTCTCTTAAATTATGCAGAGTGGTTGCATAAGATGCTGCGTTTATGGTTTCACCTTTTTTCATGTACTCGATCAATAAAATTCCCTTTGAGTCCCAAAACACTGTGGCCATGATTTTTCCGGCCGATGAAGTGACTTTGAATTTCTTCCGTGGGTCAGCACCTTTTTTATGCCAATGCATGGACTCCTGCTTACTTTCAGGGTCATTAGTGATGAACCCAAGTTTCATCTACAGTAACAATCCAGTCGAAAATACTCGATGGATCTTCACCACAGAGCTCTAGACACTCCCTACAGCACTTGACTCGTACTTGTTTCTGAGGCACCATGAGCATTCGTGGCACCCATCTTGCACAGACCTTTGAAAGGTTAAGATGGTCATGAAAAATAGTAAATATGGTACCAATGGATAGGTTTGTCATCTCTGCTAACATTTTGATTTTTATTCAGGCATCTTCCAATACAAGCTTCGCTTTTTTTTTCACATTTTCTTTCGTAGTGGCAGTAACCGGCCTGCCTGAGCGAGGGTCATCTTCAATGCTTTCTCTGCCCCTTTTAAATTCACTTGACCACTTTTGAACAGTAGATAATGAAGGTGCAGAGTCCTGGTAAACGGCCACCATCTCTTTGTGAATTATTTTTTGACTTTTTCCTTGTTTTGTAAGGAACTTAATCACAGCGTGGTGCTCGATTTTCTTCAACATTGTCGTGTCAGTCATTACGGTTGTCTTTCACTGAGGATTACTAGGGAACTAATGATCACACCTATTTGAAATTTTGCATGTATACCCTCAGATAGTGTCATTAGCTAATGAAATAATTAAATTACCCACATCCCTAGCAAATCAATCCGATACCGAGAATACATTGAACACCCCTCGTATAAATTTATTCAATCTATTTACCAATATCGCTGTAAAAATCTTAGCATCTTGATTAATAAGAGATATCAGTCTGTAAGATCCTTAGTTTGTAAGGTCTTTATTGGGTTTTGCTATCAATACTATCACGGATTGTCTCCAAGTGCGTGGAATTGTTTCCCCTTCCATAATTTAATTAAACATTGTTTTCATTTTAGGGACTAATCTTTTTTTTTTTTTTAATTATACTATTCAGCACCCAATCCATCAGATCCTGGTGCTTTACCTATTTTTAGTTTATTAATAACTTCCAATATCTCTTCTTCTATTTTAGTTTCCATTTTTTCTTTATCCTCTTCTCAGATTTTACACTTTAAATTCTCTACTATATATTTTTGGCTTTCATTCAAATCTATTTTATTTCCCTTATATAATTTGTCAAAAAACCTTTGCAAGACTAAAAGTTTTTTTTTCACCTTATTACATCTTTCCCCCTTTTCATTCTTTATTACTCCAATTAAATTATTTGCTTTTTTGACTTGCATGGCTCTGGCCAGCATTTTGGAATTTTTATTACTATTTTCATAAAATTTCCTTTTCAAGTAAATTAGATTTCTTTGAACTTGTTCTATTTCAATATTTTGTATTTCTTTTCCTCTTGCTGTTAATTCTAACATCATTTGCTTTCTCTACTTTTAATGTATTTTTTCTCTAATTCTTTAATTTCTTCTAGTTTCATATGTTGCTCTTTTTAAAATTATACAAATATTTTATTCCTAGCCCTCTTACCACTGCTTTCATTGTATCCCATATTACACTTGTATTCCTACCTCCTTTTTCATTTATTTCCCATATTTCTTTTAATTCTTTTTCCATTTTTTCTGAAATCTCCTTTTTAAAGATCCTTAAATCTATCCTCCATCTATCTGCCTGTCTATAACCACATTCTATTTCCATTTCCATCGTTATTATTGCATGATCTGATATTTTAATTACTTTTATATCTGTATTAACTATCTTGGGCAATATTTCTGATGTTATAAATATATAATCTATTCCTGTAACATTTTTGTGTCTATTTGAATAAAATGTATATCTTTTCTGGTTCCCATTTAACTCTCTCCAAACATCTTTAAATCTGTTTTCATTGATAAATCTACTTTAGTCTGTATTCTTATATTTTATGTCTAATTTTGATGGGTTAGATTTATCTTTTTCTTTGTCCATAACCATATTATAATCACCTACCATTATCACATATCCTTTTTATTCTTCTATTTCTTTACATACCTTGTCATAAAACTCCCATTTGATTTGTATTAGGTGTGTATATATTAGCTAACATCACCTCTTGTCCATAAATTAGACCTTGTATTATGAGAAATCTCCCCAAGTGGTCTCTTTTTATAGCTTTTATTTTAAATTCACATCTTTTGGCAAAAATAATTGCAACACCTCTTGCTTTAGAAGTACCGTATGACTTTTCATATACATCTGCCCAATGTAATTTTAGTTCATTTACCCCATCTTTCTCTTGATGTATTTCTTGTAAAATATAATATCTGCTTTTTCTTTATATAGATTTTTCAATTCTGACTCGTTTATATCTCTCTCTCCCAAGCCATTTACATTCCACAACACAATCTTCTATGTTTTTCCAATTCTTTCAATACATCAAATGTTCTTTTTGGTCTCCACGTGTGAAAAAATAAACACACCAACAAACCCATAATAAAAAACTAAATGAACATGTCCCTACCCCCACCCCTCCCCTCCCCTTTCCCATCATCAGGACATGTTCTCCTCTCCACCGCCTTGGGCTTCCAAAGGGGGGGGGGGAGAGGAGTCTTACCTGTAAAGACCCCAGACAACCATTCCACCCTCCCCAATCATCTATACCCTTTTATTCTATACTCAAATTTCCCTTATATTTCAGTATTAATTTCAACACTAACAAATACAATATATTCAATATCTAATACATATAGATCTTCTTATCTTTTCATCCTTCTAAATATCCTCTTCTTCTGGATCTCCTCTTCTTTCTTCCTCTATGGAGATGGTGAGCCTCTTGTTGCTATGCCCAACTTCTCCTCCTCCCTGTCTCTCCTCTCCTTCTCTGTCTTCCTTCTTGAAAATGTAGACATATCCTTTAACTTTTGCATCTGTACTGTATATTCATCATCAAGAATAATCCTGAGCGTCTTCAGTAATTCCAATGCTTCCTCCTTTGTATCAACTGTGTAATATTTTCCACTATATGCAAACCTCATCAGGAACCCCCAACTATATTTAATGGAATTCTTTTGTAATATTTGGCAGACTTGGGACATATCTCTTCTCCACTGCAAAGTCTCAGTACATAGATCAGGAAAGACTTGAATCTGATGACCTTCCAGAATAATTGGTGTCATGTTCCATAGTTTCCGCATCAATTGCTCTTTTTTTGCATATGACCAAAATCTGACCACAATGTCTCTTGGTATTTTTCTTCCCTGTCTTCTTGGGCCAACTCTATGTATTGCGTCAATATCATATCTTGTAAAGGAAATATCAGGAAGAATATATTTAGCCCAATCCAATATTAGTTGGATCAATTTATCTTCATTCTCTTTCACATCCTCTGGATATCCTTTAAGACGTAAATTCGATCTTCGTTGTCTATCCCGGATCTCAATCACACTTTTAGAGACCTGGTCTGTCATGGTCATCTGGTTTTTTTTTTTAGTTCTTTATCTTGTTCTCTTACCTGTGCTTTCACTTCTATAATTATTTGAAAATTCTCTTTGTTTCGTTTTGCTAATTCTTTTATACTTCCATCCATGTTGTCTATTTTAACATCTATTTTCTTCGTCTTTTCTTGCAGATCATTAACACCTGCCATCACCTCTGTCTTCATTTTTCTTATTTCTTGTAGAAGTATAACAGAATTGTCCAACTGTATTGATGAAATTGTTGATTTTTCCGCTGATTGTTCTGGTGGTTTCTCCGGTGATTTTTCCAGTGATGTTTTCTTTTTTCCACCCATCTCTACTCTTTTTAGCCACAAATCTGATGGATGAGGTTTATGAGAAGAATCTTGCTTTACTCTAGGTCTTTGCCAAACCATCTTTTGCTCCTGCCTAACGTTGTCTGCATTTTTGCTACGTTTAGGCATACAGTCTACACTTATTATTTTCAACTTAGAGGAGAGAACCCTTGAGTTTGATGCTCCTATTTGCAGACCACAATTACGATTGAACTTTCAAACAATATATAAATCAGTAGCTGCAATTTGACCTTCAGCCAGCAGAGGGAGCTCAGGTATTACCGTTTGCAAATATAATCGTTACATAGTCTCTTGTTTCAGTTTCACTTCTGTTTCATTATCTTCCTGTTTTTCTCATAATAAAGATAAAATAGCACAAAAGAATTAATCCTGGGATGTTAATTAACTTTGATACACATTCCTTACAGCTCTGTCCAAATACTTTCTCTTTCAATACTTTTGGCACTTTCTCGGACTTCCAGCTGCATGGGAGGATGGAGGAGAGTCACTTCTTATCAAGAAAAACAATAAATATTCAAGAAAAACAACCTCCGCCTTATCTCTCCATCTCTTCGAGCTGCTTTTTGAGTTATTATAACAAGCAATTGAGGTATTTATAACAAATACTGTTTCTCAGTCCGTAATCAGCCAAAATATCGCTTACTCTGGGCTAGGCCCAGAAGTTCCAACTCACAAAAACAACTTTTGCTCTATGTCTGGTTTCAAGTCTTCCCAGGAGACAAACAGAGGAATTGACTTACATTTCATGCAACTGTCCAGTGTTCCTTAATCTTGATTTGAGTATATCTTAATCATGTTTTTGTTGATGATCAGGAGGAGGAGATTTTTTAGCATCTGAGATCCATCCCAGCTAGCTCTGCCCCCCCTTTCCCCCATCCTCTTGAGGTGCATCCCATCCCTTGCCAGAAGTCCATTGGCAAGAGACCGGGTGCTGTGGTTGAGGAACCCAAAATGTTTCTTCTGGCACCACATCCTAAGCCAGTCATTCACCTTGGCGACCCTCCTGTCCCTGCCTGGCCCAAATCCCCGGACTGGTAAAACAGATGAGAAGGCCACTTGGGCCTCAAAGTCCCTTGTGATCCCACCCACACCCTGCCTGGCTACATCATTGGTGCTCACATGCATCACCAGAAGCAGCTGGGGACCCCCGGAGGGAATGAGACGCTCCACTCTATCCTTCACATGCCAGATGCGTGCGGCTGGGAGGCAACAGACCTCCCTCGTCTCAAGGTCGGGGCAGCACAGCGCCTCAGTGCCCTTCAGCATGACGACGATCACCCACCACCATCTCTTCCCAGTGGTGGTAGGTGGCCGTGCCCTGGTCCTTGCCTCTCCTGCAAGTGGCACCCTTGCCGCTTGTCTGTCCTGCACTACTCCTCACTCACCCAGTTCTCCCCGTCTTGTCTGTCCTGCACTACTCCTCACTCACCCAGTTCTCCCCGTCTTGTCTGTCCTGCACTACTCCTCACTCACCCAGTTCTCCCAGATAAAAACTCCTACACACACATGGATAAAATAAAAATTTAATTGGGAAAAAAACCAAAACAAAATTAAAACTGCCCCCAGGGAAGGGAGTCCCCAGGCAGCCCAGGCCGCAGCTAAGGGACGCAGGCAAGGGATGATGCCTCATAAGCCTCTCAGGTCGGTGGCCCTGCCCCTCTGCTTCCTCCTGGCCCTCTAGCCTCTCTGGCCCCACCTCCCTTCCTCTCCGCTGCTCCTCTGCCCAGCTCCTACCTTGTCTTTGCCACTCCCCTGGCCTCCCTCAGCACTCTTTCCCAGCTTCTGCCTTTGCTGCTCTGCCAAGAGGCAAGAGCCAAAAGAGCCAATATACCACTACCAATTTTTTTCTCAAAAATTCTATCAATTTATTTTTCATTTGGAATAATAAAAATATCAGTAGCAAGCTGAACCTTGGTTTCAGATATGAATCATAACTGTTATTCCATAAAATATTATTTTCATAACTCAAACAGATTTTCAAAAAGTACTTTCCCTACTCCACCACTGAGGGAAATACAGTTAGCCACTTCTGAAACTCTTTTCAGTTTCCAAAAAAAGTTATGTCAAACAGCTTGAGGGGTGGTGGTGGTGGTATGGTTTAAGAAACAGAAAGCCCAAACCTACTCTATGTGCAATAACAGTTGTTTTGCATCCTGACAATACTCCTCAGCAACTGTTCTTCTCCTTTCTAATTAATTTCAAGACATTCATTTATCCTGTGTTATCCATTAGGGAACAACTTGTGCATTTACACAATTCCCTTCCTCCACTGAATGTAGTAAACCTAAATTTAGTGCAAACATGTGTTTATACTCCTAGAAACCTTCTTATTTCATATGCTTCCTTACCTGTGCCACCATATTTGTCTGCCATGTTGATATCAATGTCCAATTTCAAATTCAGCATTGTCTGGATGACATCATCACTGCCCTTCCCAGCAGCCCACATAAAAGATGTTCTTCCCTCAAGGTCTGAATCATCTTTCACAGAAGGGTGTTTCAAAAATGCTTCCACTGTTTCCTAGAATACAAATCTGCACTGTGCAAGGATGGTACTAAAATCAATATAAAATACAGTTTTAGAATTCTGAAAACATAATGTTTGCTTAATGAAGAAAACCTCCTTTTACAGAAACATGAAGGCAAGCCTGGATATACTGTCATTAATCAGGAAGAATTCTCAATCTTGAACATTGTTTAAGCCAATCAATTATTGGTTAGTATTCCAAGGCAAGACTTTGAATGGTCAAGATTAATTCATGTGTACAAAGAAAGCACTGTATCAACTGGTCTTGAAATATTGCATCTTTGTGCAGTGCATGGCTGGCTACAAAGCCTCACTTGTTAATATGAAATGTTGTATTGCTGAAAGTCCGCTGGAATGTGTTCCTATTTAGCTGTGCCTTGAAATGAAGTGATACTCACCTGGTTTGTATGACATAAGCCATCGTTTGCTGTCACCATGCTTGCATTCAGATATCATAATAATCTCCACTCATGAGTTGAGTATGGGTTGAGTGTAGGTTGTAATTGGACTGTGGGTTGTTGTTGAGACATGAATTATATTGTCTGGACTCAGCGAAGGTAACAAACATGATGAACAACCCACAGTTCATAACTCAACAACAAACCATGGGTTCCCTTCATGGAAGAAAGAGCCATGCATTTTCTGGTAGTATTGGTGGGTTGACAACATAGGGTGGGTTCAAAAACAACCTACACTGAACCTTTGAGTGTGGATTATCATGTTGTCTGAATTGTTTCAGTGTTTTTATTGTGATGTGTGCACCTGGAATGGTTATTTCATTGTGGGATGTTTTCTACAAATCAACCAACCAAAGAATCCATGAATGGCCCTACCTGACATTTGATGGCCAATCTACGACATGCTTGCTCCTTCTCAGTTTAATTTTGTTTGTACTAAGCAACAATAAGCTGCAATAAACTCACATGTGATATATGGGATTGCTGTATGTTCAGGGGCATCAATAACTGAAATATTTATGCAAATATTATGATTTGCAAACTTCTCCAAACCATCCTTGCTGTAAGAACAGCACTCTCTGCAATCCTGTATGGTCCAAATGGTAGCCTATATGCCAGAATTTCCCCTTGCAGCAACCATCTGGTCTTCAGGGCTGTTATTAATATTAGTTAAACATGCTTCCAGTTTCTCTTTTGAAAAAATGAAGCAGTAAGCATGTCCTCTTAACTATTGCTATCATATTCACATCCTAAAAAAGCAAATGGCCAATCTCCCTCTTTTCAGGCAGTATATTTGTTCCTCAGTTCCCCATAATCAATAAACCCATACCATCTGGATACATATGCTCCATATCTGTAGTGCCCTTACTGGTAGATAATATTAATTTTAATATAAGTCACCCTGATCATCCATGAGGGGATTGGATTGTTCTGAGCACATGAGGGAACACAGCTGTCCCGAAGAACAGAGATACTGCCCACCTGGCTCTGTTCAATTTGATTGCTACTGGTTATAACCACAATGTAATTTAAGACCAGAAAATGGAACCTTATGGACAGAGTCTCGCAACTAGAAGAAGCAAGTCATATTTTAGTTTCAGGATCTGTTATATTTTATTTGGAAAAGGAACTTAATCCAGTGGGTACAGGTATGTGACACTTCCTCAGAATTCAATATAGCTCAGTACGATATAGGGCTACTCAACACTACAGGGAATGTCACATTGTCATAGTATTTAGGAAGAAAGGCTATTATCTAATGTCTATTACAGTCTGAGCCTTCTGCTTTAATTGGGCATTGTGGTTAAAGCACATCCCATGGCTAGATATGGACAATTTTTTAAAAAATGCAGAAAGTTGGAGGAGGTGTAAGAGTGAATTTCCTACTGTTTGCTGCAGTAAGCAAGTTTTTCCATTTTTTCCCTTTCAAAATCTGTGAAGCTTGTTTAACCAAAGGTTATAGTAGGACAAAATAAATACATGAACACCACGGCAGAAGCAAGTAGTGAGTGGGGAGAACTCTCCCACATCTTTCATTTTTCTTATAAAAACACTATTTTCTATCTGCAGCCTATGATCTTTTAATATGAAGGGGTGCTATCACAAGCAGTATGACCAACAGCCAGAACAATTAATAAAAGGACTGGGAACACAAGTCTCTGTTGAAGTTGGATAGATAAATTTTACGATACCATGCTTGTTTCACTTACAGCAAAGTTGCTCTGTGCTGCATAATGTAAAGGTGTTGCCCCTTGGCTGTCAGATGGGATGGTCCTAACTTTGTTTCTTTCTAAAAGAAGATGGACAATCTGTGCATGACCTAAAAAAGAGCAGAATGGCACACAGTAGGATATAAACACTGTATTCTTCATTTGGAAAGATGTGCTCTAGATTTTGTCTCCTATCCTATGAGAGAACATTATAAATACTAAAAACCTTTCCAGCCCTGGAAGATTTGAAGGAATCAAATGAGGGTTTGTCAATATGCTTTAAATCCATAGGTTGGATCCAGATGAAGTAAATTACACTTACATGTACCTATGGAATCCAGGAGGCATTCTTCCAGGTAACCCAGCCCCAAGCTGTTTAGGGCTTTGCAGGTTAAAATCAGCACTTTGAACTGGGTCCAGAAACAGACTGGTAGGCAGTACAGATGGAAAAGTACTGCCATTAAAAAAAATCACATTGGCTAGTCCTAGTTAGCTGTCTAGCTGCCATTTTGAACTAATTTAAGTTTCTGGGCCATTCTCAGGCCTCATGTACAACCAACCACAAAAAAAATCCAAACAAAAGGTTAGGAAATTACAAAAAACTGTGACAAATCTCTGATAGGCCCACTCTGGACCTCAAGTGACAATGTCAGATCTAAGAGAGCCCAGAATATGAACCTGCTCCTTTAGGGAAGTACAAACCTATACAGACCATGTTAAATGCCACTTAACTAGGCAGATGGACCTCTGATTGCATATATCTCCATCTTTCCTCTTTTGACTTCTTTGGACTGTTTTCCCTGCCAGCTAATCTTACACTGGTAGTCTTACTGTAGATTTCTCAAGCACAAGATGCTGCTAATAAGTGCCAAGTCAGAGGCAAGAAAGGTGCCAACAGTTTGCGATATATTATTGGAAGAAACCTGGGTGGATGAAGGGGAGGTCTGAGCACCTCCCAGTTACATCCTCTACGTTACATGGTGTAATGTTAATAATGTTGATGGGCAATGTTTGAAGGGCAAGAATGATGGATAGCTGTAGTTCATAGGGATTCCATCTTCCTGTTAAGACAGCCTATTTGACTGTTGACCAACTCTGAACAAATGTACCTGATGTAGAAAGCTCGACATAATTGGGTTTTTGTTGGCATATCAACCACTCCATAGTCTCCTTGCCTAAGCTAGTAGAAGTGGTCTTGGATGTCGTATTGACCCTGTAGCTTTTGGTTTAGTTGTAATGCAGCCTCCATACCAAGGCCACCTTATCAGGAGTAACTCAGGATTTCATGCCCACCAGTGAGACTACATGCCTGTCTAAAATTTTATCTTACCCAATGAATAAGACAGTAAAATTATATCTTACTGAATCAAAAGGGCAGTTTACTATAGTCCTTTTCAGGCATTTTGCATCTGAACAGGACAATACATAAGAAGGCAAGCACACCAAGCCTGTTATGGAGGGTGACTGCCTGGAGAGGAGAGCCTCCCATATCTCTGAAATCTCTCAACATGAACCAGAGTACTAGAAAATCCAAGTTCTGGATCATGTTGGGAGCCACTCCAGCCAAAGAGGCTTTGCAGTTCAGACAGAGGCAGTTAAAAAGTGATGACGGTGCAGGGCAGGACTGGACCACTTGCTCTCCTCATGTGCTAGCCTATTCAGTTACAGGGCTTCACTGAATCTAGTTTTCTGTATTGGACTAGAGGAAAGTATTCTGTGAGTGGGGGAGCACAGATTGCATGCTGCCTTAAACCTTCGCTAGCATGATGATTTCCATAGACCATCTCTAGAATTTTAGATCCAGATGGTTTTCTGATGTTTTTGTAGGATTGCCCTACAGAACTGGTTGGTTGTCATGCTTGGCCTTTAAATATGATTGCCCTCAAATGTCCTCAACTGTAAATGTCTTTAAAGTTATCTCTACTTTATGGAATTCTGTGGAGTTAAGGATGATGAAGCCTCACAAGAACATATGGCAGCAATACAAGCTATCTTACAGTCTATTTGATGGTAGTGAAAAAAGTACCACCATTGCCTCTGTTCAGTATCAGCCATCAGAGCTCTTTCATTTCAGCAGCACTCTGCTTAAACCATTAAATGTCCACCATGCCCAATTTGCATTACATTTTGCAGATAAAACCACTTGCATTGACTCAAAGTTAGATGCCATAATTTTGACAGAAGAGATGGATGTAGCCAAAGTGCCATCTGGAGCAATTGTTACGGATACTTTTCAGCTTGTGCAGACTGAGGATGTTGACAAGCTACTTGGAAGGATGAGACCAGCCATGGATCCTTGCCCATTCTGGCATCTGAAATTTGCCAGGACTGAAACACAAATTTACTTTTTGTGTATCAAAAGCAGGGAATGCCTCATGATACCAAAGATTTTGTAGACGGTAATGGTAACACTGCTTCTGAAAAAGCCAAATCCAGAAAATTGTAATAGCTGTGGACCTACGATGCAGCATTCACAGCATGGCATTCAGTGACTTCTGTTTCAGCATTTTGTCACTGGACGTTGGGATGCTTCAAGGCTCACTCTTGCCTCCCATGCTTTTCAACATAATATATTTTGCATAAAGTCATATAGAGATTAGGCTGAGGAGTCACAAATACATGGATAATGCACAGCTCAACCCCTTTTCTACCACCCTAATTTCAAGGTGGTGGTGAAAACCCTAAACCATGGAAGAAATTTGGGGGTGGATGAAGACAAACAAGCTGAAGCACAATCCAGACAAAACTGAAGTAAAATTCAGTATTTACCCAGTAAAGCTGCCCAGTGAAGGGGAGTTCGAAATAAATTATCATAAGAGGTAACATTGCAACCCTCATAGGAGGTCAACAGATCAACCACAGCCACATTCCCATCTGCAACTGCAAAGTGGAGGGGAGTTCGTCCTTCATAATCTTGCCAGTTCAGCAGCGATTCAGTTGGAGCAGCATCCTAGTTTGTAACAATGCCAGACATGGTATACTGAGCTAGAAAAATAACATTAACTTCCTATAGATCACTGATACTGCACACATATTTGGTAATATAATCAGAGGCTAACAAAGGCAAGCTATTTTTATAATTACAAAATTATAAACCCTAACCCTAACCCTACTCATATTTAAACCCAATATTTAGACTGTAATCAGCTCCACTGACAAACTGCTGTTATCATCAAGAAGTTTCTCCTGTTCCACTGAAACCTTTCCTTCAATAAAGCAAGTTCATTAAATTTAGTCCTGTTCTTTGGCCTCTTCAATATAACAACCTTTTCATATATTTGAAGTATACTCTCTATCCCTCTCCTGGCTTTTCTTCATTGAAGTAAATATACCCAGTTTATCCATTTTTCCCTCTTAAGCTGACTATTTTGGGTAACTGCTTCTGAATCACCCCATTTTGTGCATATCCCTTTAAAAGCATGGCACAAGGAACTCGGCAAAACAGGTGTCTGATTAGTGCAGAAAAGGGAGAAACTAATACTTCCAGTATTCTGTGTGATACAAGAATAACTGCCACTAAAGTTAGAAGTTCCATCAGAGTGATACATATTTGAACAGAAACAGAAACTCTTACCAAAATGCATTTGACAGTATGTACTGCACTGGGATCTTTGTGGTTAGCTGCCCAATGTAGTGGAATTTTGCCTTCAATATCTGGGATTCCAATATTAGAGTCATGTTTAATTAGAAGTTTCACGTGTTCTGGGTTGTTGTAATAAGCACTCCAGTGAAGAGCAGTTTGCTGGGAGTAACAGAAGAGACAGAAGAAAGTTTTAAATAAAATAGCATTATAGAAATAAAATTCTTTATATATGACATCAAATTTTTACAAATTATAAAGACTAAGAATAGTTGAAAGTGAGAAAAAGCTAGTTAAGTAGAAGTTCCTAACTTACTTCTGTTCAGTCTCTGAATGTCATGAACTCATGTCTATCACTTGCTCTTCATCCTCAAGTTTGAGTTCAGAATCCAATACAAGAATGCAGTAGCCTGAGAAAGTGGTGCAAGGCAGTAATCCTTTGCCCCACAGCACTGTTCTGTTTTCATCTCTTCTGAATTACTTGTTTCAGAAAAGATAGCAAGAGAGAGAAGCTGATTCAAAGTAACAAATCTGATTCAATAGTCAATATGAAAACTAACTTCAGCAATTCTACAAGAAATGGCCAAACTGGCAAATTTCCAATGGAAAAGGAATTACACATTCCACGTGGAAAGTTTTGGAACTAACCAATGAGACTTCCCTTTTAGGGTGCTTTCAGACAGTTCTTAATGCAACCAATTAAAAGACATTGAACAGCTATTCCATCTTTTTGTCCTTAACAGACATCTGTTAATGTAAAGAAAAAAGGAAGGTGTGGGAAAACACAGCAGGGTTACAAGTGGAAGACAGCATTATCAGAGTCTTTCATAAAATTCTCTGTTTGAGGCAAGGCAATTGCATAATTAAAATATCATGTGGGAACAACTTTAGTTTCTTATGTAACTCACAGAGAATTCAGAGCATAGGATGCAATATGACATATGGAAGAACAAGCCATTCAAGTGTTCTAGCCATTAAAAATGTTCAGAGTTGTTTCCAGATTTATGCTGGATCAGTTGTACTGGCAAGAGTGAACTTCCCACCCCCTTTGGCCCTCTGAAACTACTACACAGAGAATCAGAAGGCCCTGATGAATTGGGTGAACTATATAGAGGATTTCAAAAAGTTGGGCAGGGAAATCTTCTATTGAGAGGAGCCTTTCCATTCATCTTGCAAGCTCTTCTTGAGGGAAAGGGACACAAGCACCAGTTACTAAGCAGTAGAAAGTTCCATGATTCATTTTCTTACATGCAGAACACATTAGTGGGACTTCTCAGTAAAAACAGTAAAACTGGACATTAAAACTAAAATGCATTTTTGACCTTGTTCTTGTCCTGTGTGTCCACTTCTCCTGGTGCCATGTATTTTAGTAACAAAGCTAAGCACTTTGGACTCTTGTGCCGGGTAGTTAAGTGTAAAGGAGTAATTTCTTCCAAATCTTTCTTCATCCAGTTTGCTCTACGAGCAAGGAGAAGCTTCATAAAGCGATAGTTTCCCTAAGTAATAACAGAGGAGCAAAAAGATGGCAGTTAATTTCAAGTAGATTAGTAATATATAAAGAACAGGTAAATAAATAATTTAAAAGGCAATAATTAAGGACAATGGCAGGTTATAAAGCAACCTCCTCCTTTAAGCAAAAGTATTATTTTACAGTCAGGCCCACTGTTGTGCTAAGGACAAACTCTCAGGTTGGGGAAAGTTGCTATGAAATGATGCTGAGAGTTGGTTCTTACCCTAACAATGGCCTTGACTGTAAACCAGAACTTTTACTCCAAGAGTGTGGCAGGTTTGGCATACTAGAATGAATCTAACATCAACAATGATGTAGGCAATTGTCACACTCTGCATAGCTAACCTGAAAGGTCCATGTGACTATGGTATGGACTCATGAAGCACAAAAGGGATTTTTGTGTGTTCTCAGTTACTATTTTAATAAGGTTTCCTTTGTGATCATGCCTTCATCAAAAGAAATTCAGAAGAAAATAATTTATATGGGATTCAGCTGAAATGGGCTGACATTCATTATGATATCAAGTTGCCATCAGAAACAGACCATTTGATGAAATGGTCTTGAAATTGATGTTGGGCCTTAGTCTTATAAACTGCCACAGGTTTTATAATAATAGTAGCAAAACCAGAGGATACATGAACCATGATCCCAACAAAGGCAAGTATTTAATGATGAATAGCTACTCATACTGAATGTCATATCCACATAGGACTAATTTTAAACAAAAAGAGAACATCAGGAAATTAATTGCCAAGTCCAGAGCATATTCTCAAGTTTAATGAATAGGCCTTCACAATTAAAGAACCTGCTGATCATTATACCAGAGAATACAAAACCTATGATAGAGAAATGGCGCCATCTTCTGAATCTATATTAAATTATCTTGAAAACCATGGCGATCACCTTCACCTTTATATTTTATATGAGAAGCTTCCTAAGGCTCACACAAGCAGGTGAATTCTGTGTTCAGTTTTCTGCCTCATCTTCTAATTCATGGCAGCAAAATTCTTAGATTTGAAAATGGATATGGAAGGAGAGTAACAACTATTACTCCTCTTCAAAGGAAAAGCCATTTTCATCAAATGATGCATCACCTAAGGCCACCTTCCACAATGCAGTACATCATGGGTATTGTTGCACCAGTGTGACTTCCCTTGGAATCTGCAATATGTCCCTTTCAGATTTTTAAATAAATGTTAAAGAATCATGCAGCTCAGTGCACTTCAAAGGTATTCTTCAAAAAGTAAAAGGGTGGAAAGCTGCAGGATCCTAAAGGCCCTGCTCTGAAGTATGCTGCCTGTTTAGAAGGGGCAGAGAAGTGAGAAGAGAGGAAGATAACAGGGGTGGGGGGAGTGCCAAGGGGTGATGAGGAGCTGGGGAAGGCTGTACAGCAATAGGTCCAGAAAAGGTACCAGGGCAGCTGTAGTGATGCTAAAAAAAGAGGTGTGTGTGTGTATATGATGGTTTAATGGTTTCAGTCCTGCTATGTATCTAAATGGTAGAGATGTGTGAGGTATGTGGAGACCTGAGAATGAAAACTTTGCGGAATGATTCTGAAAGAAAGAGTGCATGTGTGTGATTTAGTTGTGATCCTGGGGGAGAACAACTAAGGGTGCAGATGTGCACCTGTACAGTGATTCTGGGGAAGAAGAAGCAAGGATATGAATGCATATTTAGGTGCTGATCCTGAGAGGGAAAGGGTATATATGAGTTTTTTGATAGTAAATATAGGGAAAAACCCCTTCATGGATCACTGCCTTATCATGGTGAAGGGGCTTGCATAGCTCATTGAAGGTATAAGCTATGCTGTGCAGGGCCACCCAAGACGGACAGGTCATAGCAGAGAGCTCTGACAAAACGTGATCCACTGGAGAAGGAAATGGCAACCCACTGCAGTATCTTTGCCATGAAAACCCCATGGACAGTACCAAAAGGCAAAAAGATATGTTGCCAGAAGTTGAGCCCATCAGGTCGGAAGATGTCCAATATGCTACTGGGGAAGAGCAGAGGGCTAGTACTAGTAGTGCCAGAAAGAATGAAGCAACTGGGTCAAAGCTGAAAGGACACTCAGTTGCAGGTGTATCTGGTGGTGAAAGGAGAGTCCGATGCTGTAAAGATCTATACTCCATAGGAACCTGGAATGTAAGATCCGTGAATCAAGGCAAGCTGGATGTGGTCAAACAAGAGATGGCAAGACTGAACATCGACATCTTGGGAAACAGCGAACTAAACTGGACAGGAATTCATGATTTTAATTCAGATGACCATCAGGTATACTACCACGGGCAAGAATCCCTCAGAAGAAATGGAGTAGCCTTCATAGTCAATAAAAGAGTAGGAAAAGCAGTACTCGGATACAATCTCCAAAATGACAGAATGATCCCAGTTTGAATCCAAGGCAAACCATTCAAAATCACAGTAGTCCAAGCCTGCCCCAACCACTGGTGCTGAAGAAGCTGTTGACTGGTTTTATGAAGGCCTACAACATCTTCTAGAATTAACACCAAAAAAGATATCCTTATCATCATGGGGGACTGGAATGCTAAAGTAGAAAGCCAAAAGATAACCAGAATAACAGGCAAGTTTGGCATTGGAATACAAAATGAAGCAGGGCACAGGCAGGTAGAATTTTGTCAAGAGAATATGATGGTCATAGCAAACACTCTTTTCCAACAACCCAAGAGACAACTTTACACATGGACATCACCAGACAGTCAACACAGAAATCAGACTGACTATGTGCTCTGCAGCCAAAGATGGAGAAGCTCTATGCAGTCAGTAAAAACATGACCAGGAGCTGACTGTGGCTTAGATCATGAGCTTCTTGTTGCAAAATTTAGGCTTAAATTGAAGAAAGTAGGGAAAAGCGCTAGGCCACTCAGGTATGACCTAAACCATATCCCTGATGAATATACAGTAGAGGTGACAAATAGATTTAAGGAATTAGATCTGATAGACAGAGTGCCTGAAGAACTGTGGACGGAGGTTCACAACATTGTACAAGAGGTAGCAATTAAAACCGTCCCAAAGAAAAAGAAATGCAAGAAAGCAAAATGGCTGTCTGAGGAAGCTTTACAAGTAGCTGAGGAAAGAAGGGAAGCGAAAGGCAAGGGAGAAAGAGAAAGATACAAACAATTGAATGCAGAATTCCAGAGAATAGCTAGAAGAGATAAGAATGCCTTCTTAAATGAACAGTGTAAAAAAGAAGAAAACAATAGAATAGGGAGGACCAGTGATCTCTTCAAGAAAATTGGAGATATGAAGGGAACATTTCATGCAAAGATGGGCATGATAAAGGTCCAAAATGACAGGGACCTAACAGAGGCAGAGGAGATTAAGAAGAGGTGGCAAGATTACACAGAAGAACTATACAAGAAAGAGCTTAACGTCCCTGATAACCATGATGGGGTGGTCACTGACCTTGAGCCAGACATCCTAGAATGTGAAGTCAAATGGGCCTTAGGAAATCAGAGCAACAAACAAAGCTAGTGCAGGTGGCAGTATTCCAGCTGAGCTGTTCAAATTCTTAAAAGATGATGCAGTAGAAGTGCTACACTCAATATGCCAGCAAATTTGGAAAACTCAACAGTGGCCACAGGATTGGAAAAAGTCAGTTTACGTTCTGATACCAAAGAAGGGCAATGCCAAAGAATGTTCAAACTACCGCACCATTGCACTCATTTCACATGCTAGTAAAGTTATGCTCAAAATCCTGCAAGCTAGGCTCCAGCAGTATGTGGATCGAGAACTACCAGAAGTACAAGCAGGGTTTCAAAGAGGCAGAGGAACTAGAGATCAAATTGCCAATATATGCCGAATCATGGCGAAAGCTAGGGAGTTCCAAAAAACATCTACTTCTGCTTCATTGACTATGCTAAAGCCTTTGATTGTATGGATCACAACAAATTGTGGCAAGATGGGAGTACCAGACCATCTTATTGAGAAACCTATATGCGAATCAAGAAGCAACAGTGAGAACTGAACACAGAACCACTGATTGGTTCAAACTTGAAAAGGAGTTCGGCAAGGCTGTATACTGTCGCCCTACCTATTTAACTTATATGCAGAGCACATCATGAGAAAGGTGGGGCTAGATGAATCACAAGTTGGAATTAAGACTGCTGGGAGAAATATCAACAACCTCAGATATCCAGATGATACCACTCTCATAGTGAAGAGGAACTAAAGAGCCTCTTGATGCGGGTGAAGGAGGAGAGTGCAAAAGCTGGCTTGAAACTCAACATTAAGAAAACTAAGATCATGGCATCCAGTCCTATCACTTCCTGCCAAATAGATGGGGAAGAAACAGAGGTAGTGACAGATTTTATTTTCCTGGGCTCCAAGATCACTGCAGATGGGGACTGCAGCCAAGAAATTAAAAGACACTTGCTCCTTGGGAGCAAGCTATGGCTTACTTCTTGGGAGAGCTATACTAAAAAGCAGAGACATCACCCTGCCAGCAAAAGTGCGTATAGTCAAGGCCATGGTTTTCCCAGTTGCAATGTATGGCTGTGAATGTTGGACCATAAGGAAGGCTGAGGGCTGAAGAACTGAAGCCTTTGAATTGTGGTGCTGGAGAAGACTCCTGCAAGTCCCTTGGACTGCAAGGGGATCAAACCAGTCAGTCCTAGAGGAGATCAACCCTGACTGCTCTTTAGGTATTCAGATTCTGAAGATGAAACTCAAATACTTTGGCCACCTAATGAGAAGGAAGGACTCCCTGGAGAAGAGCCTAATGCTGGGAACAATAGATGGCAAAAGAAGGGGACGGCAGAGAATGAGGTGGCTAGATGGAGTCACTGAAGCAGTCTGTGTGAGCTTAAGTGGACTCCGGTGGATGGTGGAGGACAGGCAGGACTGGAGGAATGTTGTCCATGGGGTCGCGATGGGTTGGACACGACTTTGCGGCTAACAACAACAACAAATTCACAATACCACCAGGAATTATATGTTGCAATAGGGTACATATGCTATTTGTACGAGCTTCTCCAATGCTTCCCAACAAACTATTGCAGCATGGCCTTCAGAAGTCAGTACCAAAGACGCATACCCATAACAAACTCTAGCACAATCCCTCCCAGAGGAGATACCCATAGGAAACCATTGCCTCTTGCATTAATGAGAAATTATGTAACATCTGGTAGTCCACATAATAGTAAAGGCTAGTGCTTGCACACGAATAGAACAGAAAACCACCTGACACATCGCTGAAGGTCTATCCACCTCAGTTTTCATGATATTTTACAGCATTCATTATAATTTGTTTATATTTTTTAAATTGTTCTCATAAAGGGAGTGTGATATCAGTTGTATAACTAAAGCAGATGACACTGAGTGAGGATCTGAAAACAAAGCTAGTTTTCAGACTCAGCTTATTGTAGTGTCTGGGCTGTCCATTAAATCTACAGTAACAACACCAGAAGCTAATTTAGATAGTAAAATATTTGCTGCATTTTTATCCCAGAGAGAAACATTAAGTTGTTCTTGATAAGTTTGGGCAAAGGTTTCAGTGCATACAGCTTAAGCAAATTGTGATCAGTGAGTTCAAAAGTCAATGTTTTTTCATTTCAAAAAGAAAAATTACACTGAGAGGTGGCCTCTTTTCCCTTACTTTTACAGTGTTGGTACTTGTACTCTTTCATTGTACACCACTTGATAGTTTAGCTCATTCCTATGGAAACCAAGTGAACAAAGCCAGGGTTGTAACAGACATTTAGGAAAGAAATGTTAAACAACTCAACCATGGAACAGTTAAAGGTGCTGCCTTGCTTTTATTGAAACTGCTGTTGATCACTAGAATGGGTTTCAAGTCACAGAGATGTTCTTGGCTGGTATGCTGCCTAAGATGCTTTGCCAGACAGATGAACATTTAAGACTTGGAAACTGGCAAATAAAATTGCTATTCAGCTGAGTTCTCTTTTATGTCCTAAGAGTTCTGTCTTGGATGGTGTAGGTGAAGTTGCCAAAAGGGTCCTTTTGTTAAGATTTAGGGCCATTGTTAAGATTAGTGCTGCTGCTGCCATCATTGACTTGAAAAGGATTAACAGTATATGAAGTACTTACTTTAACTTAAACATCAATTTGCTTTAGAAATTCTGCTGGTTATCTAAATTCAATGATATTCACTATTTAAAATGGCATAGAGTGATTAAGCTTAGAAGATTCCACATTCTATCAGCCTTACAAATCGTTCCTTTGTTTGTTTCTATGGCATCAGTTCTCTCAAGGAATGAAACATAGGCCCCATCTAAACCAACTCACAATAATACAGGGAGTGGCTTGTCACCACACTCTTAAATACTTTGTTTGAAAGCAAGGGTTGATCTGAACATGATCCTACAGCAATTAGCGCTGCAATGTTCATTATATGTGAGAATAAAATATAAAGATGTATATGTGAGGATGTCATTGTCAACAGACACATCAGTATTAAACTGTTTAAAAATTTATAAGACATTTGGAAGTAAGCACCAGTATCTGGGCCAGATACTGCTCTTGACACAAAAACTTGTTTTGTTAAGTTACACCTTATTCTCAAACCCGATGTTCACTGTGTGACTATTGTGTGCTTGTTACTCACTGTGACCACAAGAGGAGCTCACCTTGACAAGAGTTTTGTTTTTGTTTTAGAGGGAACTTTTTAAGTAAAATGTCCTGATTATGAGTCTGTCTTCAGATCTCCACTTCCATAATAGTTCATATTAAGGCACTAGGAATATCCACCTAATTTAGTTGATATAACTAAACTATTCATCTGCTAGATCTTGCTAATCCCTATGAATAAAAGAAGAGTCCATTCTGATTATGTTTCCTTCTGTTCTGCAATGTGAACACACTGACACAGACTATAGGAGTACAGAGTTAGAGATGTCTGAAGCTGCATTTTCCTGCATTTGGGTGTTTAGATTTTACTAACCTTTGTTTTTTAATTTAGTACCTGAATCTTTTGCCACTGGTTCTGTTTTTAAGTTAGATAATTCAGCAGTTATGTTGGATAATTCAGTATCAAAATATTGTTATGCACTGAGGCTGAATATAGAAAATTATATATGCCAATGGGAGGAAATACTTCCCTATATGTACCATGGCAATCACCTAGTTCACAATCCAATAATGTTTAAGCATAATGGGGTAATGGGGGTAGAAGGAAGGTAGTTACAAGTGAAAAAAATTCTTTTGTTCTGTTTTGTGTTTCCTTATTGTACCTGCTTCTCCTGTCCAATAGACATCAGTGCAGTTGTGAAATTTATTAACTTAGATCAGTTTCTGGTCAATTTTGAAAATCATTTCAATAAATGTTGCTTCAGTATTGAAGTGGTTTTTTTTCTTTTTGTAGGAGTACATGAATGTTGATAGGAATAATTAATTGTGCACTTGGACTTTAATAAAGCACAACTTTTTCCTTTCATATATATAACATTTTATACTGTGAAGACTCTTGTCTGAGGAATCATATGTAATCTAGTTTCCTGTCACTTGACAGAACACCATTGCACATTCTTGGTTTTGTGGCATATTTCATCCATTTCCCATTTTGGTGTTCACTGTCAGTCTTGCATATGTCCGGCTTTTGCGCAGACCTTGATATTACAGTCTCTTAAGACTCTATATGCCAGTAATCTGATTTTGTCCTCCTTTGCTCCAGCTTACTCAACTACTTTTCATGTTTGTTCATTAAAAAGGGAGGGATTCTCTGAGTCTCTTAATTGGCCCAAACTATTGTATTTACAATTCTAGATCTTGTTTCACTTTGAGCTATACAGGCAGGCTCTTCTTTTGAGTGAGATCTGTAGATGGGAATTTTTAGATCATGACTGTTGATCTGTCTCTGGCCCCTTCACCTCTGCAGAGTTTGCACTATTTATTTTTATGTTTAGTATTATTGTAGATTTTGTTATTTCTACAGGAATTTTTCTAAAAAAAATTCTATCTGTATATTCAGAAATCTGCTCAGGAACATTCTTTTCAAACTCCTAATTCTCCTGTAGATTTTATAAAGATCTGATTTTGGCAGGTGCTGTTTTATGTGCTATCTGGCTGCAGATGGTACATTTTTAATTCCCCTCGCAAGCAACATCATATTTCTTGCCGAATACATGGCAAAAATAGGTGAATGATTATGTTTTTACCATCTTCTTCTAGAACTTTATATAATTAGCATTCTTTTTGCTTAATGTATTTTAAATATATTTTAATTCAACCATTCATCCCAATGTTTACTATTTTTTGTTTCTCCACCATCTATTGAAGTTCTTTCAGCTTCATCACCAAATTCCTTTTTTTTTCTGTGACCACATTCCACTGATGGATAGGGTCAGAAGCAAAAGGGAGCTGAGGCAAAATGTAAAAGGGGTGGAGCAGAACGAGGATCCACCCTGTGTTCTTAGTATGACAATGATGACTTATTTGACATCTTTCCCCAATTAACAAATTACCACACAGCTCTATTCTACATTTCTGAGAAGCAGCGCTAGCAGCCTAAATCTTGGTTGCATGAAGGAAGTATAACAAGCAGAACAGGCTTTAAAAATAGCCAGCTGAAATCCTCAGTATTTAGTACAAAATCTGTCTAAAGGAAAAATAAAAGTGTATACATTTCAGTGTCTAGTTTTCAGAAGAGGTTGTGGCTAAAAGGATGGCAGGTATTCAGAAAACTACTATAGGCATGCTTAAGGTATCAATTAATATATTAAATAGCAAACCCTTTCCCACAATGCCATATTGTTGGTGTCCCTGCTACCCAGGTGACTTACAGACCCCTAAACCAAATGCCAATATGGTTCAGCAAGGTGGAGATTCATTTCGTTTCCTTTATTCAGCTGAGCAAAGGCTGAATAAAGCACGCAGACAGGCAGCAACACACACACACAATCCTGCTTTTTTCTCTGTCACTTAATCTCGCCCCCATTGTTCCCTTATCCAATCCCCTCTCAGGGTCTGCCTGACCCTTTAACCAATCCCCTTGCGGGGCCTGCATGAGGTCTGCATGTCCACTGCATGCCTGGCCTCGTGAAGGCCCCTTATCTGCATCCAGGTGGAGCATGATCACTGTGTGCCAGTCCTTGCGTGGGGGGTCTTCTCTCATTCACTGCCACTTATCAACGTTCTTTTGCCTTCTGCCTTTTCCTCTCCAAAGCAAGCAGTTATACAGAAAGCAAATGGTGTTTGTTAGGCTAAAAGCAAATAACATTAGTTAAACTAATCAGGCTCCTTCAATACCACGAGCTGATTTTGAACATTCCTGTTTCAAAAGTAATTTGTTAGTGGTTTTAAGTTGCTTCTTGACAAACACAAAAGCTACACTGGACTTACAGATTTAGCTGGACATTTTTTTATTTCATTTGATATATTTTAAGTACTATAAAATTGTTATTGTCTTATGGTACCATCAATGTGCATGGCACCTCATAAACTACAATTAGTCAGATCCATGGCCTGAGGAGCTTACAGGTTAAGATTCAACACAGTGAAGGTATCAATTCAGGGGGACCAAGTTTGATTACTTAATGGCCCATGCTTCCAGTTTTTATTTATTCTAGGGCCTACATTTAAAACACAGCAGTGGAAGCAAAACAACTGCAACTGTGAAGTAGCACTTCATAGATGACATTATTGCAGAAAGACCTGGTGTGGGGGTGCCAACTAGCTACTTATTCCCAGAAGTTAAGAAGAACATAGGCTGCTTCTTGGGAATGTATCCTACTTTTGAGAGGAAGCTATTTGGATTAGGGTAAATTATCCAGTAGTGCTTTACCACATGGTAAATTTGGGATACCATCTGGTGGTAATTAGTTTATAGATGGTTGGTCTGTTAACCATCTATCGAATCTCCTGAACCTTTTCTCTTGAATGGTGTAATACTTACCTTGAAATTAAACCTTGTTACAGGAATGTATGTAATTGAATAAATAGTCTCAGAATGAAATGATATTCTGAACTAAAGATGAAATGATAAATTCTGTAATTAATTTTAAAAAATTTAAAGCAAAGGAACTTCTTTCTAATGTCATTACTAAAATCAAACCAAACATAAAACATTAGCTTAGTAAAAGAAAAATTATCATCATGTAGACAGAAGCCAATTAAGAGGTGTAATTTGCTTCCTGTTCTTTTTTTTTACAAACAATTCCAAAGAATTTGAACCCAACCAGTATATAGGGTTTCCATACTTTGAAATACATTATTCTAATTAGAAGTTTATGTTGAAATGAAACTATGTCAGGTAAATATGTCAGCTAGGTAAAGAATATAAAATAGAGAAATAGTGGTATTAAAAATATTTTTTACTCCCTTGGTTTAGCGAGAATTGTACACTGAAGAAATATAATGGGATATTCCGCTAAGCAGGGAACTGGAGTAACTTTGCTCTTTAAGTCAAGAAGTATTCTTTGGGAAACCCCTTCAGCTAGAGAATTGGCAGTATTGGGGTTTTTTTTTTAGAAAGGAATGCGTAGTTCCTATACACATTACACATGTATCTCAAACAAAGTTATGTGTAGTGAATTTACAGTTCCCACTGATTTCAGTTCCATGTCTTTTTAAAGAAGCATACCGAAGACCTGCAGACTGTAGTGTAGACAATAAAATAATTATGTGAATATAAATCTAATCTTTAATATTTCTAAATAAAAAAGTATAGTTAATGTTTTACTTTTGTTCAGGGTGATAGAATGCCTGGGGAGTCATATATTTAGCCAGAAAAATAGTCCTGAGATATTCTACTTTTGTAAAACCTTATTTGCAATCTTAGTATAAACATTTTATGTTTATCCTGTTTAAGGTGAAAGCTAATATTTGTATGCTGCTGACTGCTAGAACATGTAAGAACCATAATTTCTTTCATACCACAGCAATCTGCTAAAATTACGATTCTGATTGTTATCCCCTAAATTCACAATTGTTTTTGACAGTCCTGTGTACTATTAATAAATTGTAGCTGTGTTGCCTAAATTATGATAAATTCCTCTAACTTTATCTGAGGCCAAGATGTAAAATGCTGTGAAGTCTATATAATGAGCTGGCTACTGATGTTTTCCTACCAAAACGTCAACTTTGACAATCTGTAGGACCAAAGCTGAATCTACAAGCCATATGCCCGGCAGATAGCAATAATCTCTAATTAATGGGTGGGGATGGTGTCTAAATGATGTCATGCCATGTCAGTGCAACATGTGTACTCCTAGTTTGGCAATAAAATAGTGAGAATGGCAGAGGTTCTTGTTCAGGGACTCCTTAGCTTGGTTTAGTGACAAAACATAGGAAATGCCGCCTCCTTCTGAAGGCTGTAAATGTTGCAGTACAAAACATTGCAGCAGTGTGCTTTCTTATATGAAGTTAGATTTTTCTTTTGCAAATATTTTTATTGTAAACCAAACAGAATTGACTAGTACCAGTCTCTTCATTCAGAAGTTTGAAGGTGTTATGTGTGTTACAACAAAATGGATCATGTGGAGGCATGTCCATTCCTAAACTAAATAGAAGTAATTGAATTCAAAACAGAGAGGGGTAGCTGAGTCAAAAAAATTCAAAACCATGAATTTAAACCCACAGGTTCCTACTCTGATAGAAAAATCATTTCATGGAAGGCAAACAATTTTTACAAATCATATCTAAATAAATTCCTCTAACTTTATTTTACTCCCAATTTTTTCACCCAAATTAATGAAAAGATCCCTCTCCAAATCAGTTTCTGTTCAATTAATTGCCCATGTACTCATTTCCTCTTTGTTGACCTACCTAACTTTCCTATTTTCCCTCTCTCAGTTATCACCACCTCCCATCAAAACTGTGCAGTCTTTGGCTCTGCAAGCCAACCCATCCACTCAGAACTGACCCTAGATGTTTTGCTGTCCCCTCCCATTGTATTTTCCTCTCATGTTCACCACCACCACCACACACACTTTTTTTCCCTATGTTGTTGTTACTTGCAAAGTCATGTCCGACCCATCGCAACCCCATGCACAACATTCCTCCAGGCCTTCCTGTCCTCCACCATCCACCGGAGTCCACTTAAGCTCACACAGACTGCTTCAGTGACTCCATCTAGCGACCTCATTCTCTGCCGTCCCCTTCTTCTTTTGCTGTCAATTGTTCCCAGCATAAGGCTCTTCTCCAGGGAGTCCTTCCTTCTCATTAGGTGGCCAAAGTATTTGAGTTTCATCTTCAGTATCTGGCCTTCTAAAGAGCAGTCAGGGTTGATCTTCACTAGGACTGACTGGTTTGATCCCCTTGCAGTTCAAGGGACTCGCAGGAGTCTTCTCCAGCACCACAATTCAAAGGCCTCAGTTTTTTGGCACTCAGCCTTGCTTATGGTCCAGCTTTCACAGCCATACACTGCAACTGGGAAAACCATAGCCTTGACCAAACACACTTTTGTTGGCAGGGTGATGCCTCTGCCTTTTAGTATAGCTTTCCTCCCAAGGAGTAAGCCATAGCTTCTTTTAATTTCTTGGCTGCAGCCTTGCCGGACTTCTTTCTCAATTTTAAACTAATCAGTGGTTCTGTGTCCAGTTCTCACTGTTGCTTCCTGACCCGCATATAGGTTTCTCAAGAGACAAATAAGATGGTCTGGTACTCCCATCTTTTCAAGAACTTGCCACAATTTGTTGTGATCCACACAGTCAAAGGCTTTAGCATAGTCAATGAAGGAGAAGTAGATGTTTTTCTGGAACTCACTAGCTTTCGCCATGATCCGACATATGTTGGCAATTTGATCTCTAGTTCCTCTGCCTCTTCAAAACCCTGCCTGTACTTCTGGTAGTTCTTGGTCCACAAACTGCTGGAGCCTAGCTTGCAGGATTTTGAGCATAACTTTGCTATCATGTGAAATGAGTGCAATGGTGTGGTAGTTTGAACATTCTTTGGCATTGCCCTTCTTTGGGATCAGAATGTAAACTGACCTTTTCCAATCCTGTGGCCACTGTTGAATTTTCCAAATTTGCTGGCATATTGAGTGTAGTACTTTTATTGCATCGTTTTTTAAGAATTTGAATAGCTCAACTGGAATACTGTCACCTCCACTAGCTTTGTTTGTTGCTCAGACTTCCTAAGGCCCATTTGACTTCGTATTCCAGGATGTCTGGCTCTAGGTCCATGACCACCCCATCGTGGTTATCAGGGACGTTAAGCTCTTTCCTGTATAGTTCTTCTGTGTAATCTTGCCACCGCTTCTTAATCTCTTCTGCCTCTGTTAGGTCCCTGCCATTTTGGTCCTTTATCATGCCCATCTTTGCATGAAACGTTCCCTTCATATCTCCAATTTTCTTGAAGCACAAAAGGAGCGGATGTATCGGGGTGGATTAGATGGGTTTCTGAAGCAAAATGGCATTTTAAGGTGGAAAAAGCCTCTGCTGCCTCAAGGGGCCAATTTAATTGCCACCTCTTCTCTTTCAAAAGGTCAAAGGGGCCGTCAAACGAGAGAAGTGAGGGATAAACTGGCAATAAAAGTTAGCAAAACCCAAAAACTTTTGCAGCTCCTTCTTCATGCAAGGTGGTTGTCAAGACAGTACAGCACACACCTTGTCGGGATCCATCTGTAATCCATTCCGAGAGATTCAATACCCGAGGTACATCAGGGAAGAAGTATGACATTCACATTTTTCCAGCTTAGCCAAAAGATGATTCTCTCGCATGCATTGGAGGACCGCCTGCACGTGACGCACATGGGACTCTGGGTCACTGGAGAAAATCAACAAATCATCCAAGTACAAAATCAAAAAGTCATCCAAAAAGTCCTGAAAAATTTCGTTAATCAACCGCATAAATGCTGCGCCAGCAAGCCCAAAAGGCAGAATGGTAAATTCATACATACCAAAATGAAATGAAAATGCAGTCAGGGGTTCAAATCCAGGGCGGATCCGGAGTAAATTGTAGGCGTTTTGGAGATCCAACTTGGTAAAAATGGCTGCGTGGCTCAAACGTTCCAAAATCTTGGAGATCAAAGGCATGGAATGTGTATTGGAGACGGTAATCGAATTTAGACAGTGGAAATCGATACAGACTCTGGGTTCTGAATTTTTCCGGGGAACAATTAGGGGCGTGGCCAAAGTAGGCAATGAAGATGGATGAATAAAACCCTTTTTCAAATTGGTAGACATGAATTCGAGTATTTGCAGCTCTTTGGGGGACATAGGCTGCAGTTTGCCAACAGGGAGGGTGGCCCCCAGCTGTAAGTGGATTTCCATATCACATGCGCGGTGGGGTGGCAACTTATCAGCCTTTTGGGGATCAAAGACACCCCAAAAGTCCTGATACTGAGGAGGCAAAGCGGTAAGGGATGTTGGGGGGAGGTTTGGAGGCAGCTCTGTGAGAGAGCCAAAGCAACAGAGGGTGCAAAACTCAAATTTAAATTGTATTTGCCCCGATTCCTATGCTGTTTGAGGTTCATGCTTAACTAACCAGTCCATGCCTAGTACCAGGGGGTATTGCAAATCTTTTACTAACAAGAACACAGCCTGTTCCCGATGCTTACCAAGCCGCAGGGTCAGTGAGGAAGACTGGCATGAAGACTGGCATGATTATAAACAAGGACAAAGGAATTAGCACTCCCCAAGAAAGCAAGAGATTGTGGGCAATAAGGGTAAATGGTCCTCACCTGGAATATGTCATGAGATGTCACCCCATGGATCTTCTGCTGAGTGAAAGAATAAAAGGAAAGAGCAGAGAAGGCTTGGAGATCCTCTTCAAGGAGAGGTTCATTTTTGCTGCTGGAGGCTCTGCTGAAGAATGCTGTGCTACCTTGTATATTGGAAGACTATGTTTGTCTGGTATCATATTCTGTGTTTACAGCTAGGCTAGGGAAGCTTTGTTGTTTTGTGTCAGAGGAGGCCAACAGAGCCTGAAGTCTCAGGGGGTTTTGCTTGCTTGTTAATTGTGTTGTGCTGCTCTCCAATTCCTCTTTCCCTTCCCCTCCTTCCTCATGTGTGACTATGTCTTATGTGCCCAGTAGTTTTAGACCCTGCACCCCTATTTTGTTAGGCTTTTAAATAAAAATCTCCCCCCCCAGTGCTTGGTTTGCAGTGTGCCAAATCCAGTGTCTGGTTCAGAAATGGGACTGGGGAGTCTCTAGTAGGAGGTTCCAGCCCAGTGGGCCACTGGGAGGTGAGGACTCTGGGGCAGCTGAACACTACAATTATAAATTAAGAAATGAACATCAATAATACCAACAAAGCAGCATAGGCTAAGTAGGTATAATAGATATAATTTCATGTAAGAAGGCTGCCCTTCAAATGATTCTTCATATATGGCTAGAATTTTCAGATATCTGAGGAACTGACTTATAGCATATCTATTAAAGACTTCCAGCTTCATGAAGGAAATCAAATCCATCACAGGGGACTAACGTGCTTTTCCCAATGAGAGCTTCCAGAGTTGTGCTCTGTCACCTATATATGGATGTCACCCAGAAATAAGGAAATGTTAGTAAGAAATTAACAACCTCAGGGTCTGTGACAGCACAATAAATACACAGTCCCAATATCTTTTGTACTCGGTACTATAAAATGAAGACATTTTACCTGGCTTCTTACTGATTCAAATGACCTCCCTGAACATGAGGTTAAGGATGAGTCAAACATAGATCAGGAAATTATTCTGCCATCCAGAGTCTGACATTCTCTTTCAGAATGATATCTGCATTTACTGAATACTTTGTGTAATGCTAAAATATTAATCTATTCAAAGGGAAACAACAAAAAAAACTAATCAATTTTCCCAGTTACCAACACATCAAAATACCTCTCATCTTGCTTGCAAAATCCTTTCCCATTCCCTTTTCTATTGTGTTGATTAGATTGTAAGCTTGTTGGCAGGAGCTGCCCTATCTTATAATCTCTGTATGATGCTTAGAAAATGTGAGCCACTTTATAAATGATAAGTATCTAATGCAGCAGTCTTCTACTTTACTCTCAGATAGAAGAACTTCAGTATATATAAAGGAGTGGGTTTTCAAGCCCTAGTTGATGCCACAAATCAATAGGATACCAGTGCCGTAAAGCTGGACACCAGACAAACAATGATACAAAGATAGGGCAGTGCAGCTTAGATTTTCATTAGATGGATAGGTATGCATACCAGGATGGCTTTTCTTTAAGAGTACAAGCATAGCTTTAAGTTATGTTTTAGATAGATGGAACCAAAGTTAGATGTTAAATTATAATCAGCAACTGCTTTGCCAGGGAACACTCTTCGGTGAATTGCCATGTTGTGCAAACCAGGTCAATGAACATATTTTACCAGCCAAGCTGTTCTTGCATGTCATCAGATATAGCCATTTTTCTGGCTATATCCAAATATTGCTGCCAATCCAGTTTTAACAGCAAGGGATAATGAAAAGTATTTTTCTACAAAAGTAAGAGAAGAGCACATAACAGGATCAAAGAATAATGGGGGACACTTTGGCACAACTGGCCCTGAAGTTTTTTTTTTTTTTTTTTAAGCATACATGCTATCTTCTAATGAGATCAACTACTTCCCAGTCACAGCATGATAAATTATTAAATAGAGTCTCAAAATTCCTACAAGGTAATGCACTGGTAGTGACATATTGTACCTCAACATATTTCTTCTTGACAGTAGGGCCTAGAAGACCCTGTTTTGTTTCAATAGAACATGCAATTTAAGGGGAATTAAACCTTTGTGATCAGACTATCATATCAATTTATACATCTACATAAGAGGAGAGGATCAGTTTGAGTTGTGTCCTGCTTATGCCCTAATCACCTTCTGCCATATGTAACACCTGAGAGTTTTTTTAATGAACCAAGTAAACAAGATAAGTTCTAAAACTATTTTTTTTAAAAATCATTCTTAATTGCAATTCTTGAAAAATATATACAATATATAGGAAAGAAAAGGAATGTGGAGTATCCAAAAAGGCAGCAGCCCACCCGATGTGCTATATTCTTGAGAGGGCTATACCATAATTCCCCATGAGTAGAATTCAATGGGTGAGTGAGAATCTGCTAATATGGTGGGACTTTATTCCACATTCCTCCTACCTACAGATCCCTGGAAATCTATGCAGAGGGTCTCCAAATCCTCCAAAACAGATTTTGAGATTTTGAGAAGAGGAAGTAGCCATCCTCTCTGTTCTGCTGATGGAATCCAATTCTGTCAGCAGAATTACTCCACTGGAGTTCACCATATGTTATGTTGCTAATGCAACAAAGAGCTAGGGAAAATATTACAGGAAGTCACCATTTCCTTGTCAGCTAATAATTTACAGCTGAAATGGACTTGGTAGCTGTAAATTAAATAAAGGATGAATATTGAGAAAAACACCTTAATACCTTTTAAATTGAAGAAGTTAAAGCTCATTAAAAATCTAATCCTATAAGCTATCAAGTTAAACATTCTAATCATAAACCTATTCAGGTATATTTTTCCTCTGCATATTATTTCTTTATTAAGTTGGCATTGATTGGACTCTATGAAAAGCCCAATAAATCTTTCGTCAAACGGAGCCAAACAAACCACCAAAATGATGCAACAGTGAGTTCTATATGTACTTCCTATTGTCACATTAAAGTTAATGTTAAGGATGTGCATTATCAAAACTAGCTGCCTGCTAACTATTTTTTCATAAAATATTTTATTCACTTTCTCCTAAGACATTTTTCTCTTTTATGGCTATTTACTATCTTCTAAGCTGGAATCTTTCACATTTATAGCACCCATCTGAGTAGTTAAATTGCTTTTACTCAAGACATAAATAACCAGTCAGAACTGGTTCATGTTGTCAGCATATTTTTTAAAAAAGTATCATTTAAAGTTACACAGGTTCATTAGCTACACAGATGTATATAATTAAAGCAAAAAAGAAGTAAGCGCATACATTAGCCTATTTTATTTTCTCAGCTATTATATTTTCAAAAGCTTCCATATGACTTTGCCTCCAAGCTGTGAAAGCCAACCATCCACCTCCATTTCAGTATGAATAACACTGACATTTGACAGCTTCACATAGCTGACAGGGTTATACAACAGCCCACCCTCCCTATTCTCAATCCAATTAGACCTCTAATCCTCCAGATGAAAGGCCCAACTACTCACGTTCCTCATGACAATGACAGCTATTGATTATTTGTCACTGCAGCTAACACCTTCTCTGTGGAGGCCACTCTGACAGAAGCAAACCTCCCAAATTAGACAGCACTTTATCTGCCCTGGAGGCCAAATGGCACAACAAGTAAAGGCTAATAAATGGTACAAAAATGAACAAATCATAACATTATGACAGCTTGATCGTTGCCAGCAGTTTCACAGCTCAAGCTTGACACTCTGTTAGACCTGCTCCTTCTCTTCTGTCTTCCAATTGTGCTCCAACTTTGACTGAATTAAAGGCCAGAACAATTAAGGCATTTGACCAGCAAGGGTAAGCTGGGATGGAAGTATTGCCAAGGGACATGGATGTCAATAGCAGACTACCCATTTGTCAATACAAACATTCTAGAAATGCAAATGCTGATGTCTCAGTTCTCCACTAGGTTGCACTAATGCCCTTCATAAACAGCTTAAATAGGAGCTGATGGAATTAACTTTACAGACTAGTAATTTTCTGTAAAGAGCAGGATTTTTAAAAAATTAAATGGGGTTTTCATTAAGGACAATGTAGAATACATTAACACATAGGCACTGGTAGGACATTAAAAATGCACTATAACATCTTCAGTACAAAATCGAAATCATCATTTAAAGTCAGAGAAAAGAGACTTATACTTTTCAAGTAATATGATGTGAAGCCTGAAATAATGAATACCAAAGAAAGCTTGGATATTCTAAGTTATTATAAGTGTTTCTAGTTTCTTTTTCAAATATTTTATTTAAGAAATTGCAGATTTACATGGTTTCAACAGAGCTGTTTTCTCCTAGATGCTTGTATTTATAATGCCTCATATTTAAAGCATGATTTTGGTTCATCTCAGAGCTTGGACACATCTAGAGGGATTCTTCACAGTTTTCCCCCTTTAAACACTAGACCCCCTTGTCCTATCACAAACTGTTCCTGAAAATCCTTTCTGTTTCAGAAACTATTTGGCACTGCTTGGCTTCAGTCTATATTGAAGGCTTTTAATTTTATACAATAATCTTCCCTCACCAATATGTCAAATGGGACCCTCCAACCCCTGTAGCCCCAGAATCCAGACTTGATTCCAAACCGATTTAATCAAAAAAATGTGTTGTGTACTGCACCGCCCCCCCCCCCCACAGCCTAACACATTTCCCTCCAAAGTGACTTGCAGGCCACATTAAACACATTGGGCATATTCCTACAAGCTTCTGGTATTTTCTGGGGACCATAGGATTGTTCCAAATCTCAGCTTGGAGGTCTGCAGCCTTGGTGCTTGGACTTTTGAAGGCTGAGTCCCCATCACATATCCCTTTCAGCTGGCATGGAAAGTACTGTGCTGTCTACCTGAGGTTGAAAATTTGACTCAGAGGCAGAAAAGGGATGTGCTGGGGAGACAGGAGAGGAGTATAGGGTTGACAGTTTACACCACATGAAACCCCAGCATCCTTACCTCTCCCCCATGCCACTTCACCTAGATACGTATCTCTCTGGATGAAATACAGATGTAAGGCATAGTGGCAGTGATGATCATTGCTACAGTGCCTTGCTCTCTCTGTTGGATACATTTAAGTTCAGAGGCTAACATGAATCATAGCAATTGCTATTATGGTTTTGTTATTTTAAACTGTGTCTTCATTTTTTATTTAATTTTAACTTTTGTTAACTGTCTAGAGAGACTTGGCTAAATAAATAAATCAAGGATTGGGGGGGGGGATTGGACTGCACCCATAAAGTGGGAGATGTTGTGAAGGCACAGAGAAGGCAAGGGTAAGATGACTCAAGAAATACATGCCTGCCTAATTATTTTTTGTGGAAAGAAGAAATAAATGAATGGAGCAAGATTGAGTTTTTTCATGGCATTGAGGAAAGGACTAAGAATGGAGGTGGACGTAACATTTTTAGACAACTCCAGAAGTGCCATCACTACAGTCAAGTCAAATGTATTTATTTTTCCTCCAGGGTCAAGTTAACAGTCCTAGAACTTTGAAATGGAAGCGAGTAAAACATGAACTCAATTCCAGTGAGATTGGCACTAAGAAGCCCCAGCATACAAACTAGAGGACAGATTTGAATATTTTAAGAGTTTCCTTTTGAAAAAAAAAAACAAGGTGATAAATAAACTAACCACATGAATCTCTGTGGTGCATATATTAAAACTTCCCAGTACCATTCCTTCAATCAAATTATTAGCCTCACATAGCTGTGTTCTGAAGTAAAGAATAAAGCTGCAGAACTCTGATCATGTATCACCCATATAATTTATAGTTTAACCCTGATACTGCCAAATGTGTGATCTATTTGCCTGCTTAAACTTCAAGGAAGCAAGAGAGATAGCTCACCATTTTTAAAATTATTAAACCTCCAATAGGGAACATAATTAGCACTTCAGAGATTTACAGATGTTCTGGGATAATCCAGCAACAACAGAAAATGTAGCTCATGCATTTCTCCAAAGCTAAAATATATTTGCAATGTAAAGCATAACTAATGCTTTAAGTCTTAGGTAAGTAGCAGTAGTTTCACTAAGAATGCTTTTGTGGGTCATACAGTGTTACTTCTGTCTATAGATGTGTGTATTATAACTGCTTAATCTCCTGAATACAGTTACACTGTTCTTATCATTTGGATACTTGCAGGATAGCAACAAGGGCTTTTCTTGACAATTCAATGGACCCTACAGCTGGTACATTGAAAGCCAGTGCGGTGCAGTGATTAAAAGTGGGGAGCGGGGACTCAGGTGATCCGGATTCTAGCACCCACTTGGCCATGGAGCCAACTGGGTGACTTTGGGCCAGTCACAGACTCAACCTACCCTACCCTACCTCACAGGTCGGCTGTTGTGGGGATAAGATTGAGAGCAGCAGCAGCAGAATGATGTCAGCTGCTTTGAGTTCATCATAAGAAAAAATGGGATATAAATGTAATAAAAACATATATCCCATATCTTGACAAAGGTGAGTCACTGGACATACTGCAACAGTGCTCCAATGTTTGTGCCTTGCTGTCTTCCATAAGCAACACAAGATATTAGAGCTAAGTATAAATTGCCCAATGCACTCAAAGAAAACACCTTCCCCATGTTTTACCTTTTGATCTTTAGGAAGACACAGAAGAGCTCAATCTGCAGTCATATAGTTATCAGGATAGCAACGATACAAAAAGGCTTTTGTGGTAGCTGTCACTCAACTAAATAACTCTTTTATAAAATAAAATCATGTTAACCTAGTACCAAAAAGGTTAAAGTTGCTGCCAGTCAAATTTCTATAGGAACAAAATTACCTAAACAGGGTGTCATAGGAGAGAAAGCTCCTTCCCTTGTTAATGCATCATAACACTGCTCATATGCCCAAAACAAACCATAACAGCTTGTTTTAATTCCCAACAAGTGCCAGTACCATTTTCATAAGCATCTACCCAATGATTAAGGAAATGACCTCTTTAGGATCTGAAGACTGTTTATGTCACACCACACCACCAGACTTTGGATAACATGACAAAATGCACCCAGTTCAGTGATTAGAGAAATTGCAACCTGTACATGCCAGCAATCAGTGGGGATTAAAATAAGTCATTTTTTAATTATTATTATTATTAGAACATTTCTATGCCACCCCTTGCCAAAGCCTCGGGGCGGCTTACAACACAATAAAATACAATACAATACAATACAAAAATAACAATATAAAATTAAAATTAATAATATAAAATAAATAAGAAATATAAACGATACAAAGAAGTTATAAAAGTTATAAAAGAAAAGAAAGGAAAAGAAGTCGCCCTGGCCAGATAAACAAGTAAATATTGTTAACAATTAAAATGACGTTTAAATAAAAAGGTCTTCACCTGGCGCCGAAAAACTAATGACAGCGGCGCCAGGTGGACCTCTCTGGGGAACATATTCCATAGATTGGGCGCCACCACAGAGAAAGCCCTCCTCCGAGTACCTACCCTCCTAATTTCTTTCACGGAGGGCTCCCGGAGAAGGGCCTCTCTCGCAGATCTCAAGGGGCGGTCGGGCATATATGGATGTAAGCGCTCCTTCAGGTAACCAGGTCCCAAGCCGTTTAGGTCTTTATAGGTCATAACCAATACCTTGAACTGGGCCTGGACTTCAATGGGAAGCCGGTGAAGCTGTCGGAGGACTGGAGTCATGTGAACATAACGCCCCGTCCCCGTCAGCAACCTGGCAGCTCTATTTTGAACCAATTGAAGTATCCGGAGGGTCTTCAAGGGAAGCCCCACATAAAGCGCGTTACAGAAGTCAAGGCGGGAAGTCACCAGCGCGTGTGTCACCGTCACCAGGCAGTCATACTCCAGGTAGGGGCGCAGCTGATTAATCAGCCGAAGCTGAAGGAAAGAGCTCCTCGCCACCATTGTCACCTGAGCTTCCAATGAAAGCTCCGGGTCGAGGAGTACTCCTAAGCTGCGGACCTTGTCCCTAAGAGGGAGTGCAACCCCATTCAGGACCAGGTCAAATCCACCCTCTCCGAAGCCCGATCCTACAGTGGTTAATTTGTCTATGCAAACTGGCCCATTTGTGGAAGGTACTTTGAAGGCATCCACTGTAAGTGACTCTTAAGAGACATGGATGGATGATTTAGAGAGTTTTCTAAGTATTATGGCTTTAAATGGATTGGGACCAAGCAAAAACAGCACCTTGAAGTGGCCCTAGAGGGAAGTAAGCAAGCAATGCGGCTCCCTCAAGATCAGTGTAATATGATCTTATCTGGCTGTTCATATTAACAAACTGTCAGCCACATTCTCAATTACTTGAATTTTCTGCATAGACTTCAAGGGCAGAACTACACAAAGCATATTACAATAATCCAATCAGGAAGTTACAAAAGCATGGGTCATTGTGACAGCCAGTCTATACTTATCCAGGAATACTCATAGATGGCAAATCAGCCACTGGGCCTCAAGTGACAATGCTGGATCAAGGTTACATACCTACTCGTTCAAGGGGATTTCCTTAACTCTGTCTAGCTGTGTATAGAACAGGATACATGAGCAATTCTCAAACACGGAAACCAGTACACAAAGGACTTCCATTTCATTTGGATTTAGGTTCAGATTACTGGCCTCTCAGCACAATCCTGCCTCAGCATTTTCCTTCCCTGTTGAACACACAGCATGGCAAGTGAGATGCCACTGTCATGCGTGCACATGACAGTGGCTCATTCACGGAAAGCAGGAAATGCCAGCAGACTGGTGTGGGTGCACGGACCAGCAGTTGAAAACCACTGCTTTAAAGCACAAAGATACCAGTGTGGTGAAGCAGTTAGTGTGCTGGACTGGGACTTGGGAGACCAAAGTTCTAGTTTTCACTGGACTAAGCAGCACCCTTTGGGCAAGTCATTGAATCCCAGCCTAACCTACCTCAGTGGGAGACTGAGAAGAAAATGAAGATAGTTATTTTGCAAAAAGGAGAAAGGTGTGGTATAAATGTAATAATAATATTTTTAGAAAAGCTCAAGGTGGTTGAAAAAGCAGAAAGCATACCTAATTTGCCTGCAAGCACATATAAAACAGTATATAAATAAATTAGGGAAAGGGTACATATATTGATGTGCATGTAAGAAAAACAAAAAGTAGCAATTATGGTGATGCACAAAAATAAGGGAATATAAGAAACAAATGATATGTAATGAGAGGTTTGTGTGATAAAAGGAAGTTTTAATTCTAAGATGTTCATTATGATATTGATCTACGTTCAAAAAAGAATTCTTATTGTCTGTATAAGAGTTAGTAAAGGAAATAAATACATTTAGAAAAGGCATGCTGAATCTAGTAGGCAACATTATTAAGCTTGTACACTCCTCATAAGAGTCAGAGCTACAAATACCATTCAAACATTCATTTTTTGAGGGTCAATCAATGGGAGTTGGGGAATATCTGACATCACTTGATCCCTGAAGAAAGAAACCACAGATTCTACTTGGTGAGGCATAACACACTGACTTTTAAATCTTTTATTTTTGCTTTGTATGTTGATTTTTACTTTTATTTTACACTGTAGTTTCAAACTCTTATATTGTATCTTATTTTATGATTTTAATTGTTGTGATTCACTCCAAACTTCAAACTTTGGCAGGTATAGAAATTGAATAAATACAGTTCAAGGGTTGATTGCATTTTTTCTGTGTCCTAAACAAGCAATCACTGCTTATATTCAAACAAAAAACATTTCAGACCATGTGCCAATCTTTATTGAATTGGAATTCATATCTGGGAAAGACTTCCCCCCAACACACATAATCCATGGAATTCGAGTACCAGAAACCAGGTAGGTTCCTCATTTTAGCTGTCAAGAAGAGTGAGTGTGCATGTTTCAATCAAAAGTTTGCTGCCTAGCAAAAATGCTGTGTGGCCAGACAGGCTTTTAAAAGTACCAAGCTCCTCTTTACCTATGACTGCAGCGACTACTTTTTTGCATTCTGACTTAGCAGCAGAAGTTAAGACAAGATGAACAAAATTGATTGCTGAATCCCACTATGCCAACCACTGTGTATGTCAGTGATTTTGCCACATTGCTGAGATACATAGGGGGACTTTGCACAGTTATGGGACTTCACCCCCATGGCTTTGCTATTTTGTGACCTTTTAAAGTTTACTTATCTAGCTCAAAAGAGTGGTGGGGTGAAGGGGGGAGTTAATCACTGACATAGTGCTACTCTACAATATAGTCATGATACTGTATAAGCCATTTTCCTTTCTTTTTATTTAGAACATTGAAGGCTGTCCACCCTTCTCCTGTGCTAAAATGTACTTTCTTCCAGTCTGGTCTTTTGAAGAGCTAAACAGCCATAGAACTAGTCTACTAGTTTAGTTTTAAAAAATCTAAGTAAAGCTATTTATACACACATTGTAAATACTGAGAATAAAATGAAAATATGAATCAGATTCACCTTCATGAAAGCAAAATTTGTATTCATCTTGACTGAATCTTATGAATGTCCATCTCTGCCTTTTTCACCCTGTACCTTTTAGCTAACTATTTTCTGTCAACTCAGTGTTTGCAACTCAATGACTACCCAAGAAGACAGAATGAAGATTCAGGGCAATCTTGATAAGCTTGAACACTGGGCTGAAAGCAACAGAATGCGATTCAATAGGGACAAGTGCCAAGTCCTACACATAGGAAAAAGAAGCCAAATGCATCGGATACAAGATGGGGAATACATGGCTCAACAGAACCAAAAAAGACCTTGGAGTTATTGTGGGCAACAGGCTAAACATGAGCCAACAACGCAATGCAAAAAGGGAAAATGCTATTTTGGGATGAATGAATAGAACTATTACTTCCAACTTGCAAGAAATAGTGGTTCCCCTATACTCCCCACTTGTCAGACCTCATCTGGAATACTGTGTCCAGTTCTGGGCACCAAAATTTAAGAAAGCTACAGGGCCTAGACAAGGGCAACAAAAATGATCCAGGGTTTGGAAATGCTGCCCTATGAGGAGAAACTGAGAGAAATGGGTATGGAGAAGAGAAGACTGAGAGGGGCTGTGATATCACTCTATAAGTACCTCAAAGGCTGTCACAAAGAGAAAGATCAAGATTTCTTCTTGCTGATACCTGAATGTAGGACATGGAATAATAAACTCAAGCTGCAACAACCCAGATTCAGGCTAGATATAAGGAAAAGTTTCCTCACTGTCAGAATGACAGTGGAACCAGTTGCCTAGACAGATTGTGGGCTTTCCCACACTAGAGACATTCAAAAAGAAACCGGACAGTCATCTGAGTGGGATGGTGTAAATTGGTCACTTGCAACAGCAGAAGGTTGGACCCAATAGTCTTCTTGGCCCCTTCTAGCTGTGCTATTCTATGATGCTGTGATACCAAGGTGAGATTTGATTGATTGATTGATTGATTGATATCCTGCCTTTTCCTACAAAGGGCTCAAGGCATCTTACATCTTATCCCCACAGCAACAACCCTGTGAGGCAGGTTGGGCTGAGAGTCTGTGACTGGCCCAAAGTCACCCAGTTGGCTCCATGGCTGAGCGGGGACTAGAACCCAGATCGTCTGAGTCCCAGTCCTGTGCTCTTAACCACTACACCACACTGGCTCTCACCCACCTGAACTGGACAGAAATAGCAATGGCTTGGATAAGGGAGTAAGTGGAGAATTCTAGTAAACAGTAAAGGGATAAAAATTAGTATTCCTAGGTTATTACTTTGACTTTAGGAAATGTAAAGAGCTTATTCTTTAAGGGGCTGTTTGCCCAACATAACAGCTCACTCTTGTTTATTTAACCCATATTGGGTCTGTTGCTGGATACAACTAATATTTTGAATATGCATTCCCAGCCTAGAAGTTGTGTTGTGTGAACTTGGTAGACCATTTTAGGGTTATGCAAAGGCTATTCAATCTTACAAAACTAGGGCTTGCTTATGCAAGATTGCATATGCAATCTGGCATCCATGGGCACTGCAGCTTATCTTCAGTTAAATAACTCACAATCCATGACATTGTGAGTGCTGATCAGCATGCGTTTAAGTTTGTCATTTCCTTCTATCCCATGAAGGAAAATCAGATAAATATAGACAAACTTCAAACAACAGATTTTCACCAGTACCTCCTTGCTCTTCCAGAACAGCACCAGTTAACACTTGGGTAAGCTTTTCTAATTCTTTTAAACTTTATAAGCCTACTTTCTTTTCTGTGTGTTTTGCTTTAAATGTCTCTTGGAGAATGGAATGGAATTTATTTATTTATTTATTTATTTAAAACATTTCTATCCCATCCTTCACAAAAGCATCTCAGCATGGCTTACAAAGCTTAAAATCAACAAAATAAAAATACAATCAATAATACAATAGATAAATAATTATAATAAATACAATCAGTAATAGAAGTACAACCAGAGTTCAAACAATAAACAAGAAAAGATGAATAAATCATATTCATTAAAAAATGTGACTGTTAACTTGACTGTTAATTGTTAACTTTTGGTGGGGGTAATTGCTTTGAGCACTTGCTAAGTTTTGTGAATGTCTGCTATGTTTCCCATTCTATGTATTTTATATACTTATTTTGATATGCCCATGTTTTAAAACCGGTGATCTATTGCACAAACATAGCTGAAGCAGCATTTGCCAATTATCTGGATAACATTTTTTCAAATATTTTGTATGTAAAGAAAATATTTATAAGCTTCATTTAGCAACCAGCAGTTTTGACAGATATGTAGTAGAATAGAAACATTTACTCTCATTCACACTCTATACATTTTCTTCCCACAGCTTCATCCCTTAGAGATTTCTCAAGTTTTATCAAATCACAGCTCTAATAGAAAGCATGGAACTGTCCTACATTACCTGACAGCAGAATATTTCCCAGCCTCTTTGAAGTGCATAAGCAAAGGTTAAACTGGAGTGCATAAGCAAACGTTAAATTCCAAGAGTGCCATAATTTTGAGAATAAATAATTTATATAATACATTTCCATGCTTAATGAAGGAACATTGTGTTTTATCAACAATTTGAAAAATGTTTTTCAAAATTGAAACTGGCAAGTTTAAAGCACACTGAAAATATCTAGGAAAACCTTATATGATTTATTATTATCATCACCATCATCATCTCCAAAAGATTATCTATGGACTATTCTGGAGCCATTCTGTAAAAAAATCCTATTCTTATTACAACAGGTTAACTTAAATCCATGAAATAGGACTCTCCACCCCACTCATCCCTTTTTTCCCCTTTCCAGGTATTCACCGAACCCACTGGAGCAGATTTTGCAGCTGCAAGGGGCTATAACAGAATCTGCTATACTAGCCATATCCATTGCACTGGCAAAGAGATGCCCTCAAATTTCATACATTAGTTCCTGAATCAAATTTTTCTTGATCTTTAGTCAAGGGTGTGACATCAATGTGCATTTGTAGTTAAAAAAAAGAAAAGAATTGGTGGCTATTTTGAGCCTTTTTAGTAAATAGTAGATTCCTTTATCATTCTAGATAGAATTTACTTACAGATCAGATATGTCTTGCCAGAGATCTCCAAATTCCATTTGACTCAAGCACATGAGGTTGCAAGCTTTGTTTTTTTTTACTTTTTTGAATGAAAATGCTTGACTCCCCTGTCATGGTCAGATCACTTCCTAGTGAGGTTTGTGCTCGAGAGCGACATCTCCCTCTGTAAGGGTGCAGACCCGATTGTGTGGGTCCGCCCCCGGAGCCGGATGGATCCGGAAGGATTCCTGAAGGCTCTGGGGGAGTTTCCGGCTGACAAGACGGGTGCTCCTGTCGAGGCTCTGGTTGAACTGTGGAATGGGGAGATGACCAGGGCTGTAGACACGATCGCTCCTAAGCGTCCTCTCCCACCGGGCAGAGCCCGCTCTTCCCCTTGGTACACTCCAGAATTGAGGGCAATGAAGCAGGTTGGGAGACGGCTAGAGCGTAGGTGGAGGAAATCACGTGATGAATCTGACCGAACACACTTAAGAGCCCACTATCGGGCCTATGCTGTGGCGGTGAGGGCGGCGAAAAAGAGACACTTCTCCGCTTCCATTGCCTCCTCACAATGCCGTCCGGCGGAGCTCTTTCGAGTGGTGCAAGGCCTGGTTCACCCAGGGCCAAAGGAAGAGCTGACTCCACCCTCAAAGGCCCGCTGTGACGACTTTGCCGAGCATTTTAGGGAGAAAATCGCTCAGATTCGTCACGAGCTGGATTCCACTATTGATTCAGAGGTTTTAAGGGAGACACCAACGCTGCCGTCTGGTCCAGAATTATTGGATGAATTTCAGTTATTGCGGCCCGATGATGTGGACAAGGTGCTTGGACGAGTACGTCCTACCACTTGCCTTCTGGACCCTTGCCCGTCTTGGTTAATAAAGGATTCCAAGCACGGGATTGGAACCTGGATCTTGGAAGTGGTTAACGCTTCTCTGAGGGAGGGTCGGGTGCCTGCCCCTTTAAAGGAGGCGGTAGTCCGACCGGTCCTGAAGAAGGCGTCACTGGATCCAGGGATGGCCGCTAACTATAGACCAGTGGCCAACATCCCGTTTCTGGGCAAGGTGTTAGAGCGAGTGGTGGCGGGACAACTCCAAGCACTCTTGGATGAAACTGATTATCTGGACCCATTTCAGTCCGGCTTCAGACCCGGGTACGGTACTGAATCTGCCTTGGTCGCCCTGTACGATGACCTGTGCAGGGAGAAGGACAGGGGGAGTGCGTCCCTGTTGGTTCTCCTGGACCTCTCAGCGGCTTTCGATACCATCGACCATGGTATCCTTCTGGATAGGCTGGCGGGATTGGGGGTCGGAGGCACCGCTTTGTGGTGGTTCCGCTCCTATCTCAACGACCGATTCCAGAAGGTGGTGTTGGGGGACTATGGCTCTGCGCCATGGCAGCTTTGCCATGGGGTACCGCAGGGTTCCATTTTGTCCCCTTTACTGTTCAATATCTACATGAAACCGCTGGGAGAGGTCATCAGGAGGTGTGGGCTGCGGACCCATCAGTATGCTGATGATACCCAGCTCTACCTCTCGTTTTCCACCAATCCAGGTGAGGCAGTGGCTGTACTGAACCGGTGCCTGGCCGAGGTAATGGGCTGGATGAGGGCCAATAAACTGAAGCTCAATCCAGACAAGACGGAGGTCCTGTTGGTTGGCGGTTCGGGCTTCAGAGAAGGTGACCTGAACCTTGTCCTGAATGGGGTTGCACTCCCTCCTAGGGACAAGGTCCGCAGCTTGGGAGTGCTCCTCGACCCGGAGCTTTCACTTGAAGCTCAGGTGACAACAGCGGCGAGGAGCGCTTTCCTCCAGCTTCGGCTGATTCATCAGCTGCGCCCCTACCTGGAGTACGACTGCCTTGCAACAGTGACTCATGCGCTGGTGACTTCCCGTCTTGACTTCTGTAACGCGCTCTACGTGGGGCTACCCTTGAAGACGGTCCGGATACTTCAATTGGTTCAGAATAGAGCTGCCAGGCTGCTGACGGGGACTGGACGTTATGTTCACATGACGCCAGTTCTCCGTCAGCTTCACTGGCTCCCCATTGAAGTCCGGGCCCAATTCAAGGTGTTGGTAATGACCTATAAAGCCCTAAACGGCTTGGGTCCTGGTTACCTGAAGGAGCGCTTACATCCATATTTGCCCAGTCGCCCCCTGAGATCGGCGGGAGAGGCCCTTCTCCGGGAGCCCTCCGTGAGAGAAATTAGGAGGGTGGTTACTCGGAGAAGGGCTTTCTCAGCGGTGGCGCCTAAGTTATGGAATGCGCTCCCCAGAGAGGTCCGCCTGGCGCCGTCGTTATTTGTTTTTCGGCGCCAGGCTAAGACCTTTTTATTTAAGCAACATTTTAAATGCTAAATACAATTGAATTTTATCTGGCCAGGGCGGCTTATTTTATAATGTGAGTTTTAATTAAGATTATTTTATATGGATTTTAACTTGTTTTATCTATGTTGTAAGCCGCCCCGAGGCTTCGGCGAATGGGGCGGCATAAAAATGTTTTAATAAATAAATAAATAATAAATAAAATTCATGTGCATTTTCATGATTTTTTTCCAAATGTATAGTGCATCTTTGAAACGTACTCATTCTTCTCCCATTGACTAAAGCATGTTTGTACGCATTTTTCAAATATATGCATTTTTCATGCATTTTTTAAATGCATGCACATTGTCAAACAGTATTTGGGGGAGTCTGCAAATCACATTAGATGTTCAGAAAGGTACATACTTTGTCTACGGATTGTCTCTGGGTCCATGTTCAGTCTGGAATGTGTAAACTGGGTAAATCCTGATCAAAACCAAACTGAAACAAATTTCCTATACATCTCTACCAAAATGTAAAATTTAATTTTTTTACTTAGTGACACTGTTAGCTCAATATAACAATGAGCCTGAATCCAAAGCAACTTTGTATATGTAGTATCCAATTAATGTCCCTCCACTATCAGTAGAAGGGAGGAACAGCAATTTTTGACTATTTCCTCACTCCCTGGACCCCCTCCTAATTGGTTTCAGAAAGTCATTTATGTACCCAAGCACCAATAAAATGTTTAAATTTTAAATTTGAAGAGCAAACTGTCATGGCCATAACCCCAAACTGGTTTTAAAATCCTGCTTAGTTCCAAAAGTGGGTTACCATGTGCAATGTATGGGGAAAGAAAGGCTGTAGCGTGACAGGAGCATGCAAAATCTTCTTGAGTACACAGACCCAGCGATGCAGTTCTTTAGATTCCGGTCTATATGTGCAATCTTTGAGCATCATTTTGTTACCTTTTGTGCAGCAAGATGGAGAGCTGTCCTCTGGCTGTTATCAGCTTTATTAACATCTGTTCCTGTCTTCAATAAAGCCTCAGCACAGTCTAGCCTATCAGCCAGCACACAGTACATGAGTGGAGTTCTCCCAAACTGGTCCTCTTTGTCTTTCAGATCAGGATTACCTATAACAATAGATAACAAAGTGAACAGTAATGCTGGATTTATAGGAAATTAATTACATGTTGACATTTTCTATGTAATTGAGAAAACAGCACACAAACTCTTTATGAGGAAAGTAAATGGTTATGCTGCTAGACTGCCAGAAGATTAGAAAACATAAACATGAATACTATGTGAAAAACAGAAACAGCAAAGAACACCTGCTTTATGTCCACCCATTGAGCTGCTGTTAAAGTTGGCTGCATGCAGCATTGTTGCCCCCCCCCCCCCCACGTGACCCGCACTGCCACCTTTCCTCCCAGCCGGTATTTTTAAGGGACATAAAATTGCAGTCTGCTGCCAAAATTGAAGGCCACAGCAGCTCTGGGAGTGGAAGGGAACTTCCTTCTGGACTGCCCAACACTGCATACCACAATGTTAAAAATACCAAACAGTAACTTATAACTGATATCAGCATACCTCAGAGTTGCTGCAACATTCAAATTGTAAACAGAGGAACTATATATTTTATATTTAAATTATGGAGGATAGGTGGAACCAATTAGAGCTAGTTTAAACATTTAGGAATGAAAAGTTTTCCTAACATTCTATGTGGGGCTGCCCTTGAAGACAGTTCAGAAACTTCAACCGATACAGAATAGGGAAGCAAAACTGCTGGTACAAGCAAGTTGTGCACCCATATCACCCCAAATTATATCAGTTACATTGGTTACCAGTTGAGTTCCAGGCCCAATTTAAAGTGCTTGTGCTAACATATAAAACCCTAAACAGCTTGGGACTAGGATACTTGAAGGACTGCCAGCTCCCATATGTATCTACCCAGTTCCTAAAATGTGGTGAGCAGGACCTCTGAGAGAGTCATCCTTTAAGGAGGTAAAGAGGATGGCAAATACAAAAGTTTTCCTAGACTTTACTTTCTCCAAGGTAGGTATTCAATAGCAGAATGTTCCTCACAGAAAAAAGCTTCCTGATAATATTATACAATATAAAAAGATAGTGTGAAGGGTAGGAAGAATGCTTCCTCCATGACATTTTGGTCCATTAATGTGCTGGAAGGTGATTTTGTTTTTAAATCATCCTACCTACAGCAGGTAGCTTCATTTTTTTACTCCTTACCAGATGATTCCACTGAATGTATAAAATAGTCTGTACTTTTTAAAAATAAGTTTAATCAAGGAAAACCAAAGTAGAGCAAAATTAAGCAAGCAAAAGTAGAGAAATTGAAATGTTATAAAAATAAAAGCAATCAGTTTGGTTAGTAAAGAGAAGGCCATTAAAGAACAGTACATGGGATCATAAGATGTAACTGCAGAATCTGTTATACAATATGCATGCGCAGAGAGAGAGAGAGAGAGAGAGAGAGAGAGAGAGAGAGAGAGAGAGAGAGAGAGAGATTTTGCATGTTTTAAATTCTTCAGCTAAGGGATTTTTGTGAATGGAAAGAGTTCATGGAGAAGAGATCCTTCACCTCAGCTCCCTTTGGAGTGAACATGCTCCAAAGGTAGCAGCAGATGACTTTGTGGAAATACCCCACCCCCTTTACCTGTACAACCAATTTAGGACCCAAGTCAGTGTATGTTTCAAAATACAATACACAGGAGCCTTGAAGGTACTAGAAGGCTAATACAGATTAATAGGATACTATAAGTATTTTCCAAATATTTTGGCTAGATTTAATGCAAACACTGTCCTCTCAGGGTTCAAGCAATGATGTCATGCATAACTAGAACAGAATTGTGTTTTCAGGTCCTACTTTTCAAATTTCAGTTTACGCAAGAGTATATTAGGTGATCTTAAGCAACTACTTGATTCCAACACTTGCCTGCCACCTGTATGATTAGCACAGTAATAATACTGGCCTTTCAAAGTTACTCTAAGGATTACTGAAATAATGTATTTGAAGTGATTTTATCATTTATGGAAAAACACAATTGTTGCTATCATTATTGTAAATATTTATATTCTTAGCATTATTGATATCACCAATAGTACAAAAAATGAAAGCCTGAATGATGCTTCATAGCACTGCAAAATTTAATCATTTTATATCCACTTAAAGTCTTGACACTTTAAAGTGCAATTAGATAATTATAATAAGCATCAAAATTCAAATAGAACAGTTACATCCCTCAATTTCATGCAAGTTTGTACAACTTGCTATACAATTCCCACTAAACTGTAGATGGATAGAAATACACACAGCTAAATTATTATAAAAGAAAACTATTATTATTATTTCCTATTATAAAAAGGAAACTATTGTTCAATAGTGCTGGAGTAAAAGGGGAAAAACCCCATACTCAGCCCATCCAAGAGTTAGTCAAGATACACCTTAAATACCTTCTGCAGCATGATTATATTTGTGGAAGCACCACTCCGCACTTAAATACAGGTATATTTCTATCATTAGCAAAGAAATAGATTAATTTCTAATCTTTATAATACTGCAGGTTCAATAAAGCAACCTGTTTTGGAAACAGCTTCCTTGTCTTCCTGCTTCTCAAGCAACAATCTTTGTCATCAGAGATTCAGTATGTATTAGAGAACAGGTATAGGCAGCTGTGTAATTAGGGTACCAATTCTCCTCAGGTGAAAATCACACAAACTGCTTGGATGTTATCTTCTTGTAGAGACAAAGCTCCCACAGCCACCTGTGCCTGAAGGGAGAATGGTCTGCCAAATCTGGCTTTGTTCACAGGTTTCTTCCCTCACCCTATGTAGGCTTATTTCAGCTCTTGTCAAGCCTATTTTAAAGCAGGGAAAATATGGTTCTCTGACACATGTCATCACTTTCCTTTGCTAGCACTTCCTTTGCTAACTTTCCTTTGCTGTACCTTCAATTCTATGATGTCACAGCAACCTTCTGCAACATAGAAGGTTTAAATTTGTTTCTGTTCTAAGTATGATTAAATGTGGATCTAATCTGAAGAGCAATTCAAGGTTCTGATCAAGTGAACAATATCACTGAGTTTTTTCTTATATAAGTTATATTTTCCTACAATTTAGAATATTGGCATTGCTTCCCTGCTTTGGTATGAAAGACTAATCATTATGTTTATATGCTGCAGAGGATTTTATAACACTTAGTGGAAAACAGAATAGTTCATACTTCCTAGATCTGGAAACTCTGTGACACCATAACATAATGACTTCTCCCACAAGGTCCTTATTTTGGAGCTTAGAATAGCTGCCAAGGGGTGTCCACTAATTATCCACTGTTGGTTGATTTAACATTTGCCTTTTAAATGATCATTGACATTTATTTAAGCCACCTGCCCAAACTCAGGTGGAAATGTCTATGAATTAGGCTAGAACATAGGGTCAAAGTGCAAGAGTCTTTGATGTGTTTTTACCATTATAATCACGCCTTTTCAATCTTTATTCATGTAATACACAAAAGCAAAAATAGTTTTTAAAAAGGAATGCATCCCTTAATTCAATTCCCTGAATAAAAATAAAAACGCCTATGAATATATCAATTACTTTTTTGTAATGAAACAGTAGGCTTCAGCTTGCACAGGTTAGTCATATTTCAAGGTTTCCGCTTTTTCATTTTTTCTACCAGTACAACTGTTTTTTTATGTTTCTACTTACTTATTTACGTTCCAGTCTCTATCATAGGGTACCCATTATGTCCTACAGGCTCCCATTCCCATTTTCTTGAAGAACATAATTTCTTTTGAAATACTCATTTTCTATGATCTGAGTTGGTAACTTCGAAAACTCTATTGAAATAACATTATCATATTACTACAGTATTGTAGTAGAACAGTTATCATCAGGCCAACAGCTGTAAATGTGACAAACACATAAGCCAGGGTGCCCAAACAGTGGTCCAGGAGGGCTACGGATGCATCCCAACGTAAAATCTTAAACTTCAAACACTGAGATCTTTTTGTGATTTTTGGATGACTTGGCCATGTGGTTCTTGAGCGTGAACTTTGCCGACAGCAATGTTGGACTGTGATGTCTCATGAAATAAATGCATGTTTGCTCTTGCTAATTGTAAGCACAGTGGTGGCAGATATCAAGAAAATTATGCACAGACTTTTTTTTTGGCTCATCTGCATTTGTTAGCGCATGTGTATTTAATGTGCAGCCCGATACTAATTTTCTTCTTCCAGTGTGGCCCAGAGGAGCCAAAAGGTTGGACACCCCTGACATAAACCATAGTCTAAGAAGCCTGAGGTTGCCGTTTTTAACCCAACAGAGATTTTATCACCTTCTGTATGACAAGCAGAGAATAAAAGGGTGAAGATTTTCCTAGTATGAGAAAGCAGTGAGGACCAAGCTGCAAAAGAACCTTGGTATATGTTCAGAATACTGTTGTCCTATATGATACTCTATATTGCATAGGTCCTCAAACTACGGCCCGGGGGCCGGATCCGGCCCGCCATGCCCATTTGGACCTGCCGCGTGTGCCCGCTCCTGCACCCACCACTGCCCACCTTGCCCCACGCACAGGGAGGCAGCAGTTTGCTAGCTTGGAGAAAACGATCTCCAAACGAGCAAGCCACTGCCTCATGCGCCCACCTCGCAGCGCGTGCCCGCCCCACCTCCCCTCACCATGCTCATGCATCAGCCCGCGCCTCACCCGCCCGTACCTCACCTCCCCTTGCTGTGCCCGCCCACGCCCCGCCTTGCCGTGCGCCCCGCCTCCGCCTCAGCGCATGCACCTGCACGCACCGCCCCCTCAGCACTGTGGGCACCACCTTTCTGGTCCGCGGCCAGCACCGGCACCTTTCAACTGGCCTCCTGCTGAAAAAGTTTGAGGACCCCTGCTATATTGTATCATAGAGCGTGTCATATCTTCCTTCCCAGTCAGCTACTAGCAAAGAATGGCAACTTTTTGCAAGAACATGACTTAAGAATTTATTTTAACATTGTAATCTCACCTATTTTGGGACAGCTTTAAGGTTAAGAGTTCAGTTCAACTAATTAAACACATAGAAAATCCATTATATATGACTTTTTGTTGCAGATTCTCACAATACAAACTTGTCTAATAGCAGAATTCACAGTAGACTAAATTTCTCCAGGTTATTGCCACCTTTAACAAAGGTATGACATAATTCAATAGTCTGGTGTTTGAGATATAAAGTGATGGCTAAAGCTGTGCATGACTTGTATTATTCCTAAAATAATATACCCAGGTCAGTAATTAATACAAGCAATAATATTTCACCTATTACTACACTTGTTCCCACACTTTAAAAGTTAAAGGACAGTTAGAATAGCAAATATTAAAAGGCCATTGTAAAAACCTATATAAAAGAAAACATTTTACCTGCTATTTGCTTCAGAAGAGCACTCTTGTGTCCATTAACAGCAAAAGCATGAACCTGAGATGCTAGTGGAGAACCACTGAAAAGCCAGGTCTCAGAAACATTCATACTCCTTTCTGAAAGTTCAGAGATTAGCCCTACATAAACATAAACACACAACATCTTCATCAAAACTACCATAATGGAAACTTTTCAAAAGAAGAAAACATATTTTTACATATGTAAAGCTCAGTGATGTGCTAATAGCACAGTACTTTCAGATTGATTGATTTATTTAGCTAAAATCTTTTACACATGCCTTACAGAATGAGGAGTCCAGTTCAATGGCAGATGTCAATTTTGAATCTTTCATGTTATTCTAATGCACTAATTCCTACACTAGCTCTGATTAAATAAACATACTTTAATTTAAACCACCACACTGAAGATTTAATTCCAACAGGAGTCATTACAGATATACATCCAATCTTGTTTGTAAAAGATATAAGGGGAAAAGAATTATTGAAGTTCATGACAAACCTCAGACTCAAAAAGATGTTATTATATGCCAAGATACTATAGCTGAGAACACTGAAGCTCAAGGGAGCAATTGTGTTGTCAGAGGGAGATGATGAAATTATGAAAAGACTTAAAGTTTCTGTCAAATGAACACATCCCAGATCATAGATCAGCATTTAAAAAGATTAATCTTAGTGCCCAGAAAGCAACAACAAAAACATAAGACAGAAGTTGAGAATGTTTATAGATGAACAGAGAAAAAAAAATCCCTTCAAGGTAAAAGTTTTAATCCTGGAGCCCAAAGAAGAAAGTTTAAGATGCAGTGGTACCTTGGCTCACGAACTTAATCCGTTCCAGGACTCTGGTCATGACCCAAATTGGTCGCGAGCCAACTCAAATTCCCCCATAAGGTTCAATATAAATAAGGTTAATCTGTTCTGTAAATATTTTTTAATCACAAAAATTGGAAACAAAGTACACTACAGTAGAGAACACTAAACTAGTTGGGGGGGGGAGTTTATTGTTTGGAGGGAGAGTCCAAACCATAATCATGCAATAGTGATCATACTCGGGGGTGGGGGGAGACGGGCACGATCGCAGGCGCGCTAGTGCAGGGCCATGATCGCGATTGCGGCCATCTCTCTCTCCACGCCCCTCGAGCACTACCACAATCACACTAATCTTCCCTGCTCGAGTGTAACTGTGATTGCGGCTATCCCCCACCCCTAAGCACAATTGTGCAGGGAAGACGGGCGCGATCGTCACCCAATGCGAAGTTTGCATCCTGAGTCAATTTTTTTCTGAAATTTCTGTTTGCGAGCCGATTTGGTCATGAACTCAGGCATTCGTGAGCCAAGGTACCACTGTACTTTTCAGCAGAGCACATGGCATGGAAGAGGGCAGTCATTAGATGAAATAAAAGTTCTTATGCCTATAACTGTTGCTTAGAATAGTGTATTTGACCAAATTACTATTTGCATCTAATCACTCTGACATAATTTTGGTCCTGGGGCACTTGGATTAAAAATCTTTGTCCAGCCATTAAGCTCACAAGGTGACCCGTGACAAGCTATTTTTTCTTTGCCTAATCTACCTCACTGTACTGTTGAGATGGCTGACACTCCATTAGCCACTCTATGCATCTTGAAATAGAAGCAGAATGCAAATGTGACTTCAAGGGTCTTTACCTTATTTATCTTAGAAGAATTATTGTGTATTTTGGTCTATGGTGCCACCACTGATGCAACTACCATGATCATCATTTGTTTGCCTCCTCACCACTAACTAAAAACAAAACACTGGAAGGACAATAACTTTTCTATTACTTCCGTTTAGGAAGTCTGTTTTCTGTCTCAGTAAATTCTTACATAAAACTAGGGATGGGAAGAAGTTTGCATCTTTACATTAACATGCTTATGCTTCCAACTTTAAGGATCATTATACATGCATTCATCTGTTTCCTACCAATCTACTAATGGTTGTATAGGTTTACATCTGACTTGGATATATTTGCCCTGTCCCTTAAGACAGCTTAGGAACCATCCTAAATGAGTACATTTCCTGAATGCCTGGAAGTACATTTTACAAAGTTAGATTGATACGGCAACTTCATCTTTTCCTGGACTGTAAGGACCTGCTTGTTATGTTCTAGTAACATTCACATTAGATAAATGTAAGAAACGTTACATGGGTTTATCTTTAAAAAGCACTTCAGAGACCATAACTGGCTCAGAATGTACCTGCCAGTCTGCTAAAGGGACAGGGTTCCTGGAGCACATCATTCTGATTTTTCAACAACTTATGTTTACATCCCACCATTTTTCTTTTCAAGCAATTCAAAGTGGCTTATATAATCTTCTTCTCAATTTTATCCTCACATCAACAATCCTTCTGGTTAATTTTTAAGCTCAGCTCAAAAAGTCTGGTTCTAATACCTGTAACACAATTCTAGGCATGTCTGCTCAGATGTTAGGAGAAAGTCCCATTGAATATACAGAATTTCAACTTAACCATGCAATTCTATGCAAGTCTTGCAGAAGTAAAGCTGACTAGGTTTGATGTGGCTTACTATCAGATAAGTGTATACAGGATTGCAGTCTTAAATGTTCTTGAACCAGGATGCTTTATGGACCAATGCCCTTCGGCTTTCTGGATACAAAGGCAAGATCTTCAGGATAAATAGCAGGGGGATTGTGAAAACTTCTTCCTAAGGAGGGACAGCTTACATTCCTTCTGCTGGTTGTCAACTTAAAATTGTGCTTTTTATGAAGGCTCTTGCAGCTACCTTAATTAGAAATGTCAGCTTTGGACGTTCATAATCTATACTTGTTATATGTACTGATAGTTGTGGATTTGTATTTTGAGTTTTTTATCTGTTATGCTTTTTAACTTATTGCAACCCACTATATGGATTCATTGTGAGCAAAAACAAATCAGCTAAGCAACTGTGGGACAATCACTTACTCTCAGCCTCACTTGCCACACAAGGGGTTTCAAGGATAAAATGGAGAGAGCAGGAAACTTCCATAAAAAATAATATAATTGTATATATTGTCCCTACTTTATTTATTTATTTATTTAAAACTTTTGTATGCCATTCCTTATGCATGGCATTTCAGGACAGCTCACAATCCATAAAATCAAAATACAATAAAAGCACATATATAAATAACATAGTAACAATAAAAGTGTACATAAAAGTCAAAATCAAAGCGACTGTTCAAAATGATTCAAATACTAATTTTTAAAATAGCAATTAAATAAAAAGGTTTTGACCTGGCGCTGAAAAGAATATAAACTCGGTGCTAGGCACACCACTCCGGGGAGCATGTTGGACCACCTCAGTTCAAAATAATGACTAGAAGAAGGGGGGGGGGGGGGGGTTGAAAATGTTCCAAACTGCCTAGATGAAGGAAAAGCAGGGATTTAAGAGCTGTAATAAGAAGAGGATTGAGTGACTATCAATATCATCTTATATATGGAATACGTAATCCTTGCTGCACTTCTGCTGGGAGGATGGAGTCTGCCTGCTAGAGATCTGAACAACTTTCTTGGAGATTTCTAGTGGTGCATGAAATCCATAGCAGAGGAAAGTGGCAGAGCAATGCTTGCCTCTTCCTGGTGGGTAGTGTATATAGACGGTCAGTTATCAATAAGCTCCCAAAAGCTAATTTAAGGTGAAAGGGGCTCCTCTGGATGCCAGCTAGGATTTGGAGGACTTGGCATGGGAAAGGAGTCCCCCTTTGGACTAGAACATGTCTCACATGTTGGACTGGAGTCTGAGGGGGAACCAGGACAACATCTAGGGATGTGTCTAGAGATGGGGATGGTCAGTCAGCTATCTCCAAATCCAGGACTCAGTCAGGCTCACTCTAATTAGGAAACCTTGGTAAAATCCCACACAGCTTTCATTCAACAGGCTACACTGTTGCTGTTGTCACTACTGCGTCCATTAAAAAAGGTGGTTTTCTGCTAAATTTCACTGGCAAGCTGAAAAGTGACAAATTTAGCTTATTCACAAGTCTCTTTTGAGCCTTCATTGCCATTAGCTGCCAAAATTCAGTGGCAAACTGTCAAGTTTTTGCCACAACTTCAACAACTTTCAGTAGAATGTGAGCAGCAGAGGCCGGGGGATCCTGAATACAGCACACATACTGTTCATCCCTGCTTGGACACCAGCACACCTGCTTTTTGGCAGTACCCTGCCTCCCATTCTGGGAAGGACTCAGAGTGTTATGGGTTGCTATTTATATATTTATTTATTTAATTTATGCCCCACTTTTTTCTTACAAACTCAAAGCAGGTAATGTCATCCTTCTCCTGCTGCATTCAATCTTATACCCACAACAACAACCCTAGTTGGGCTGAGAGTATGTGACTGGCTCATAGTCACCAGTTGGCTCCATGGCCTAGTGGGGACTAAAACCCAGGTCGCCTGAGTCCCAGTCCCACTCTCTTAATCATGATACCACACTGGCTTTCTTGACTATTCAAACCAGACTGGCTTAGGCTGTTTTTTTCACCTACTCCATACTTAACCTCTAGGACAGGACAGGCAACTTTTTCCCTTACCTCTGTTGAAGTCAAATGAGCTACACTGAAGTGAGATGGAGAAAAGGTTGTCTTGGCAAAAACATCTGGGAGGGGAGGGAAGACCTCTTTTGCTTGGGGCCATCGCCATCGGCACCGCCCCCCCACCCCACCCCATTTTATTCAAGTCAATTTCAGTTATCAGAGTATTGGCAAGGGGCCAAACAGGGGTTCATTAGCAGGTGCTACTGCACTCATGGCCACTGTGTTACTGATCACAAGTGTGTAATTGGCTGTTATGGTATCAAATACAGGTAGTCCCCAGATTATGGTCAAATTCCATTCCTGAGAACATCCTTAAGCCAAACTTGTATGTGAGTCAGATCACATGAGTAAGCAAATATTTATATTAGTATATGTATATATTTTACCTCTCTATGCATATACAACATTTAAGAAACACTTCCATATTCACTAAACATCTTAAACGCAATACAGCATTGTAATAATTATAATAATGCAGTAATAATAAAGTAAGGACAGGTAGTGAAGAGAGAGAATCTGTATGTGCACGTATGTATAGGTATACTATACTGTAAAAAACAAATAAAAGCAGCAGTACTTAAAACAGTTTAGAATGTTCTTTAGATAACATTAAGCCTAACATGAACTGCTGATGATGGAGATGGACCTGGTGCTGGAAAGTCAGAATTTAATTGTGCTGCTAGAGTGGGAGGTTAACCAGTGGAGTAACTTTCTTGAAGTGGGCCTCAAGTTTTGTTTATACAGCCATTTTCTTTTTCTCATCATAAATAGCCTTGTAGCTGCTGAGGGCCTGGTTACAACAGCAACTGCTACAGAAAAACCAAAAGGAAACTATGTGCCCTACACATGCTATGAAATACACTGGCTTAGGTGCACTTGAGTGGACAAGGCAAAATGAAAATTCATAAATACTCTTATGTCTATGGAACTAGGATGCCACGGATGATGCATCTCCAAATGTGTCACATAGTTCTCTAAAGATATGTCATGTAGTTCTTTAGGGATAGCACAGAAACATAGAAACAGAGCGAGTCAGAAGGGGCCTCCTGGGCCATCTAGTCTGACCTCTGGCTCCAGCCGGCTCGGCTCACGACATGCTCACCATGTGCATGTCCAGCCTATCTTTGAACACCTTCACCGATGGGGCCTCAACGACCTCTCGTGGAAGCCCATTCCACACCCTCAGGGTCCTAACTGTCAGGAAGTGCTTCCTGGCATCTAAATGGAACCTTGGTTCCCTGAGCTTTGCTCCGCTGCAGTGTGTCCTGCCTTCCTCTACAGGGGAGAACAGGTCTCTACCCATCTCCATGTGACATCCCCTCACACACCTGTATGTCGCCAACATATCCCCTCTGAGTCTCCTCTTCTCCAGGCTGAGGAGACCCAGTTCCCTCAGTCTCGCCTATTACCCCATCCCCTGCAAACTGGTCACCAAACTTGTGGCCCAGTGCTGCACTGCCTCTAACGTGGCTATATCATTTCTGTAATGAGGGGCCCAAAACTGAGCACAATACTCTAGTTGCGGGCGCACCAGAGCCGTATAGAGTGGTAGCAATACCTCTCTTGATCTAGAAGCCACACTTCTGGCTATGCAACCAAGGCTGGCGTTCACTCTCTTGGCCACCGCATCACACTGCTGACTCATGTTTAGCCTGCTGTCAACCAGTACTCCGAGGTCCCTTTCACAAGTGCTGCTCTCCAGTCACTTGTCACCTAACCTGTACTTATGACACCTATTCCTATGCCCCAAGTGCACGACCTTGCACTTATCCACATTGAACGCCATCCTGTTGTCTCCTGCCCACTTCCATAGTCTGTCCAGATCCTTTTGCATCTGAAGTACCTGCTCCTCAGTTGTGGCCACTGCTCCAGTTTTAGTGTCGTCTGCGAATTTGATCAGCAGACTGAAAAGATTCAACAGGATTGGCCCCAGGACAGAGCCCTGGGGGACCCCACTTGTCACTGGCCATCCCGATGATTCCCCACTAATGGTTACCCTCTACTTTCGGTCAGTCAACCATGCCCTAATCCACCGGACAGTGCTTTGGTGTATCCCAAAACTCCTCAGCTTCTCAACCAGGATATCTTGGGGCACTTTGTCAAAGGCCTTGCTGAAATCCAGGTATACCACATCCACTGCATCCCCTCCATCTAGCCATCACAAAACCTTGTCATAGAATTCCACAAGGTTTGTCTGGCAGGACCTGTTTTTGCGGAAGCCGTATTGTGTGACTGTCAGTCTCCCTTCCCTATCTAGCATCACTAGATCTCTCTCTGTTATGAGCCTTTCCATTGTTTTTCCTACAATGGACGTAATGCTAACAGGTCTGTAATTCCCCATGTCCCTTCTACTACCCTTTTTGAAAATTGGGACCACTGATGCCACCCTCCAGTCCTCTGGAACTTCACCCGTTCTCCACAAGGCCTCAAAAATGAAGGCCAGCGGGAATGACAGAACCCCTGCCAACTCTCTAAGTACGCTCAGGTGTAACCCGTCAGGGCCTGGCACCTTTGTAATGTCCAATGCCCTGAGGAGCCCCTCGACTTCAAGGGGGGTGACTCTAATCTGTGCCCCGAAGTCCCCCAGCCTCATCTAATTTCCTATGCGGATAACCCCCATCCTGCTCTGGGGAGAACACAGAGGAAAAAATAGTCATTTAGCATCTGTGCCTGTTCCCTCATATCAGTCACTGAAAGAAGCCCTTTTTGTTGCTCTGGATATTCTTGGCAAGTCTCAGCTTGTAATCAGCCTTAGCCTTGCGAAGAATCCTTCTGCAACGGGCCTCCTCTTCCCAGTATACCCTTTTGTCTATTTGCCCCAGTACACATTTCTTATGGAGGTTCCTCTTTCGTCTAATCCCACTAATCGCCTCCTTTCACATCCATGGCAGCACTCTCCTCCGCCTCCCCATCTTACTAACTAGAGGTAACATCAAGGCTTGCACCTCCAAAACCTCCCTTTTGAGTGCCATCCAGCCCTCCTCAACTCGCTTACCTTCCAGTATCCTATCCCAGCAGACTTTCCCCAGTCTGGCCTTCAGTTGGCCAAAGCTTGGCCCTCTTGAAGTCCCAGCTTCTAGTGCTCGACCTGCTGCACGTCCCCAGTCCCCTTATCTCAAAGCAAAGGATGGAGTGATCGCTCGCATCCAGAGCTCTCCTAATCTGTACTTCATCTGTCAGCTCCTCCCTATTGGTCAAGACCAAGTCAAGGATGTTTCCCCCCCTCGTCGCCTCTCGGATCCTCTGTGTGAAAAACCCTCCCTCTATAGCTTCTAAGAAGTGACATGACCTGGCTGTCACCACCAAGTGAGTCTCCCAACTAATATCCGGGAGATTGAAATCTCCCATAATTACTGTGTCTCTCCCCTGGTATAACCTTAGAATCTGGCCTGTCAGGACATCATCCAGGGTCTCAAGTTGACCTGGAGGGTGATAACATACCCCCACTGTCAGGTCTCTTTCCCTGTCAAAACCCCTAAGTTTCACCCAGACTGCCTCTACTGAATCCCCATCTGTGCTGCATTCTATCTCACTGCATCCTATCCCTTCCCTGACATATAAAGCCACGCCCCCAGCCCTCTTTCCCTTCCTGTCCTTTCTAAAAAGGTGATACCCTTCTATGTTCACATTCCAGACTTGCCTTTCATCCCACCAAGTTTCTGTGATTCCCACCAGATCATACCCTCCTATTCCCAGGAGAGCTTCAAAGCTCTTCCTGCTTATTACCCATGCTCCTAGCATGGGTGTACATGTACCTCAACTCCTTCCCACCACTTCCTTTCCTTGGAGTTCCCAGCCTCCTCCTTCCTCCCATCCTCCCTGATACTGGCCCCTCTCTGTAGGAGTCCTGTCAGTCCCTGCAGTATCTCTAAAACCCTGCTCCCAGAGTCCTGATCCTCTCCCCACACTTGTCCAGTGCAGACACGTTTCTGGGGGGCCTGAACCCACCCCCCTGGCTCAGTTTAAAGTCTTCCGGACGAAGCTTGCTAGAGCATCTCCAAAGGACCTTTTCCCCATCCTCGTGACATGTAACCCTTCCCTTGTCAGAAGTCCATTGGCAAGAAACCAAGTGCCGTGGTCGAGGAACCCAAAGTGTTCCTTCTGGCACCACACCCTAAGCCAGTCATTCACCTTGGAGACCCTCCTGTCCCTTCCTGGCCCAAATCCCCAGACCAGTAAGATTGACGAGAAGGCCAGTTGGGCCCTTAGCTCCCTGAATTTCTTCCCCAAGGCCTCAAAGTCCCTGGCCATGTCATTTGTGCCCACATGGATCACCAGGAGTGGCTGGTGACCCCCGGAGTGAACAAGACCCTCCACTCTGTCCTTCATATGCTGGATGCATGCGCCCGGCAGGCAGCAAACCTCCCTTGTCTCCAGGTTGGGGCGGCACACCGCCGCCTCAGTGCCCCTCAGCAGGGAGTCCCCAACAACTATCACCCGCCGCCATGTCTTCCTGGTGGTGGTGGGCTGTGCCCTGGCCCTCACCTCTCCTGCAGCAGCCCCTTTGTTGCTTGTCGTCCCAGGCTGGGGGTCCTGCTGGTCCCCCGAGGCCTCATCAGCCCCAGCCTCCCCAAGTGGAGAGAACCTGTTTCTCAGCTCCAAATTGGTGCCAGGAGAAGGAGGAGGCCGTGCTGGCCTCCTCCTCCTGTGGATGACATGCCTCCATGTCTCCCCAGCTGCTCCTCCCATGGCCTCTCCATCAACCCTCTGTCCAGAGGGGGGCTGCTCCGGCGGGGCCTCGAGAGCTCTCTCGGCCCTCAGGCACCTCACCTCCTCCTCTAGCAGGGTCACCAGCTTGCACCGAGGTAACCCTGCCTCTCCTGGGGGAGAAGGGCGAACAGGTCGCAGCTCTCGCAGCAGACAGCAACACCGGTGACTTTTGCCAAGGCCATCTCCTAGTCTGCCATTGGGATCCCTTTTGAAACCTTACCTTGGTCCCCTACCTTGTCTGTCCTGTGGTTCCTTTCACTCGCCCAGTTCTCCCAGACAAAAACCCATTCGCGCACACACACAAGGATAAAATAAACTTTTAAAATAAACTTAAATTTAAATTGGAGGAAAAACAAAGCAAAGCACAGCACAGCATCAAACAGAAACAAAGGAAGGAAGGAAAACAAAGCAATCAAGAAAAAAAAAAACCCTCTGCATCCCAGGGAAGGGAGTCCCTGGACAGCCTGGACCACAGCTAAGGGACACAGACAAGGGACGACGCCAACGGCTGAGCGTGGCCTTATCAGTCCCTCAAGCCGGTGGCCCCGCCTGTCTGCTTCCTCCTGGACCCTCTGGCCTCTCTGGCCCCGCCCCCCCTTCCGCTCCGCTGCTCCTGGCCCTCTGCTCCTCTGCCCAGCTCCTACCTTGCCTTTGCTAGTCCCCTGGCCACTCAGCACTCTCTCCCTGTGCTTGTGCTTTCTACTGCTCTGCCAAGAGGCCAGAGCCAAAAGCAAGGCAACAATGTCACTCATTAGCCGCAACTCACCGAGCTTTTGCATGGCCCATCAGTGAGCTGCCAGGGATTTGCATGGACTGTGATTTTAGCAGGATGCAAGTGGTGCAACGGTTAAAACCGCTATGCTGGTTGATCGAAAGGTTGCCGGTTCGAGTCTGCACAACCCATTGTAATTTTAACAGAAAGGTAGGAAAGGCAGGAATTACGCTCAGTTAGGAAATACACTCAGATGCCTTTTTCGGGGCCGGCCAAAAGCTGGTGGTCAGTGAAACATTGCCCCCTTGTGCTGGTGGTCAGCAAATTCAGGTTTTATTGCAGTGTTGGCACTTTGCAATAAATAAGTGGATTCTGAATTGCAGTTTGGGCACTCGGCCTCTAAAAGGTTCGCCATCACTGCTATAGGGTGTGTGGCCGGGGGGTGGGGGTTGCAGGGGAGCAGCCCTGTTGTTGGATTGCCTTAAGTTAGTGTCTCTGCAACTGAGCTTACTTCACAAGATTTTTATGACAATAAAAAGGGATAACTGCAGATATACCACCATGAACCTCCCCAGAGAGGTTTGCCTGGCACCAACACTTTTTTCCTTTTGGCACCAGGTGAAAACCTTTTGATTTTCCCACTATTTTAATTGTTAAGTGTCTAAATTTGAGATTTATATTATTAGTTGCTATGCTACTTTTAACAGGCATACTGACTAAACTAGTATGGTAAAAAGGATGAAAGGGACAGCCCAGTTTAAATCAACACACAACTTTGAAGAAAAATGGATACATTAAGGATAGCTGTCAGATCTCAGTGTGACATATTTCACAGGGTTATGTTGTTGCAAAGAAAAAGGAAGAAAGAACACCCTTAGTTCCAAAAAGGCCAGTCACACGGAGTAGAAAGGGTACCAATAGAACTATTCCATGTGTCAGAGATGGATTTATTTATTTATTTATTTATTTGGAAATCTTGTATGCTGCCCCCTTCGCATAACCCTCGGGGCGGCTTCCAATAAGTAAATAAATAACTATACAAATATATGTAAAAACTGGAAACATCCTGGTATAATGATTAAAACCAATAAATAAAATTAACAGCTATTAAAATATCAGTTAAATAAAAAGGTCTTGGCCTGGTGCCAAAAAACAAATAATGACGGTGCCAGGCAGACCTCTCTGGGGAGCGCATTCCATAAGTGGGGCGTCATCGCAGAGAAAGCCCTCTTCCAGGTACTCACCCTCCTAATATCCTTCATGGAGGATTCCCGGAGAAGGGCCTCTGCCAAATCCTAACAAGAATATGACAATAAAAATGGAAAATGAAATAATGGCCTACCACATGGAAGCATTCAACATGCATTTCACTCCCCAAGAAAGGAGATCCAAAGGGTACAATCAATATAGGACTATTGCACTATTTTCCTATACTAAGAGATGCTCAGGGTGCTGCAATGAAGACTTTTACCCTATATGAAGCAAAACTACCTGATCTTCAAGCTGGATGCTGAAAAGGAACAATTCAGTTTGCGAACAGAAAGTTCAGCAAAATTTTGCTTCCGTTTGCAAACTCCCGCACCACGACCACATGTCAGAGTGTGTTCGAGCAGGGAAGATGGCTGCAATCATGTTCATGTGGGGAAGATGGCCACGACCGTGTTCCCACGAACACGAATGGAGCCATCTTCCCCACTCTGACATGTGGTCATGACTTCCTCTAGTCAACATCATGGTCGCAGACTCTCCTCCAAACAATAGCCTCCTCCCCACCCACCTTCCTGTCCTTCATGCCAGAAGTCGCCTCATGCAAGGTTAGTGTTCTCTCTCTTCATACTGTACTGTACCGTAATTTGTTTCATATTTACATTGAACCTTATGGAGAAATTTGACTCAGTTCATGACCAATTCGGTACGTAACCAGAATCGTGGAATGAATTAAGTTCGTGAACCGAGGTACCAATTTATGTTGGCTACTAAAGAATTTCAAAAAAAGTTAAGTCTAAGCTTTGTAGACTACAACAAAGCCTTTGACTGTAGATCGCATGAAGCTATGGATAGTCCTGAAAGACATACATGTGCCAAAGCACTTGATCACCTGCATCATGGACAAGAACCTACCATTAGAATAAAATATGGAGAAATAGAATGCTTTCCATAGGCAAAGGCATTAGAGAAAGGTATATTTTATCTTCCTATAGGCTCAGTCTGTTCACAGAACTTATCATAAGGGCAAAAATTGGTGGATGATGCATCAAGAATTCAAGATAGGAAGTTGATACCATATTACGGGTAGGAAACATCAGCAAATTCAAATGACCCCTGATGAAAGTGCAAGAAGAAAGTTCATAAGCAGAGCTGCAGCTGAACATTAAAAAGCAAAAAATAACTACTGCAGAGGAAGTATAGAACTTTAGTGTCAAGAATGAAGAAATTGCATAAGATGTTTCATACCATAACTCAAGCATCAATTCAAGGACCAGGGGAGAATACAGCTAAGAAATGAGAAGACTAAGACTTGAAAGGGCAGCAATGAAGAAACTAGAAAAGATTACGTACAAGGGCATCCTCCTGGAGACCAAATACAAAATAATTCACACTATTGTATTCCCAATCACCATATGTGGATATGAAAGATGGATAGTGAAGCAAGCTGACAGGAAGAAAACAAACATGATGAAAATATGGTACTGCAGGACAGCTTTGTGAATACCCCGGATGGGCAGTAAAAAAGTGGGTCCAAGAGCAAATTAAGTCAGAACTTTCTTTGGAAGCAAAAGTGATGAAACTAAAGCTGCTGTAATTCAGGCACATAATGAGAAGGCAAACTATTTATAGTAATAAACATCTTTCAGTTGTACCCACGCTTTGTACATGAATATCGGACAACCCGAGAGAGGCTTCTCTTCCCACCCAGCTACATCACTTGAGTCATATTACTGGGCTTTAGGCCACAGGGAAGTAAAAGGGAGAGGTTAGGCTACAGCTTGGCCAGCTGGAGACTGGGGGTTTAAGTTCTATTTGGGTCTAGCAGCTAAGACTTTTTCCTCATTTTTATTCTAGGGTATGTGCAGGGAGCCTGATTCAGATCTTTGAAACCCTTGTGTCCCAATCCAGATCAGGCCTCCTTTGCAAACTTCAGAATAAAACTGAGCTAAAGACAAAGCTGCTAAACATATTGAAAAATTTATTGCTTTGGCCCTGAGTAAAGACAATTTCCATTGCAAGAAGGATGGACATTCTTGACAAAGCCAATTAAAAAGTTATGGTGGTGGGAACTGTAAAACCAAAGGGGACACGTCTATCATGAAGGGTTGCCGCTGGACAAAATTCTGCTTGAAAGGCCTTCTTGAAAGAAGGGTATGAGGAGCTAGAGACAGACCGCCTTTTCAGGTTTCTAAAGAAGAAAGTTAATGTTCAGAGACTGAGTCCAGATTTATTGCTCTCAGGAGTGACAGCTCCTAAACTAGGTTGAATAATGTGAAGAGAAACTCCACGTAGCTTCCCCATCACCTTTCTTTTTCCTAAGAACGTTCGCTCGCCTGCTCTATTACTTACCGTGACCGCCTTTCCCGTCCCTCACAGAAACTTGACCGCAGCGGAGCCCCTCCTTTATGAGGGGCTTCAAACAAGCGAAGGAACACCTTCCCACTGTCCCCACTCCCTATTCCTAGTGCATGACGGGAAGCACAGCAAGATGCCTTCCTCCATCATCGTCACTTGCTTACGTTTCCCAGAGATCCCAGTCAAAAGGGGGCTTTTGCAAATTCCCGTTTTCTCTTTGGAAGGAAACTACCTTTCCCAGAGTGCCTTGCGGGTGCTTTTAGAACACGGAAGTGTGTTTACATAGGTTTGCTGCGAGGGGGCGGGGTGGCACGGGTGTAAGTAAGGTCGGCCTCCTCCCCCGCCTCCTTTTCTGCTGTCGGTGGAACTTGTCTCCCGTCGTGCAATTTCTTCGGAGGCTGGGGGGGGGGGAGGCGATCAATAAGTCGTTGCCCGCCCCCTTTCGCTCTTCTTTTTGCAACACCACCAGCACTAGCACCACCGGCCTCGACCATGAGAATCGCCGCCATTTTCCCCGAGGCCGGCTACCGCCTCTTCTTCATTCTGGTGAGTTGAACGGAGGGGAGACTTAGGACTGTCTCCCTGTCCGTCTTCCTGTGGTGGGCATAGAGCACAATGGGTGGCTGTACTTATTGGTGCAGCGAAGGGAGATATATATGGTGTCCTACGTGTCGTTTTGCCTCATACATCTTTACCCCTTACTCTGTGCGAAGAAGCCGGCACCGCTAGAGCTAGGTCGGGTGTGGCGGCTGCCGTGCTGCTGTGGCTCCGTCTGATAGGCTACAAGATTCTCGGACCCGGAATCGGTAGCCGGTGACTGGGTGAGGTCTAGCTGGGCCCCGGCGAGCATTTGACGCCAACGGAGGCCCCTGTTTGGGACTTTGTGAGGGGAAGCGCGTTTGCTCCTATTGCTAGTGCTGTATTATTTTCCAAGTGTATGTCTCGGCTTCGTTAATGTTGTTCAGTTCTTCAGCAGCGTGTAAAAATAAGAAGTTCATCTTCATGATTGCTCCTTGAAATATTGCTTAAATCTATTAAACTCCTTTAGACTTGAGTTGTGATTAAGGTATGGTTTATGTGGTGTTATAAAAATACCATTTTCTCTAGTACTGGTGATAAGAATAACTTTCACTGCTGGGGTTAGTGATGGCTACCCAACAGGGGATTCCACTACAACTTTTCAAGAGGCTGACCAAACCATGATCATGTGTACAGTAGAGAGGATGAGTTCCGTGTTTGATATGGCGTTGAATAAATTTACGTTTGAAATCTATGACTTACTATTAAGTGTTCAGCATTTGAATGAGTTAAAATTGTTATTTTTAAAATTTGTCTGAAGATTTCATTGCTGCTAAATACTTCCGTTTTGCACATATTTTGGGTCAATCACTTCTGACTACTCTTCATCATTACCGCATTTTTTTGCTTTTTGAAAGATATAAAAGAGGCTCGAGATGGAAAACAGCTGCAGATAAGAGTATTTTTCAGATCAGAAAAATCAAATGTTAGTGTGTTATGTGGATCCTGTAGAGTTCAACTTCCATAGGAAAATAGGCAGCTGTGTTATACTTAGGCAGACCATTGGTCTGTTTAGCCCATTATTGTTGTCACTGAGCGGAAGCGGTAGGAGGTCAGGCAGAAGTTGTTCTGCCTTACCTGGAAATGCTGGGGATTGAACTTGAGACATTGTGCTTGAAAAGCCTATGCTCTGCCACTGAGCTTGTGCCCTTCTTTTCTTAAGTAGGCCCACATCAGTCCTGTCTAAACTTTACAACCTGACTTTCTGTGATCTTTCTGTGCCTTTCAGACCAAATGAAATTGGGTGATTAGGAAACAGAATTCTGTGGTGGTGTTTTGCAGTGAAAAATATGGGAATGTTCTCTTTAAGTTTTTTCTTTACAGGAAACTACTCAAATTTTTTAAAGTAATGGGTGAGTGGATTGCAAAACTATAGGCACTAATAACTGAAAGAAAGGAAAATATGTGGGGAGTGGTCCCAAAATGACTTCCCTCATTGGAAGCTCATAGAGCTGTCTTAAACAAGGGCATTGATATCCTTTCTAGGAGCCTTTTAAAATTAATCTGGCCTAATATATGTATGTTCCAAACTGTGAACTCTGGTTCATGGTGCTTCATTAGGCCATAATAAGCTCTCATCATAGATGGTTGCAGGGTTGCTTAACATGATGTCCAAACCCAGTTTTTTTGTTTTTTTGCGCAAGCAAGCTACCTTGAGAATTGTTGGCTGATAATAGAATTGTTTAAGGTAGTTTATTCTTGGGTAGTATGACATCCAAACCTGGTAAAATTGCTTCAGTGTGGGTTGTCAAAAACAGTGACAGTTGCCTGGCAGTGAAAGAGCAGTGAAAAACCCTGACAGCTATTCTTTGCAATCATGCTAGTACCATCACCATCTACTGTTTTTTAACTGTTGTTGATGCCCACCCATTCACCAATGCTGCATTGACACTTAGAAATGTCCCTATCACATTTGCAACTACTAATATACTGTGATTCTTAATTATACAATTGGATTCAATTTATTGTTTTTATCCTTTTTATGTGTTTAAAATGGATGAATTTGCAGAACTGTAGCAAGGCATATGTTCCTTTTTTTATTCTCATGCTTCATGAGTGGTAAATTGGCCAATAAGAAATAAATATCCTACAGGCTCACAGAAATTACACCCCCAGCAAGGGTTCCTATCTTGTTCAGCTGCCCCTTTATGAATTTGCTGCCAAGGCAAGCCCTGAAGTATAGGAGGAACTTGACAGCTGGTATTTCATTCTTTTATATGAGAGGGAATCTGACAAGTGGCATTTCTAGATGTGTAGAAGACATATCAGTTGTTTGCATACTGCCTCCTGTACTACCTGCTGTCATACTGGTACAACTTAAGAATGTCAACTGTGGTTCTGCAAATGTGTGCACTTGTGAAAGACTGAAGGATGGGGAGGAAAAAGGAGTAAACCATTTGTACAAATTTGAAAGGTCAACATAACTGAATAAAAACAGATCCTATTTCCATAAATTGTGAGGGCATGCACCCCCACCCCTGTTTGTGTAAATTGTAATGGAGGACAAAAAGGGGGGCTGTCAATGTTAAAATGTGCAGAAGGAGGTAGCATTAGAGGAGGGGGATGTTTTTGTCCATACAGAGTACAAGCCTTTGTAATTTCGTGCTTTCCGTGTGTAGATTTGACAGCTATGTAGCAAACAAGGGGGTTCTGTAGCACTCTCACCCATCAGGAATACAAGGATCTGAGAGGAATTATGCCACAGAGAACCAAGACGTTTGCTGGGAGCAGACAGGATTATTGAGGAGGAAAGCAGCCATGCTAAACTGTTGCATGCAGGTAGGTTATAAAACAAGCAGCCCATAATGGCTTATTCTTAAGGTGGTTCAGCATGATGTACAAACATGCCCATTAACTTGTTATACTTCTAGGCAGGTGTGTTCCTCTTCACAACTATGAATATTACAGTGGTGTATTACAGACCAGAGAATCCTGTACAAATCTGGTGACACTTAAGCCTTTCTCACTTGCTAATACTAACTGGTCTAATTTTATACTTCTTTCTGGGAATACTACCACATCAAAGGGTGAAAGGTATTTAGGGTTCACTTTGAATCAGAAGACTGGAATTTGAATTCTGTGTTGCTAGCCTGCCCCCCTCTGCCAGTCTCCTTCCCAGAAAAAAAATCCCTTTACCTCTGTAGCAGGAGAATATAAAGAAAACTATCAGGAGAAACTGGCATTGTGTAGGGTGTATGGGTCATCCATTTGGATCACATTAGTGTTTCTGTCAAATTAACAGGTACTCTTGGGGAAAAATGGGTTAAGGTAAGGTAGTTGAATATAGTCTTCAATGTATTGCTTAAGCTGTGTTATTCAGATCTTTTATCTTTTACAGAATAAATGACACTTCTGTAGCTGTAGACTAAAAGATTTGTGATTATTCTCATGGCAAACTCAACAGAGAGACTCTACCCATGTTCAAAAGTGTGTGCAATTTTTTTTTTCATCTTAAGCGTAAAGAACACAGAACACTTTCAGAAACAAAGTGAAATGCCAGACATCTGCTACAGGAAACAAGAATTAGCTGACAGGAGAGAGTGCAGGAATAAACTGCACTTACCAGTTTCTGATAGCATAAGAAGACCAAGAAGTCTTGTTTTTCAAATTTCAGTTTTTAGCCATGTAGTTTTAAAATGGACTACACAATCTGTGCAGTAGAGACCAAGTTATGGTGATTACCCTATGCTATTGGTAATTAATGTAATTATGGAAATGTTCGTTAAATTACTAGTGCATAGATAAGCATATCATTATTAGCCAGTTGTAGACTAAAAGGAGGTGACACCAGTTTGACTGCCCAGTTGTCTGGAGAGGATTCTTATATGACAAGCAACCAATTAAGTGGCTTTTTACAAGTAAACACTGGAAAAAATGGAAGGCAAACTAGTATTTAAATTTGGGTCATGCTTTCTGTCAAGGAATACTACATTTTTTATGTTGTCTGTGGAGTTCTGCCATTTTATCAGAATCTAAAGATTCTAAGCCGCCCCGAGGCTTCGGCGAATGGGGCGGCCTAGAAATTTTCTAAATAAATAAATATTCAGTTGTAGAGTTAAAGACCAAATATTAATTTTCATGGTCTTTAGCTCTGATTTAAGATAGCAGTGTAGGTATTCCTTATATCAGCGCGTGGATTATGTTTCAAGGTGGCTACTCTTGGAAAAATTATTTAATTTAGGTAAGGTATGTTTAGTAGGTGAGGAGAAATGCTATTAGCATAGAGGAAAACACCAAGTATGAATGCATGGATAAAGTAAAAATCACAGTGCTAATGCGATTGGTGGGTAAGAAGATCAAAGCACCAAATACCAGGCTCCATTCCTATATTTCAGAGTTGGAATTTAAAAAAATGCTAGTATTAACTGATTTTTGATATGCAGGTCTTAATATCTATGTGCTATATTTGAGGTAGAAGCAGCAATGGAGTTCTGACAGGATTTACTTTAAACTTAGAGTAGCAAGTGCATGTTAAAATGGTCTCCTTGTTGCACCTTGCCAAAAAGTATATATTCTTGTATTATTGTGACTAACATCCATTTTTTAAAAGGATTGTGTGTTTCAGTGATACGCTTCCGTTAATAAGAAGAACAATTACAGGTATAAACAGTTCGATATTTTGTCAATGTACAGAGATCAAAGAAATAGGATTTCACTAGATGTTTGTTGTTCACTTATTGTGGCCAAATTCCACCCCTGTGTAAGACCACACAGAAAGCATCATCTTTTGAAAACTGTCTCAAGTTTTGATACTACTAAGTGTTCCTAAACTTGCAACTACAATGGCCAGCCTTAGCAATGTAACAAGTAGTCCATTTCCCCTAACCAATTTTAATTGCTAACTTTAAGATAAATGTATAAGTGCTCGTATAAACTGTCCCTTGACAGTTTTGCTAATAGGCTCTTGACTG